>NC_134090.1:169702167-170028531 GCF_000715075.1 Nicotiana tabacum
AGAATATCATCAATGAAGACTATGACAAATAAATTGAGATAAGGCCGGAACATGTTGTTCATCAAATGCATGAACGCTGCTGGGGCATTGGTCAGCCCAAAAGATATCACCAAAAACTCATAATGACCATATCGGGTCCTGAAAGCTGTCTTAAGAATATCCGAGTCCCTGATCTTCAACTGGTGATAACCCGAACGGAGATCAATCTTGGAGAACACTCTCGCTCCCTGAAGCTGGTCGAATAAATCATCAATGCGAGGCGAAGGATATTTGTTCTTAATTTTTACTTTGTTCAATTGCCTATAATCAATGCACATCCTCATAGTGACATCCTTCTTCTTCACAAATAGAACCTGCGCACCCCACGGTGACAAACTAGGCCGAATGAACCCCTTATCGAGGAGTTCCTGAAGCTGCTCCTTTAACTCTATCAACTCTGTTGGTGCCATATGACACGGCGGAATAGAAATGGGCTGAGTGCCCGGCACCAGGTCAATACCAAAATCAATATCCCTATCCGGTGGCATGCTCGGCAGGTCTGCAGGAAACACATCGGGAAAATCCCTCACAACTGGGACAGAATCAATGTTGGGAGTCTCTGCACTGACATCCCTCACAAAGGCTAGATACGAAAGACATCCCTTACCAACCATACACTGGGCATTCAAGAATGAGATCACTCTACTAGGAACATAATCAGTCAAACCTCGTGAGTCGATCTGTGGCACACCCAGTATAACCAATGTGACTGTCTTGACATGACAGTCCAGAATAGTACGACACGAAGATCGTCATTCCATGCCCAAAATGACATCGAAATCCACCATACACAATAATAAAAGATCCACTCGGATCTCCAAACCCCCAATATCACTACACTCGACTGGTACACATGGTCTACAATAACAGTATCGCCCACTAGAGTAGATACATGAACAGGTGAAATAAGAGACTCACGGAGTGTATCCAAATAACATGCAAAGTATGATGACATATAAGAAAAGGTGGAACTAGGATCAAATAATACAGAGGCATCTCTATGGCAGATTGAAACAATACCTAAAATCACGACATCTAAAGTAGCAGCATCTGATCTACCTGGGAGGGCATACAAACGAGCCTGACCACCACCCGATCGACCTCCCCTTCTAGGGCGACCCCTAGTTGACTGACCTCCACCCCTAGCTGGGTGGGCGGGTGGTGAAGTAACTAGAGCAAAAGTTGAGGGTTGACCCCTCTGCTGAGATGGACCATCATGAAGACGAGGACACTGCCTCCTCATATGCCCAAACTCTCCACACTCATAACAACTCCCCGGTGCTGGAGATGGGGACTGAAGGGAACGCCTGGCACTGGAATGACCAGTAGAAGGACCTGGAATGGAAGAACCCTACACTGATGGAGCACGGATAAACTCTGTGCTGGAAGGGAACTAAGTGATGAATGGCCCTGATGAGAACTGTGAGAACCATGACCCGATGATGCCCCACAATAACCTGGGCGAGCTGACCGAGCCTGCCTGAATGGACGGCCTCTGCCCTGCTAGAACTGACCCTCGAACGAGCACTACTAAAACTACCAGATCCCCGGGGCCTCTTGGCCTCTCTCTCCTCTCACTCTTAGCGGCGAACCGACTCAATCTCACGGGCAATGTCAACAACCTCCTCGAAAGTAGCACCCGTCACCCTCTCCCTAGTTATGAGAATCTGAAGCTGATATGTGAGGCCATCAACAAACTTCCTGATCCTCTCTCGATCTGTGGGAACCAACCAGACTGCATGATGAGCTAACTCAGAGAACCGCATCTCATACTGCATCATAGTCATCTCTCCCTAACGCAACTGCTCGAACTGCCTACGCAGCTCCTTTTGACGAGACTGTGACACATACTTCTCCAGAAAGAGAACAGAGAACTGCTGCCAGGTAAGGGGCGCTGCACCAACAGGCCTACGCCTCTCATACGCCTCCCACCAAGTGAAGGCAGCCTAGAAAACTGAAAGGTGGTAAAAGCCACACCACTAGTCTCTAGAATACCCGTTGTACGAAGAATCCTCCGACATTTATCCCAGAAACCATGGGCATCCTCGCCCTCTGCACCGCTAAAAGTCGGAGGCTAGAGTCTACCAAACCTCTCTAATCGACATTACTCGTCATCTGTCATAATTGGTACCACATACTCCTGAGCTGGTGCAACCGGCTGGGCTAGAGGTGCCCCCGGTGCCTGGAGTCCCTGCACAACTTGCTTAGGTATGCGAGCAACGGGAGTCTGGGTGCCTCCCCCGGCCTGAGAAATAGCTGCGGCCGTAGTAACTGAGACCGTCTGAGCCAAACTGGTACACAGTGATAAGATCTGAGCTAAAGCCTCCTGAAGGCCTAGAATCATAATAGGCACAATCGGTGCCTGAGCTGGTGCTGTTGTAGCGTCCACAACTTGGACCTGATCCTGAACTGGGGAAGCTGGTGGATCTGCAGGTGCTGCCCTAGCTGCTCTGCCCCTACCATGGCCTCGACCGCATCCTCGGCCTCTAGTGGCCCCAGTTGGTAGCATTGGCAGTCGTCCATCCTGCCCGGTAGCACGTGTCCTCACCATCTATGAGAGAATGGAATAACAGAAGTTTAGTACTCGGATCAATAGATTCGCACAACAAGAATTTCAAGAATATGAAGTTTTTCCTAAAGGTTCTGCAGCCTCTCGAGGATAAATACAGACGTCTCCGTACCAATCTGCGAGACTCTACTAAACTGGCTCATGACTCGCGAAAACTATGTAACCTAGGCTTTGATACCAACTTGTCACGACCCTTAATACCGGTCGTGATGGTGCCTATCACATTACTAGGCAAGCCAATCAAAACATTTAATCACAACCCTTTTTCTTTTAATAAGCCATTTTCTAACACGGATTTAAATACCAAATTTTTTATAATAAGCGTTTAAAACAACTAAATGTGTGAAAAACAATAAAATCATAAGACAACACAGCCCCAAATATCTGGTGACACGAGTCTAGAGCCTCTAATACATAGCTGACTGTCTAATACATCATAAGTCAAGCAAATGCGGAAAAGAACAAGATAGGAGGGAGAAAACAGGGCTGCGGACGCCATGCAGCTACCTTGCAATCTCCGGCAACCTCTGAAAATGCTAAGGGCTCTCACTCCGCCACTCAGGCACCTGGATCTGCACACAAGGTGCAGGGAGTAACGTGAGTACGCCAACTCAGTAAGTAACTAAAGTAAATAATGTCTGAAAGCAATGACGAACAGTTAAAAATCATATAAGTGAATACACAACAGGATAACAAATCAAATTCCACCGTTTAAAACGAGTTCTATCATAAAATCATCAATTTCAGTTTAAATACTTGATATATACTTAGCAATTTTTCAACAGAGGCTTATCTTAAAAGAAGAGTGAAATCAGTAAAAATGTTATAACTGGGGCCCTCGGGCAAGGTATCACTCAGAATATAGCCCCTCGGGCAGCCTCTCAGGCACTCGTGACTCAACTCTCGTCACTCAGTACTCATGCTCAGTAGTCAGGCTCATTATTATCTCATAATAATAATAATCATAGTAACTGTTGCGGCGTGCAGCCCGATCCATAGTTTATAGTCGACTACGCTCATTGGGGGTGTACAGACTCCGGAGGGGCTCCTACAGCCCAAGCGTCATATCGCTGCGGTGCGCAACCCGATCCAATATATATATCGCTATATATATATATCGCTGCAGTGTGCATCCTAATCCATATAAGTATCGTTGCGGCGTGCAACCCAATCCATAATTCATACATATATAAATATCCTCACCATTAGGTTCTCAACCTCTCTCAGTCATTGATCTCACACCCTCTCGGGCACAACAGTAGAAATTAGATAACTCAGTCCAAATAGTCCTCACATTTAAAAAGTAGAGCGATAAAACCAGTTTTAAAAATAAATAGGTAAAACATGACTGAGGATATGCTTTCAAACAAGTAGAGTGAGGAAAGAAAGTAAAAATGCTCCTAAGGGTCTCAACAGGTCGGCACAAGGCCCCAAACATGGCATACAACCCATAATATAGTATAAATGACTAAAGTACAGAATATCATAAGGTTCCAAATCAAATACGCGGCTTAATAGTCAATACGGGACGGACCAAGTCACAATCCCTACCGGTGCATGCCTACACACTCATCACCTAGCATGTGCGTCACCGCATTTATCAAAACAAGTCAAATACTGGGGTTTTGTACCCTCAGTTCCAGATTTACAATGGTTACTTACCTCAAACCGGTGAAAATACTACTCCGCGATGCCCTTGCCCTTCGAATCGGCCTCCACTCGCGTCGAATCTATCCAAATCAGAATTACGACGTCAAAATATGTTAAGGGAACGAAGCCCAAGTGAAAATAATCAATATACGACAAGAATCCCGAAATTACCAAAACCCGACCCTCGGACCCATGTCTCAGAACTCGATAAAAATTACATCAACGAAATCTTTATCCTTCTACGAGTCCATACATACCAAGAACACTGAAATCGGGGTCCAAATAACCCCTCAAATTCTCATTTTAAAGTCTTTTAATCTCAAGCCCTAATCCCCAACTTTCTTCCTTAATCTCCACTAATACCATGATTAAACCATGGAAAAATGATCATAAACCCAAATAATGAAGCTTAGGGAACTTACCCAACTGATATCCCTTGATTTCTCTTGAAATCCACTACCTTAGCTCTTTCCCGTCTTCAAAAAAGGGAGTACATAGAAAAATTTCGCGAAGAAACAATTTATACCTTCTGGCCCAGGGATTCCGCACCTGTGGCCCAGATACCGCATTTTCGGTAACTTAGCTGCTTCTGCGGCTTTCACTCAAAATCCAAAAATTGCATCTGCAACCACGTAGCCGCACCTGTGCCATCGTAGGTGCGGTTAGCCAACCGCATCTGCGGCTCCTGCACTTCTCTTCCTTGACCGCTTTTGTGGTTGTTTCCTCGCATCTGCAGCATCGCACCTGCGGTCCCCAATCCACATGTGCGGAAATACCATAACAGAAAAATCTGTAGCTTTCTCAAATTTCCCAAACTCTCCAACAGCCATCTGAAATCACCCCGAGGCCCCCGGGACCTCAACCAAAAGCACCAACATCTCCCAAAACCTTATTAAAACTTGTACCAATCTTCAAAATAGCTCAAATAACATCGAATCAACCAAAACACATCGGATTCAAGCCTAAGTTCCCAAAATCTTCTAAATTATGCTTTTGATCAAAACCTCAACCAAACCACGTCCGAATGACCTGAAATCTTACACACACATCCCAAATGACACAACGGAACTACTGCAACTCTCAAAATTCCATTCCGACTCCTATATCAAAATCTCACCTATGAACCGGAAATCGCCGAAAATCCAATTTTGCCAATTCAAGCCTAAACCTACTCTAGACCTCCAAAACTCATTCTGATCATGCACCTAAGTCCCAAATCACCTCCCAAAACTATCTAAACCATCGAAACTCACATCCGATCCCTCGAACACATAAGTCAACATTCGGTTGACTTTTCCAACTTAAGCTTCCTCAAAAGAGACTAAGTGTCTTAAACCTTACCAAATCCTTTCCGAACCTGAACCAATCAACCCGATCACATATAGAACCATTAGACAAAGTAATAAGAAGCAGAAATGGAGAAAACGGAGTGGTAACTCATGAGACGATTGGCCGGGTCGTCGCATTTTACCACTTTGTTGCATTCCTCGCCTCTCCCCCCAAACTTATGCTTTTGCCTTGTGCTAAGGAAAGATTGGGTGCCAAGAGAGGGTATTTTTAGAACAGTTAAAGGCTTGTATCGTGGTTTTTGAAAGAAAAAAGTCTATGGCTCAAAAGGGGTGACTAGGGATATTATCATTGGTAGGCTATGGAAGTGTTCAAGATATCATTCGGATCAGGGAGAGCCTATAATCACATCTCAAGTCAAATTACACTTAGGATTTCTCCTAGACAAACAATTAGGGCAAGTTCTAGACTAATGGCTCGGGACTTGGATTTGCAATTCAATTTCTAACCACACAAGCTATGGGATTGCTAAAGATACAAGTCGGGGGCCCACAACAACCTTAGCTAAGATTTGAGCAACACAATGGTCCTGAAAAACCACTTGATGATTATCGGCCAACACAAGAGTCTCAAGGTCACCACTTTCACCATCCTATACACAATAATTTATTTTTGACCATAGGATCAAAGGCAAATGTGTTAGGCCCAAGTGAAGCTTTGCTTGAGGCATCCTTACCAACTAGCTACTATTTACACTAAAAGCAAAAAGAAATAGACTCAAACACTTAAGAAGGTTGTCATGCCATCGATCATCGGGAAGAGCCACCCGATTCACACAAATTCCACCTTTGGAAAGAATCGTGACATTACGAAAACTAAAGGCTTATTGCAAAAACTGAAAACAAGAAGCTACGAACATAAAATAAGAAGCTATGAAAGGAAAAATGCGGAAAGTAAAATGAATATATACAAGAGGGGATTTAGTCGAATATACATAAGGGAGAATGAATATATACATTAGAACGTAACTTTATATACCGACCAAAAGTAAAAACTACGAAAATTGCAATAAATGATAAAATTATGTACAAACCAAAGGTAAAAAGAAAGCATAAAGAAAAAAATAATGTCATATATACAGTCATCCAAATAGGGATACCCCCTCAAATGAAAGCTAGCATTGTCCTCAATTCTAACTAACCAAAATAAGCACAAGAAAAGAAAGAGAGGAAAAAGAAACTCCCTATTGGCCCTCTGTCTGCATAGGATCCTGAGTCTGGGTCCCTAGGTTCTCGGTCTGCTCGGGAACCTGTGACTGGCTCCCTGTAATCTGTGTCTCCACTAGGACCTGGGCCTGGACTGAGTCCTGGGCCTGTACTAAAATCTGGGACTGGCTAGAGGAACCTCCCTGCGGGTCCTCCAACTCTATAATAGCATCGTTAGTACGGGGAATCACCCTCTTCCTCTTGGGTGGCCTCTCTGTCTCCTACTCTAGCTGGGGCTGGGGTTGGGCTGCTGAAGTCGGGTCATATAATAACAGATCTAGAGGCAAGTGATTAGCCTTCAACCTCTCTACCTCCACCCTTAACTCCTTCACCGACTCCTTTGAAGCACGAGTCTTTCTCATTTTCTTTGCCTCCTTAGCAAGCTCCTTCAATGCTTTTCCATGAGAATCAACAGCATCCATGATCAATTTCTAGTTCTCTAGGAGCTTTTTCTGGTTGTCCAAAAGCTCCTTGAGAGTGTTCTCCACTGACTGTGGGACCTGTGGTGGAGGAGGTGCAGAATGGGCTGCCACCGAAGTAGAAAGTACAGACAGCTTGGAAGTGGTTGTCTGCATCCAGTTGTTGATACTAGCAAGGGTCTGGCTCAGGCGGTGGGCAGTCAAAGGATATGCTGCAGATGATGGGATATCTGGAGCTGTAGAAGTGGAGGGTCCTAGGGCCATGTCTGGTGTGGCTGAAGGAGGCTGAGTAGGAGCTACTACTACTGGCTCTTTAGACTAGCCAGTTGAAGTAGTGGCTTTGCCCTTAGGGTCCTTGGGGTTGTCGGGACCCTTGGTGTTGTACCAGGAGAACGGTGCATTTGCTTTCACTTTCACATCAAACCTCCTCTTCTCCACATCTAGGTCCTCAAAGTACATGGTCAGGAAATTGTGGAAGGGGTAGATCTATTGCCTTCGTTCACCACCCGTGTAATCACCCTCGACATCACATTCCCGACGTTGATCGGGTACCTGCCATGATCGATGCCACCAATATAGCCCGGGAGATATAAAGGGAGTTGTCGTGAGTGGTAGGGTCTAGCCGGCTACAAACAAATGTTTCCCACCTTTTTGTGTCAAAGTTCAATGTTCTCCTCGGAATTTTTACCCTCGCTATCAGCCATGCTAGGGTGGTACCTGGGATTGCCAAGTACTCAGCTAGCCACGGACGGGCATCCTCCCCCAAAGCTACCTTGTCTAAGTATCTCATCCTCCTCCGGGAAGCCCAGGTAACCATTTATCGTCTTTCCATCAAACTTTACCTTCAGATTTCGCACCTTAGTCACTGTGGTACCCTTTTTGACGTGGGCAATATTGGTGTAGAATTCCTTGACTAAGTGCTCATTGGAATCCTCCATGTGGCCTATGAAGTAGTCCCAGCCTGCTCTCTCTCTCTGAACTGCCTCAACACATTGGGGTTGTGAGGCAAAAGGTCCCGTGTGATAAATTTCCATTCAGGTATTAACTTTCTCTCAGGCCACCATTCTCTGAATTTGTAGTAGGCCACCTCACTCACGAACCTGTCTTGCCATGCCTCCGAGTTCCTGGTTCTCTCCACCCCTCCTACTTGGGGCTCATCCCCTCCTACTTCTTCTCCTTCTTCTTCTACGGGACCCTCCCCGAATAGTGAAGTTGTAGGTGAGGTATAATATTCATTGTTACTGCCTGCAGCTAAGCCCTCAGACTCAGAATATATGTGCACTGATGTTTGGGCAGTAGGACAGCCTAGAGGTGTATCCCTCAATTTGTTCCTCTCCAGCCAGTCAGGAACATATTCTGGCACGGAGTCTGAGTCAGATGCCTCCCGAAAGGGCTCATACTTACTTCCCGATTGGTCAATAGCTCTATCAACAGCCTTTATTATTCTTCTGGTGTTTTTGATGTTTTACCGGGCTTGCGGGGTCAATCTAATCATGTCTTGTCCCCTACCCTAGGAGGACTCTCCTTTCCCTTTCTGTTTATTGCCTCTGCCTCGTGATTTCACCATTATCTGCAAGGAACATTCAGTTGAGCTTTATTAGTATCAGCAGAATCTGTGAAGCATTGCAGAATAATATGGCAGACATTCAGAATTACAGACCGTGAACCGCATAAAATGAAGCGCGGCCGCAAAGAAGCTACCGCGGACCGCACAAAATGCACTGCGGTCCTTATGGGGATCAGACTACCCACTCTCTGATTCTAGGCACCGCAGACCGCACAAAATATATTGCGGTCCGCATTAAGGCACCGTGGTCCACACAAAACAGCATTGCGGACCTCACAGAAGCACCGCGGACCGCACAAAATCCACCGTGGTCTGCGGTGAGCATTCAATAGCAATACCAACCTAGGGTTCAAATTTTTCTCAATTTAAGTCCAATTTTTCACCTATTATTGATCCCCTAGGTGTTGAATCGGTGTTTTTAACAAACTAGTCCTAATTTAAACATGATTAAACAAACCTACTATACAGAATTGAAAGAAATAGGAAGAAAAAGAAGAAAAACTTAGAAAAATAAAAATTACAAGAAAATAACAAAGTTAAACAACCAAGAAAGAATTAAAATTACTAGAAGTGAGATGCAATGTTGATTAACGAGACTTAGCAGTTGAATTTGTGCAATTAGATGAGATGAACACTCATTTTTTAGCTTTTGAGTACAAAGGGTCGAAAAGTTTAAAATGAGAGCCTCAGGTCCTATTTATAGAAAAAGGAACTGGGGCCCATCTCACCTACCCACCGCGGATTGCACAAAATGGCACTACGGTCTGCGGTACTCAGAAACAAGTGGCACTGGGGAGATGACCACTGCGGACTGCAAGAAATGCAATGTGGCCGTAGTGGTCCACCGCGGACCGCAGAAAATGCATTGCAGCCGCGGTGGAAAACTTCAGAGACTCCTTATTTTTTATCAATCGACTCTGCGGTCCACATTGAATTTTTGCCCCCGCACTAAGGCCACTACGGTCCGCACAAAATGCATTGCGGTCCGCATTGCAAACTTCAGAGAGTGTGCATTTTTCCAACTTAGTCCTGCACTGCATCAAAACAATCCTACAGCAACTCACAACCAGTTAGTCCAAAAGCAAATCCTATACTACAAAGAAAAACAAAAATAAACAAAAATAAAGACACATGGGTTGCCTCCCAAGAAGCTCCTGATTTAACGTCGCGGCATGACACAGGTTACCATCAAATCACTTTAGATGGAGCAGTGCCATCACGTGGTTGTCATCAATCTTGTCCAGGTAGTGCTTGAACCTATGCCCATTAACTCTGAAAACCTCCCCATTTTTGTTCTTCAAGTCAAGTGCACCAAACGGACTCACAAACACCACTTAAAAAGGTTCACACTATTTTGACTTAAGCTTTCCCGGAAACAGACGTAACCGAGAGTTGAACAAGAGAACCAAATCACCCACATTGAACTCTTTGCCATGAGCATATTTATCATGGAGGTATTTCATCTTGTCCTTGTACAAGGATGAACTGGAGTAGGCATGGAATCAGAATTTATCAAGTTCATTAAGATGCTCACACGAAGATTTGCTGCCACATCCCATTCAAGATTCAGCTTCCTCAAAGCCCACATGGCCTTATGCTCTAACTCAACCGGTAGATGGCAAGCTTTCCTAAACACTAACCGATATGGAGACATACCGATCGGAGTCTTGTAAGCAATCCTATAAGCCCATAGAGCAACATCCAACTTCTTTGACCAATCGGTCCTATTTGCATTGACCGTCTGTGACAATATACTCTTGATTTCCCTGTTTGAGACTTCAACTTGGCCACTCTCCTGAGGATGATAAGGAGTAGAAACTTTGTGATTGATACCATACTTTGCAAGCAAAGTGTCAAAAGCTCTATTACAAAAATGAGACCCCCCATCACTTATGATTGCACGAGAAGTGCCAAACCTTGTAAATATGCTCTTCTTGAGAAATGCAACAACACTCCGGGCCTCATTGTTGGGTAGAGCCACGGCTTTAACCCACTTTGAAACATAGCCAACCGCCATAAGAATGTATGTGTTCCCACACGAGCTAACAAAAGGGCCCATAAAATCAATGCCCCATACATAAAAAATATCAACTTCAAGGATAGTATTGAGAGGCATCTCATCTTTCTTCGAAATTCCACCCACTCTTTGACATTCGTCACATCTCTTCAGAAGTTCACTTGTATCTTTGTACAAAGCTAGCCAATAAAACCTGTAACTAAGAACTTTTGTAGCCGTCCTCGCCCCGCCATGATGGCCACCATAGAGAGAGGAATGACAAGCCTCTAAGATACTCAATTGCTCCTCCTCCGGGACACACCTTTGGATCACGCCATACGTGCAAATCTTGAACAAGTACGGCTCATCCCAATAGAAATCCAAAGTATCCCGTTTGAGCTCCTTCCTTTGGTTAGAAGAGAGCTCACACGGGATTATACCAGTCACAAGGAAATTAGCAACGTCCGCAAATCATGTCATACCATTCACCGACACAGAAAGGAGTTGTTCGTTGGGAAATGAATCATTAATCTCTAGGCCATCACGAGGCCTCCCATCCTCCTCTAAGTGGGACAAGTGGTCTGCCACTTGGTTTTCACTACCCTTCCAGTACACAATCTCCAAATCAAACTCTTGAAGTAATAAGCCCCATCGCATCAGTCTAGCTTTGGAATCCTTCTTCGTCATCAAGTACCAGAGTGCGGCATGATAGGTATGCACTATGACCTTGGCACCCATAAGATACGACCGAAATTTATCCATTGCGAACACAATAGCCAAAAGCTCTTTCTCAGTCACCATGTAGTTCACTTGAGCATCATTCATTGTCTTGCTCGCATAGTACACCAGATGAAACATTTTATTCACTCTTTGACCCAAAACCGCCCCAACCGCAACATCGCTCACATCACATATGAGCTCAAAAGGCAAGCTCCAATTGGGTGTGGTAATAATAAGGGTGGTGGTCAACTTGTGCTTGAGAAGTTCAAAGGCCTGCATACATCTCTCATCGAACACGAACTTGACATCTTTTTCCAATAACTTGCATAAAGGATTCACTACCTTGGAAAAGTTTTTGATAAATCTCCGATAGAACCCCGCATACCCAAGAAAACTTCTAACTCCCTTGACAGAGGTAGGGGGAGGGAGCCTTGAAATCACATCAATTTTTGTTTTGTCCACCTCTGTACCATGCTTTGAAATTTTATGCCCAAGAAATATGCCCTCCTCAACCATGAAGTGTCATTTCTCCCAATTAAGAACAAGATTGGTTTCTTCACAACGGGCCAACACTCTATCAAGATTTTTCAAACATTCATCAAATGAATCACCCACAACACTAAAATCGTCCATGAACACCTCCAAAATATCTTCCACAATATCGGTGAAAATGGCCATCATACACCGCTGGAATGTAGCCAGTGCATTACACAACCCGAAAGGCATCCTAGAAAATGCAAAGGTGCCATATGGACAAGTGAACGTGGTCTTCTCCTAATCTTCCGGAGCAATCAAGATTTGGTTGTATCCAGAATATCCATCCAATAAATAGTAGAAGGTACACCCAGCAAGTCCATTTAACATCTGATCAAGAAAAGGCAATGGAAAGTGATCCTTGCGGGGCGCTTTATTCAACTTGCGGTAGTCCATGCATACCCTCCACTCGGTGACGGTCCTGATAGGAATCAACTCATTTTGCAAATTTGCAATCATGGTCATGCCACCCTTCTTCGACATATATTGCACCGGCGAAGTCCAAGAGCTATCAGAGATGGGGTACACAACCCCGGCAACCAACCACTTGTTAACCTCCTTTTTCACAACTACTTGCATTGCCTTATTCAACCTCCTTTGATGTTCCAAGGAGGGCTTTGAATCATCTTCCAGAATAATCTTGTGCATACAGAATGCGGGTCTTATCCCCCGAATATCAGCTAAAGTCCATAAAATTGCCTTTTTCCGCTTTTGATGCACGCCCAATATGGCATCAACCTGCATGTTAGTAAGACAAGAAGAAAGAATAACTGGCAAAGTTGAACTAGGGCCTAAGAACTCATACCTGAGGTGTGGAGGCAAGGACTTCAACTCCAACACCGGATGTTCCTCGATTGAAGGTTTTATTGATGGAGTCTTCCTATTTTCAAGATCCAAAGAGCGTTTCCTAGGTTCATAAGAGTAAGATCCCATTCCATGTAAAGTATTTACACACTCCACTCGGCCTTCATCCTCATTTACATCAAGATTCAACAATACTGCCTCTAGAGGGTCCTCTACATTGATAATTGCACTGGTATCATCAACTATTACTGCCGTGACAAGGTCCACAAAAGAGCACACCTCGGAACTATTGGGCTGCTTCATTGACTTGCACACATGAAAGACCACTTTCTCATCACCAACCCGAAAGGTGAGTTCCACTACTTTCACATCAACTAAGGCCTTCTTAGTAGCAAGGAAAGGTCTTCCCAATATGATTGGAACTTCATAATCTACCTCACAATCCAAGATCACAAAATCAACTAGCAAGATAAATTTGTCCACCCGGACAAGAACATCATCAATAATACCAAATGGTCTCTTCATAGTTCTATCTGCCATTTACAATCTCATGGAAGTCGGCCTCGGTTGCGCAATACCCAAAGTCTTGAAAACTGAGTAGCGCATCAAGTTGATACTTGCCCCCAAATCACATAGAGCTTTTACAAAGTCCGCACTCCCAATGGTGCAAGGAATGGTGAATGCACCGAGATCTTCTAGCTTCGGGGCCATCAAGTGTACTATTGCACTAACTTGGTGGGTCATCTTGATAGTTTCGCAATCTATAGATCTTTTCTTTGTCACCAAGTCCTTCATGAATTTAGCATAGCTCGGCATTTGCTCTAGAGCCTCCACCAAAGGCACATTAATGGATAAACTCTTCATCAAGTCAATAAACTTTTTGAACTAATTCTCATTTTTTTGCTTCGCGAGCCTTTGAGGATAAGGTGGAGGCAGCCTTGGCAAAGGATCCTTGGCTTTAGGCACAACCGTTTTTGGCATGTCTATTACGTATTCCCTAGACGGGTTCACGTCATTCTGAGTCTCCACCTCGGCATCTTGAATATCAATCCCACTTCCTCATTCACGTTCTCATAAATCACATTTTCAACCACCAAAGGAATCTCATCTTCTTGCAACTCAACTTCATCACTCAAAATTTGTTTTTGTTTGGAGGCATTCACATCACCGCCTTGTCCACTCCTTGTAGTTACCGCCATAACATGATTGTTCCCACCCTTCGGGTTAACTACCGTATCACTTGGTAGAGCCCCCTTAGGGTGAGTATTCAAGGATTGTGATTGAATCTCCAAGTTCTTGATTGAAGTATTGTGGGAAGCCAACTGAGCATCAGAGTCCGCATTCTTTTTCATCATCTGTTCAAACATCATTTCAATTCTCCCCATTTCATTGTTGGAAGAACTAGGACATTGGGATGGAAATGGGGGTGGATTGTTCGGTTGTTGATACATTGGGGGCTTTTGAAAGCCTTGCCCCGGATTTTCCTAATTGTCATTGTTCCAACCTCCCTGATTGTTGTTACCACCCCAATTGTTATTGTTGTCATTCCAATTACCCTGAATGTTCTGATTGTCCCAATTGGAATTTTGGTTGTTATTCCCCCAATTATTATTCCCTTGTTGTTGTTGATTGCCCCAATTGCCCTGGGGTCTCCATTGTTGTTGGTTGGAAGAATTGTCCCTTTAGCCCTGATAATTGTTCACATATTGCACTTCTTTATTCTGCCCATCATAACCATCATCTTGGAATCCACCACAATCATTGTCAAATTGATCTGAACTCCCTTGGTTTTGTTGACCTCTTTGTCTTCTTTTTTTTGGTAATTAAGGAACTTTATTACCAAGTAAATATTTATACATATACCGAGAGAATAAACAACGCTGCACTCTTTTTTGTTGGACATGAAGCCCCAACATAAGATTTCTTCACTACTCCTAATCAACTACATCCCTTCCTAGATTATACTGGATACCAGTTCATAGTACTTAGATATACATCCAGGTTTTTGCAAGTTTGAGCATATATATGAATCTCATGTACTATCATTTTCACTATACTTACTACATTGATCTTTTTCTTTTGAAATATACTATTATTCCTAGCCTGCCAGACATGGTAAACAACTGCAGCCAAAGTCATTCTGTATAGTTCTGATCCAGCACTCTTTCCTGTTGCTTTCTCCATTGTCATTGCACTTCTTCATGCCATTGTTTCTTTCTTCTCATGATCCCTTGCCAGTATAACAATTTCTGCCATATTTCCCATGATACTTCACACTCAAAGAATAGATGTTGCACTGTTTCATTGCTCTTTTGACATATTGAGCATAATGTTTCGTCAACTAAACCCACCTTACCAGTCTGTCCTTGGCAGCTAGTCTGTCTAGAATTTCCAGCCTTAGGATGAAAATCCATTTAGGCATCCCCTTATTGTTGCATACTAGACCTCTCTATGTCACCTTTTGGAAATCCCCTTGCAGTTTTTTGTACAGCTCTTTGGTAGAAATATTGTCTATCTATTTCACTTCCTCTTCTCAATAACCTGCCTCTTGAAATTATGTCTTTGCTTTGAATATCTTCTGAATTACCTAGGAGGCATTCTTTGGCTCTGTGTCCCATATACAATTCTCTTTTATATAGTACGTATGAACCCACTGCACCCACATTTTCTCCTTCTTTTTACATATGTTCCATAGCAACTTACATATAGCTGCTTTGTTCTATAGCTCTATGTTTGTGAAGTTTAGTCCCCCTGCTGATTTAGGTACACATAACTTGTCCCAAGGTATCAATGCCTTTTTTGTTGGCTCAGCATTCCCTGACCATAAAAACCTTCTGCATATTGTCTCAATGAACTATATAATTTTCTTTGGTAAGATGAAAACTTGTGCCCAAAAAGTTTGGATTGTACCCAATACACTTTTGATCAATGTTGCTCTCCTTACATAGGATAGAAATTTGGATGTCCAACTTTGCACTCTACTCAACATTTTATCAATCAATGGCTCACATTGGATTGTTAATAGTCTTTTTGTACTCAAGGAAACACCAAGATATCTAAAGGGTAGATCACCTTTAGTATATCCTAGTATTTATAGGATCCTTTGTTGTACCTTGCTGTCTATACCACCAAAATAAACACTGCTCTTGCTTGTATTTGCCACTAGTCCAAAAGTTTTAGAAAATCTTTGAAACTGATTTGTATTTCCACCACAGATTTTTCCTCACCCTTACAGAATAACAGTAGATTATTTGCAAATTCCAGTTGTATGAGATTCATTTTAGCACACCTTGGATGGAACCTGAAGTTTTTGTTGCTTCCTAGTTGCTTTAGCAATCTACATAAGTACTCAATCGCAATGACAAACAGCAATGGTGAGAGTGGATCTCCCTGCCTTAGTCCTCTTTTTGCTTCAAATGGCTTGATTGGCTTTCCATTGACAATGATTGAGTATGATACAGTGCTAATGCAGGCCATCACCCATTTTACATACTTCTCTGTCAATCCCAACAGCCTCATTACTTGTTCCACATACACCCATTCTACTGAGTCATAAGCCTTCTATATGTCAATCTTTAGCATACATCTGGGTCATGTATTCTTCCTCCCATAACCTTTGATCAATTTGTGGCTCATTATAATATTATCAGTGATCACTCTACCTGGTACAAAGGCTGTTTGGCAATTACCTGTCAACTCTGGCAAGACTTCCTGCAATCTGGATGTTAAAATTTTGGATATGATCTTATATAGAACAGTGCAACATGATATAGGTTGAAACTCTTTAATATTGCTGGGATTTTTTACTTTTGGAATTAGTGTTATAGTTGTGCAGTTGACTTGCTTACACATCTCTGGGTTCTCAAAGAATTCCAATATAGCTTGAGTCACCTCCTTCCCTATAATATGCCATGCTTTATTGTAGAAAAAAACATTGTATCCATCACAGCCTGGGGCTTTGTTATCATCAATATCCACAAGTGCTTGCTCGACTTCTTCTTTAGTTACTGCTCTTATGAGATTTAATTGTTGCTGCCTGTTCAGGTTGTTCCCCTGCTTCATCACTTCTGAACTTACTGCTGGCAATTGCACTGCTGCTGTTCCAAGTAGTTGCTTATATAATTTTAGAATCTCAGCTTCCACATCCTTAGTTGTATTTAGTAATTGACCTGCATTAATAAACAAACTACCAATATGGTTAATGACTTGCCTACTCTTAGCACAAGCATGGAAATATACTGTATTTGCATCTCCCAGTTTAAGCCATTTGATCCTTGATTTTTGCTTCATTATGCTTTCCTCAATTCCAATCCATTTAGCTAGCTCCTTCTTTACCTCTTTTTCTTGTGTTATACTTTCATTACTGATGCCAGGTCCATCCATTTGCTCCTGAATCCCCTCCAACTTTATTCTTGCTTCTTGAATTCTTTGACCAGTGTTGCTAAATTCTTGCCTATTCATCTGCTTCATCTTGTGCTTTAGTATCTTGAGTTTCATCCATACTTTGTTAATTGTTATTCCTCCACCTTTTTTCCTCCAGCATTCATAAACAGCTTCCTCAAATTCTTTATGTTGTGCCATGAAATTAAATAACTTAAAAGGTCTCCCTCCATTCTGTTGCTCATAGTCCATTGTTATACTTAATGGGCAGTGGTCAGAAAAACCAGATTGCAATACCTTCCCTTCCATTACAGGCCATTTTTGGATCCATGCAGCATTAACAAGTATTCTATCAATTTTACTGTGGACATGATTATTAGTCCACGTATACTTCCTTCCAACTGTTTTTAGTTCAGTTAATCCATTTCTCCAGATGAATTCTTTAAAGTCTTTCACTTCATATTCCTGTACTAGTGTCCCTTTTACCCTGTCTTCATTGGTCAAGATGGTATTGTAGTCCCTCATTAACATATAAGGGTCAGTAATACCAGCTATAGTTCTTCCCATATCTTCCCATAATATTTTCCTATCATGTATACTATGCATACCATAGATAGCACCAAATCTGAATTTATTACCACTTTGCACCTCTGTAACCCCCCCCCCCCATATTATGTATTGCTGGTGCACTTCATAGCACTCAAAATCTACCCTTGTATGATCTCAAGCAATCCATATTCTACCACCTTGAGCATTTGTATAGTTTGCTATCCATCTCCAACTATTGAACACCTTCTTTATGACACCTCCAGCCTTGGCTTCTTTAACTCTATTCTCTAAGACAACCATTAGTACCACCTTATTCTTCCCAATAAATATTTTTAGTTCTTTTTGTTTATACACCTTATTCAGTCCTCTAACATTCCAAGCTATGATGTTCATCATTATATATTTCTTTGATTCATGTTACCACCTCTGTCTCTATCTCTAGGCAGTTCCCTCTCTTTTTCCTGCTCTCCTATCATTAGCACTAATCTTTGTGCAGTGTCTACCAAGGCTTTGAAAGCATTTCCAGTATTGGATTCCTTCTCACCTCTCCCATCTTCATTCTTCTTTGATGCGGACTTGCCTTTTGCTAGTTGCCATTGTTCTTCATTTGAGTTGTTGCTCTGAATCCCTTCACTATTCTCTTCCAATTGCTCCAGGAATCTGCCTCTTATATCAATTTTATCAGTCTTTGGATCTAGCTTCCTCACAACTTTCCATATCTTTTCCTGATTCTGCATACCATATATTTGTTGTCCCACCTCTTGATTCTGCATTTTCTTGTTATGGCATGAGTGCCCACTTTGACAGCAAGTTTGATAGTATTGGAGTTTCCAGTCATATTGTACCATTTGCTCAATCACTTTACCATTAGGATCAATCAGTTTAATTGTCCTTGGTAGAGTCCTTGTTATATCCATTTCTATAAGGATCCGAGCATAAGAAATCCTATCAGCCACAGTTATGCAAGCATCAGCATACAAAGGCTTCCCTAGCCCACTTCTAATTTTGCTAAGAGCCTTGTTACTCCAGTAGTTCAATGGGAGTTTTGGAAATTTTACCCATAGCGGAATAGTTTTCAAAACCTCTTCATTGAAGTCAAATCTCTCAGCCCATGCTTTTAGTATTACAGGTCTATTGTTCATAATATAAGGCACATTCATCAATACCTCATCTCCTTCTTCAACAATATGCATCAGAATTGTAAAATATCCATCACTATGGTATAATACCTTAGGCTTTCTGACTTTTCCCCATTGAGCAGCAACAAATCGTTCAATAGATCCTATAGTCGGAGTATTTCCAACTACGTACATTAGTATTGCTCGATTTCATTTCTGCTTTTTCTCAGCTATATCTTCCTCTAAAATTTGTACTACTACCTCCCCCTCTTGTATCACTGGTGGTACATATGTTAGATCCATTCCTTTTGCAGCTAATTTGTTCTCATGCAATAGTCCAGCCCATGACCTTCCCAAATTTGTTGGTCTCATCAGATTCTGCTTTTCTTCCTCAGCTCGATCACTGTTCTATTGCTCTGCTCCTTTAAGACACTGTTTGTTACTGTTTCATTGGCATTTTCTTTACTTGTGCTTGCTCCTCCAATGGCGGCCGGCGATATGTTCATCTTGAGTACCCCTTGATTAGTAGGACTCACTGGGATAGCTGATTTAACACGATTGCAGCTCAGATCTGCCCAATTTAGTTCACTATCGCTATCGAGATCCAGTTCCTCTTCCTGAATTTTCCCTTTCGCATGTTGTTTTCCTTGGTCCTTTGAGATATTTTCCTTGATTCCACGATTGATTACTAGCGTTTTGTTTTTATTTTCCCTTGGCCTCCCTCTTCCTTCCATTTCTGACGGTGGCGCAGGTTATCTCATCTAACGTGTGCCGAGAGAAAAGAGAAGCTATTTTAAGAATATAAATTTTACTAACTCTTTGTCTTCTTTTGTTCACTAGCATGTTGACACCCCCCATAGCATTTACTTGGAGCGGATTTTGAACCAGTTGTAACTGTGCCTTTGCTAGCTGGTTCCTTGTTGTTGTCAGCTCTGCTATAGCCTGCCCATGGTCATGTAGCTCTTTGTGCAAGTGAGTGACCGTGGGGTCACCCTGGGTCACATTGGCTCTACTTTGCCAAGCGGAGGGCATGTCAGCCATCTCGTCAAGAATGTCACAAGCCTCATCATAAGACAGCTTCATGAAATTACCCCAGCAAGTTGGTTTACTATACACTGATTTGTTGTGTTAATGCCCCGGTAGGGAGTCTGTTGGATTATTGCCTCAGTCATATCATTGTTGGGACATTCCTTTACCATGGTTCTATATCGCTCCCAAATCTTATGTAAAGGTTCGGTGGGCTCCTACTTGAAAGCTAAGATCTCATCTCTCAATGCTGCCATATGCCCCGATGAGATAAACTTTGCAATGAACTTATCCGCCAACTCATCCTAAGTAGTGATGGAATGGTTGGGAAGTCGCTCAAGCCAATCCAATGCCTTCCTTCGAAGTGAGAAAAGGAATAGTCTCAACCGTAGTGTATTCTCCAACACATTAGTTTGATTGCTCCCCCAGTAGGTATACACGAATCCCTAGAGATGTTTGTAAGCATTCTGATTGGCAGCGCCTGTGAAATACCCAAGCTGCTCCAGCAATGTCAGCATCACATTTGTAATTTGAAAATTGCCCGCCCGGATCCGGGGTGGGACAATTGCACTAGCATATCCTTGGTTGGGAAGTACTCGAGGAGCCACTCTTGGAGGTGGCGGGGGAGGATCTGGAATATTATCATTAGCCTGGGCCTCTCCTTTGGCCTTGAGGTACAATAGGAACCTCATTATCAACATTGTCATCTACCTCCTCCCCCAGCGGAAGATCTCCAAGAGGTGCGTTGTTTACTGCCATTTTGTACCTGAAGTTGTGACACACACAAATTAGTAACACAGAAAGAAAGAAGAACAATACACCAAACTATTTAGATAGATAGCCAAAACTGTTAGCTCCCTGGCAATGGCGCCAAAAAGTGATCGGAGCCAACCCTACACCACTACAATATAGCGAGAGTGGTCGAAACAGCTTTTACCCGAGAAGGTCGGGATCGAATTCTACAGGGAGCTAAAAATGGGAATTGGGTTCCTATCTAAATTAGAGATGTGTAATTGCTCTTAATTGCACTTCTAATCATAGTTGGTCTTTTGATTACTTCTAATTTTATGCTAATAAGATGCTAGATTAAGCTAAGAGTAATATACTTGAAAGGTTGTCTAAATGGTTAGGGAGGCACTAGGGAAGTGACTTTCTCCTAGGTGGATACTTGACGGGTTCTCGAGTCTAAGGCAAGGTTGTCATGTCGGGGATTATGAAATATCCAATGCACTAAACTTCTCACTTTATACCTCTCGGTAGTTTGAGTGATTTTGCTCTAATTGACTTTCTCAAGACAAATTGGGTATGATAATTTGTGCAAGCAATTTAGGTTCAAGTCGGGTATTACTATCTCTAGGTTTAACCCTTTTATTGGGGGTATCAATCTATTGAATATGCCCCAATTCCTTGTTGGACTAATTTTCCTAGATTAAAGTCCTCTTTCTCAAGAAGAACCCAAGTCAAATAGGTACAAATTAGTGTTTGCAACCACTAGTTCAACATGGAAAACACAAATTAGTCCAAATATCAAACACCCATAGACATTCAAGCCTTAAAACTCAAGATCCATCAAATACCTACACTAGGGTTGAGCCACAACCCTAGATAATGGGTCTAGCTACTCATGATAATAGAAAAAAACAAAGAAATAGATAAAGAAAAATCCATAAAATTTAATTACAAGCTAATACTTGAAGATCCAATGATAAAACTACTCTAAAATTGCTCAAAATGGTTAAGAACTACTGTTCACGAGCTCAGCTCAATGTTAGATTACAACTCATGACCTAAAAATGGGAAAAGAAACTATTGTACTAGGACAAATTTTCTAGACAAAATTACCCCTTCAGGGGTAGTGCGGTCCGCACAAAATCGAGTACAGCCACAGTGAGGCTTCTTGGCTTTAAACTCTTTTCTCTGAACTTGTCCACCGCGGGCCACACAAAATGCACCATGGCCGCGGTGGCTTCTTCTATGGTCCGCACAAAAAGGACCGTGGACCGCATTGACAATGAATCTCCAAACTCCAACTCTCTGGACTCAATCATTGCGGACCGCACAAAGTCGAGTGCGGACGCGGTGAGTCCATTTTGGTTCGCACAAATTGCTTTGCGGCCGCATTGCTTGAGTATCTGAAATAAGCACCTCTCTGAATCTCTTCACTGCGGACCGCACTAAATGGAGTGCGGCCGCAGTGGACCTGTTGCACTGTGCTCGGACTTATTTTTGGTACTTGTGCATGTTTCACTCCTTTTTGAGTTGGTTTTGACTAACTGTCACCTTTTTGAACAAACTCTGCAAATAAGTACAACATGTAAGCCTTTAGGACTATTTTGTATACATTTTTAATCAAACTCAAGTAAGAAGGAGTGTAAAATGAACCATAATCCCTAGTTATCACTGAGCACGCAGACTAGGGTATCAGTTAGCCATGCTTCGAGGGGATTTTTCATAGCGTGTGGCATCCCCTCTCCCCCGGACGTGGAGGGTCTTTTCCTGTTTGGTTTTGTTGTGTTGCAGAAAGTTGGAGGTGACCTTTATCTTCTGGGAGAGGCCATGGGCGTTATTCCCTCATCATGGGTGTCATAGCCATCGTTGATAACATTCATGAGGTTGAAGAGAACGTTATCTATTGCCCTCATTCTGTTTTCTTGGTTACCTGCCATGGAAATTTTGTTCGCACAGAAAGGAGAGATAAACTTTGTGGTTTGTTAGATTAACAAGTCACATGAGTTGTAGATCTAATGAAACTAAAAGATTGGCTGAGAAAATCCCCACAGACGGTGCCAAAGTGTTTGACCCAAAATTTAGATCTAGGTTTAAACAATTAGATTTTCTAATATAATAGAGTTAATCTTAGCCAATATTTATATCCAGAAAAATGTTTAACTGATTTCGTAGCAAAATGTCACGAGTTCCGTTCATAACAATGAATGTGCAACAGTAAAAAATATTCAATGGCCCAAGAACAAAGAAAATAGCATTGAATAATAATAAATGATATATAATAACATTTATGTAAATAAATGCAAGCGAGTTTACCGAAAAGGGGTGAGATTTTTTGATATTCCTGTTGACAATGATAAATGATTGGTGAACCTTTGAATATTCGGATTCTCCTTAGATCGTGGGAGAAAAGTTAGACAGCAATATGAAGAAAAGGTATATTTTGTATGTATGTAATAAAGCAAGGATCTTCAGAGAATGTCAATGTGTTGTTCTTTACAATAAATGTCCAATCCCCCTTATAGCTACATATAGATCTTTCTATTTATAAAGGCACATGGGCCACAAAAACCCTAATAGTAAATATGGGAGGAATATCCCCTAGAATATTCATCTCTGAAACTCGCCGTTAGTGCCTTTTTAAAGGAAGTGCTCGTCCTCGTCTCTCTACTGAGTCACCTCGACCTCGTTTTCGTCCTTTATTGAAAACACACCGATGATGCGTGGCAGGTTTAGTTAGCATGCTAAATTATCATTTTCCAAGTGGTTGGAAGCAGTTAGGAGTAAGAATTAATTGGAAGATTGTGATCATGATGATGTAATTTTTTTTAAGCTAAAGATAAGTATCAATGCCTAGCAGGCTAATCAAACGACACTACTATGGAAATCTTATGATTGCAATTATTCTGTAAAACACCAAAAGATTTGCAGAAAGATATCTTTTGTTTAACAAAAAGGGTGTTTTTATTCATAATATTCCAACAATGATACAAATACAGTCCTTTACTCGAGAAAAAGTTGTGCTTTTAAGCTTTGACAAGGTAACATACATTGAACCTGCATATTAAGAAAGAAACTTAAAAGGAAAGTAAAACATTGTAAAAAATAAAGAAGTCTCAAAGTTTGCAGTTCACACACACACACAAAATGCCCGGTACACTAAGCTCCGTTATACGCGAGGTCCGAGGAAGGGTCGGACCACAAGAGTCAATTGTACGCAGATTTACCCAGCCCACACAGGAGAGTTCACACACACAAAAAAAAAATGCTAATCAACGTTAATTGAGCCTACGGCAATTCTTCCTAATCTCTCCATTAGAACCAGTAAGTGGACGAATATCACCCATCTTAATCATAGCAGTGACAAAATCAGAGCTAAAACTGCTAGGATTGTTACTGTAAGATGTCACAATCGAATCGGCAGATCCACCATTAAAGAGTTGTTGATCAGAGTGAAGAAGACCCTTTTTGTCAACAAGATTCTTGAAATAATTGTTGTCAAATTTGTTAGGAGTTTGGAGATCAAGTGGTGCCAAATTGTTGTCCCCTGAGCCTGAACTTCTTGGGCAGTTGCTTTGTCTAGTTCGTGCAAATGATGCATCTAAGTTATTGGTCTCGTTGTATATACGTGCCCTAAAAGATGTACATCTTGCTTGTCCAATTGTGTGAGCCCCTGTCCAATACAAACATAACCATAGTTTGTTTTAGGAAATTGATTACAGCCGCTCATAAAATAATAGCTGGAAAAGAAATTGTGTATACATACATTTTTATATGTTATAGACAAAAAATATGCAAATTTTTATACACTTTTACGGATACCAAATTTAAATAGTTTCGGCCGCAGACTAAAAATGATCTTTGCCCTTTAATTTTCAGAGATTTCCTCTGTTATTGGTGTTAAGGCCTAAGCCGGGGACGTTTATAATGTGCAAAATTTTTTGTTATAATGTGAGTTTAATTTGTAATTACCTGTTTTAATATAAATACAGCTAGATTTAGTGAGTTGAGATGAACATACTTTAATAGAACTTGTATGTTCTAGAATCTAGCTTATCTACAATAAAAATTCTGTTTAAATTTAGGCACTCTATATGTAATTCCATCAGCTTTTTCTGGATTGTTGAGTATATTTTCCTCTCAATTTGGGGGGTGGGGGTTTTGGGGGGCAGGGGGAGTGGGGGGGGGGGCAAGGGGGAGATTATGGCAAGCTAGAATAAATGCGGGTGGAAATCCGCGGTATAATTGTTGGAAGGAGATAGCAGGTATCCGATCAAATAGTCAACATTTAAGCAACTTGACGAACACTAGTGTTTATAAAGAGTTTAAGATTTATGAACTGACAGTATAAGAAAATACAAAGTACGTTATTTAAAAGGTAATCACAAGTAACTCTATTTAGTAAGTATTGACCGATAATCCAGAATAATGGTACGTACATGCTATAACATGTTAAATTATAGCGATAGGGTTAAAAAGATTTATATTATCCGTTTAAATGACTTAAATTCTATAACAAAGGAGAAGAATTATGGGGGGGAGGGGGGGAGAACAAACCAGATAAGGCAACCATATCTTTGGTAGAAAGGCCAACAGCACTGAAACTTGAGATGAGTCTATTAAGGTTAGAAGTAGCAGGAGGAATGCCACTATTGGCAGCACTTTGACTTGCAGTTCTAGAATCTCTTCTTCCCAATTTTACATTCCAATTGGGACCTCCAAGCTGCATATATACATATAATAAGATCACCAAAATTACTCTATATAAACTTAAAATGCAGATGTTTTTACTTGAAAAAGTCTTGATAATATAATTAAAACTTACAATGACAACAGAGTCCCGAGCAGTAACGGCCAAAATATCAGCACAAGAAACAACACCAGGGCACACTTTCTCCACAGCAGATTTGATATTGTCAATAACTTCAAATCCTCTAGCAGAATTAACATTTGGTGCAGCCCTTTTCTCTCCTGTGAAGCTTGATGTATCATCGAGGAGTAGCGATCCATCGCATCCCTGAAAGAAAATAATTAAAAAAGAATTAATTTAAATAGTCGTTCACTCAACTGTTTAAACTAAAAATAGCCGTGTAATATATGTATAATTTATATATAATACAGTCAAACCTCGATATAACAGCATATATATATATATATATATATATATATATATATATATATATATATATATATATATATATATATATATATATATATATATATATATATATATATATATATATATATATATATATATATATATATATATATATATATATATATATATATATATATATATATATATATATATATATATATATATATATATATATATATATATATATATATATATATATATATATATATATATATATATATATATATATATATATATATATATATATATATATATATATATATATATATCAGAATAATATGTCCTCCGTCGTGTAAAAATTCTGGGTCCGCCTCTGTAAGTTATAATGTATGTTCTTCCTTAATAGCACTTCGCTATAATAGCCAAAAAAATCTGGAATGAATAAGGCCGTTATAGAGAGATTTAACTGTATGTGTATAACCATATATAATCAGTTGATAATCTATGTATACAACTATAGGAAAAATAAACAGTGAATTCAGCCAGCTATTTCTGTAAAAATCCCTTAACAATTAAACTCCTGGTGTACTAAAGCTCTTACTATACTCGAGGTCCAGGAAAGGGCTGGACCATAAGGGTCTATGGTATATGTAGTCTTAGACTTCATTTCTGCAATAATCTATTTTCACGGCTTGAACTCTTGACCTCCTGGTCACATGGCAACAACTTTACTAGTTACGTCAAGGTTGCCCTTCAGTTAAAATACCTAACAATTTAAAATATTTGAGAAGTATTTACATAAAACGTGGTCAAAAGGCACCTTCTTTGACTCCTTAAATAGTAATTGTGTCATATAAAATGAAACCGAGGGAGTAATAATTATAAAAAAGGAAAAAAGGAAAAATAAAAGAGGAAATGAAGATGGTAAATTACATTGACGAAGCAATCATGGAAGAATAGACGAAGAAGAGAAGCACCCATTCTTGTTTCCTTGTTAATAGCAGATTGCACTGCTGATTTCACAGTTTGATAAAGTTTAGGACAAGATTTTGAGTAAAAACCAGTTGATAGTTGAGCTGATGAGCTTCCAATTAGTAAACTCACTAAAATAAACAAAACTATAGCATTAATCTTTAAAGAAGCCATTAGAGAATGCTGACTTTAATTAAAGGGATAATTAAAGTCCTTAATTAGATCTAAGGAAAGAAGTGTGTTGTGCACAGGGCATGTTGAGAAGTGTCAAGTATTTATAGGGAATTTTTGTAGACTAGAGAAAGCATTCTCAAGGTAATTAATTGCTTTCGGCAGTTTACCTAACACAAAGACTAAATTTTGCATGGCTTCCTACGTTTGAAAAAGTAATTAAAGCATGCATACCGATACCAATAGGTTACTCCGTCTGTTTTATTTTATGTGTCTTAGTTTGACTGGATTTACAAAGTTTAAGAATGTAACAAAAATATTTGGAAGTTGTGGTATTAAATTAAAGATTTATATATCACACAAGAAATACATGACCTGCAATCTTGTGGTTTTAAATATATTGTGTCATTGTTGTAGGGGCGTGCGTACACATGAATTTTTATAAGTGGTGCCGAAATATATAGAAGGACGGGAATAATAACTTTAATTATCATACTTCCTTTACAAGAAATAATCTTAGTCTATTGGTTTTGTTGAGTCTTAAGTTAGAAAAAGGGTTTGGGTTCAATTTTACTTTATCACAATTTACATAACTAACATGCCAAGAGACAATTTATATCAAGTTGTGTCATCTTTTCCTACTTATCTATTTTCTCACAGTATTACTACATATATTTAATTAAAAAATTCGACGAAGCGGCGCCGCATGACATCTCTTCGTTAAATGTGCAACTGTCCCTAATTGTTGACATTAAGGATACAGAATAAAAAGGAAACTAAGATATATAATTGATACAAAGGGAGTATATATGTTGACAGTGTAAATTTCTTTTATATCATTAATGAAATTTAACTGTTATAGCAAGGTGTATTTTATTACACAAGTAATAATATTAAGCTTGATATGACGAGTTACCACTTTTTTGTAAGTCAACTTAATCCGTCTTTATACTATAGTACATAGAACTACATGTTAGGTGAATTACAGATTGATTGATTTCTTAATAATAAAGTCGAATAACACGAGATCCAGGTTTAACTTATAACTGTGTGACAAGTACAAGGAATTAAGAAAGTTTGAACTTTTGGTAGTTAAATATGTAATTTGTCAAATGAAGGGACCCAAAGTCCAAACAAACACAATTATATCATATGATTTGGTAAAGACTAATTAAAGACACGGGAGAATAAAGGTACATAGTAGACTTTTGTGACATCGGTTATCACTTAAAGTAGATTCATTGACTTGTGTTTTGCATGGTTTAATTAAAGAAACCACTTTTAGTTAATTAGAATTATCCAAGAATCCTTGATTTGGAAAATGGGGAAGCTAAAACAATAAAAGATTGAAGATATTTTCAAAGAATTTAAGTTATATATACAGAATGTACTGATTTTTTATTTTTTACACGATCAATGCAATTTAATTTATAAATGATAACCGACTAGTTAATTATTACTTTTATCAAGTTATTTATGCACAATTTTACTTGAAATTTTCCGTATAAATGAATTGATCGTGATGCATAAGTTCAAGTTCTTTATATTTGTTGGACTTTTATTATTTTATGTGTGGCTCAATCTATGGAAAAGCATATAATCAATATCTAGTGAAGAATGAATCTAGTATGTTACCTCATTAAGCCATAAACTCTGTAAACTGGTCCTATCCCTGCACCTATTAGGTTAGCCTATTCTCTTTTCGGTCTCTTTTGCATCACTAAAATGGTGGTAACGAATTGGTAAGGGGCGAGAAACTAATTTAAGACTTTTATTTTCTATAATACCGTCTTATGGACCAAGTATGTTTTCCTATAACGTTATCTATGTGAGATTATAAAGTTCAAGATCCTGAATATATGTTTGATTCATGCACTAAAGACTTAAGTTTACAGTTTTTGCCTAATGATACAAGTGCATTTTTCCAAGATAAAGAGCAATTACTTTTGACTAATTAAGAGCACAACACAACTATGTCTAAGTTCTAGGCTCTGACTAATCTATAGCTTTTTAAAGTCGATCGAAATTACCATGAAATTGATATTCCAAAGCTTTTTATTTCTTCCATAAGGATTAGTTTCTTGTGCTATAAGCCTATAAGGAAGATACATAAGCTGCAAGAATCTTTTGCTTTTGAGATATAGAATATGGCATATACTCGTGCATTCACATTACAACACTGTCTATACTTTTCCTGAGTTGAAAGTTTATCGGAAACGGTCTTTATTGCATACACGCTCCGAAAGTATATTTGAAACAGTCTTTACTGCATACACGCTACTCTCCCTCGATCATTACATTGGATTTGTTGTTGTTGTACTCGTACATTCACACTGGAAACCTCCAATTCTAAGAGACTGCATACTAAATCTGACTTGTTCCGATCGACTAATTTTAACGAATTGATGTTACTTTTTACCAAATAAAAAATTCAGATAAGCTTATGGATTCTTATTTCCTACAACAGTTTCATGTTAAAATACATAATAACTGAGTTCTAATATAAATACAGGGCCATATTACTGAATTTATGTGAAGTCATAAATCATAAGCTAGGTTCGCCCTTGATTGGTAATCCAGATAACAACAAATGCCAAGCTGCATGCATTACTTTAAGTCTTAAACATTAAAATAATTATTTTAGGGAAGGTCAGCATTTACGGCAGCGATTTTCTTCGACAACCAAAGAGCTGAAAAAGTGAAAGATTGATTAGTCCATTAGAAAAATCAGTTTACTTTACCAACTTATTGTTATAGGAATATTTACTTTTCTACGAGGATGCCTAAGAGGAACTTTAAATTGACTCGCTATTAAAAAAATTAGTTAACTGAACCAATTTATTATATATTTACTTTCCTCTGGAGCTAAGAAGAAGATTGAATTGACTTAGCCCTCCTCTCTTTTTTATTTTATTTATTTATTGAAAATTCAATCTAGTAATGTAACGACCCGACTTGTCGTTTTAAGAATTAACGCCTCATTCAGCGACTTAAGATCTCGAGCAGCTTTGTAATATGTATTATGACCTGCACGTGAGGTCGAGTGTGGTTTTCGGAAGATTCTGAGTTAAATTTAAAGAATAGTTCTCATTTTGAAACTTAAATGGAAAGAGTTGACCGGCGAGTTGACTTTTGAGCAAACGACCCCAGAATGGAATTTTGATGATTTCAATAGTTTTGTATGGTAATTTCGGACTTGGACGTATGGTCGGATTTGGATTTGGAAGTCCGTGAGACAATTCAACGCATTTTGGCGAAAATTGGAAAATATAAGATTTTTGGAAAGTTTAACCGGGGAATTGACTTTTTGATATCGGGATCGAAATCCGATTCTGAAAATTGAAACATCTTCGTTAGATCATTTATGACTTGTGTGCAGAATTTGAGGTCATTCTGGATTGATTTGATATGTTTTGACGCAGATTATAAAATTTGAAAAATTCATAAACTCATAATTCGATTCGAGGTGCAATTCGTAGTTTGGATGTTGTTTGATGTGATTTGAGAATACAAGAAGGCCCGTGTTATGTTACAGGACTTATTGGTATATATGGACAAGGTCCCGAGTGGCTCGGATGAGTTTCTGATCGTTTGGCGCCTTGTTGAAGATGCTGGAATTCACTGGGCAGAAGCAGTTTTTGGACAGCATTGAGCTGACTTTGAGAGTTAATATCTCGCAATCTATAAAGAATTTGGAGATGATCCAAAAACAAAAGTTGTAGCCCTTTGTGTCTAGTTTTCAGAAAAGCCAAACTGTTTGTCATTTGGAGTTGTGTACAAAAAGTTATGATTAATAAACTACAGGCTGTCTGGAAAGAGTTTTGAAATCGCCAGAAATTTCTATTTCACGGGGCTGACTTTGAAAGCTTATATCTCGAAATCTGTAAGGAATCTGAAAATTATCAAAACATGAAAGTTGTAGTCCTTTGATTCTAGTTTTCTGAAAGTTAACTCATTCATCATTTGGACATTTGTACAAAAAGTTATGATCAATTTACAGGTAATACTTTTTTTCTGGGACAGAGGCTAAATCGCATGTATCAAATGCTCAAATGACCAATGCAACTTGCCTGGACAGATTCTTAAGAACGGGAGTTAGCCATTTTTACTCATTTTTGAGTTTTAAGTCTCGGATTTGGGCGATTCCAAAGGAATTTTTCACGACTTTGAATTGGGTAAGTGTTCTATATTCGAAAGTGATTATATTTCATAAATCCATGTCCATATTCATCAATTATTTTGGATTTAGATGTAAGAAAATGAGATTTTTGTAAAATCTTCAAAAATACGGAAATTTAAGAGTTGAAAGCCAATCCGATGTCGGAATTTGATAAAATTAGTATGGTTGAACTCGTATCGGAATGGGTGTTCGGATTTCGTGAAAATTATGTCGGGCTCTGAGAGACGGGTCCTGCGTTGACTTTTGGTTGACTTTTTGAATGTGAAATTTTAAGTCGACGTTATATTATCCGGAATTATTTTCGATGGATTTTAATGAAGTTATACACTTAATTTGGATAGATTCAAGCCGTCCGGAGGTCAATTCAAGCAAGAAGGCTATTTTGGAATATCGGCCTAACTTCAAAAAGATAAGTATCTTGTCTAATCTTGTGTGGGGGAATTTTCCCTTAGGCATTGAGTCTTATGTGGAAATTGTGTGATTGAAAATCATGTACGTGAGGTGAAGAGTACGTACTTGGTTTATATGTGCAAATTATATCAGTTAAAGTTCGTAGACATCCGCATGTATTTAATTGAAAATGGTTGACACTTAGTAAATCCTTAATTGTCATGCCTCATTCTTTGTTTGTCGAGTTTGTATTTATATGATAATTTGGTGCGATTGCTACTTGGATTTTTAGGTGAATTCCATGTGTTTGGTGATTTGATATTTCTTAGAAATGATTTTATTATGGATTTTGCATCTGCAAATAATTAATTAAATAAGGTAAGAATAGGCATTAATATAATTATCGAAAATTTGGATTAAAGAAGGTGTTGTCCTATGATGAATTATTTTTCCATCCTTGTTGTTGTTTTGAGGTTTTATATACCTTGTGTGGAGCCTTGAGCATTTTGTTGTGAAATTAATTGATTTTGTTGTATCTTTGGAATTGATTGTGGCCTATGTACAATTTATGATATGAATTGTGGTATGGTGTTGTTGTGATAATATTCTGCGTAAATCATTGTGTAATTTGAGTAATTATGAGGACATAAGGGTGGCATTCCATTGTTGATATTACGTGGGTATAAGGGTGGCATTTCAATGTGGTTATTTATGTTGGGATATTGTTTGGGCGGAGTGATAAGGGTGGCTATTGTACGGAGCGATAAGGGAGGCTATTATTGTGAGCACGTGATTTTTGTCTTACGCGACAGTCGCTCCAAAAAAGAAATGAAAAATAATAACAAATGGTCATGCTGTACAATTTTCGGATTTTACGTGGCATTTTGTTAATTATTTATGATTTTTGCCCATTTTATTAAAATAAAATACAAAATGTACGTGTCATGCGTAATTTGAACCGCAATCCGGTTGTTAAATAGAAAATCATAAATATGCGTCTTCGTCCGTGATTTTTGTTTTGTTTGATTTTACCTGTTTTAAATATTTTAATATGTGTGTGCAAATAATTGTATTAAGTGTTTATTTAATTTTAATTTGATTTACTTAGGTTTTGTTTTAAAATAAAAAATAAAATAAAATAATAATAAAAGAGAGTGCAAAATTGGGTTGAAAATCAGTTGGGCTTATTTTTCATTTTTAATTCGAGGCCCAAAACTCAAACCCAAAACCCCTGTGTAACCCGGTCCAGACCAGCTGATACCCAGAGCGTCCAAACGACGTCGTTTTAATCTAGTCTGATCTGGGCCGTTGATCTCAGATTGATCAACGGCCAAGATCACTTCCCCATAACCCACTGATGAACCCGACCCATTCCACCCGGACCGACCCAACCCCTCTAGTTTTGAAACGACACCGTTTCCTATTAGTTGAAGGATCCTGGCCCTTCATCGTGTCTCATCCGACGGCCAGGATCCGTTCATCCACTCCATATATAAGCTCCCACTCGTACCCTGCCCCCCTATCCAATACCCTAGCTTTCATCATCTTCACAAGAACCCCAAACCCTAGAGCCGCCCCCATCTCCCTTTCACCAGAAACCCGGCGGCATGAACGTCGGTGACCTCCGCCTGAACACCATAGAACCCCCTCACAACCCTGAACATGGATCTGTTAACCACTTAGCTCGAATCCCTTCCCACCTTCTCGAATCTTCATTTGAAGATTCGAGTCGGAACCTGACTTACACCGTTTGACCCCAGTTTCACACCAGACACTCCCCAGACCCCCCTCGTGACCAAACCATGCTTGGTTTGGTCCGAATCTGACCAGGGAAGCATGAATCCCAGATCTGATTTTTGGAACCTTAGGGTTCCTCGTCACTGGTCCGTATCCGTTTAAGCCAAAGAGATTAAGGTCTAATGGACCTTAATCGAAGTGTTTCTCATCTGAGAAACACTTCGATTAAAGTCCGGTCAGCCTTAAGAAAGGCCTGTTCGAATCCAACCTGAGGCTCTTTGATTTTTTCGGGATTTAAGGTGAGTTTTGTTTTGTTTTCTTTTCTTTATTCCATGTGCTGATTAAAGGTCTGTTCATGTTTTGTTTTAATTTGTGTCTTTGAATTTTTATCAACTGTTGTTTGTCCACCTTACCTGAACCTCTATGTTTGATTGAATCCCTCTTCTATTTTTACTGATAATGTGTATATGTGTGTGCTGTGCAATTAATCGAACCTCAAATTTGACTGATCAACTGATTCCCCAGTACAATTCTGCTTGGTCAGTATGATTCGAGTCATGTGTTCGATACTGTTAAATGCCTGATTTTTTACTACGATTGTACATGTTATGATTAGTATAGTCGAGTCGACATATGTCGTCAATTAGTTTCGATTGTCCAAACAATAACAAATTGACCTGCTGCTGTCAAGCATTGCCTGAATCTAATTAGGAACTGAGTCTAGTTACTTATAGTTATTAATTGGATTTCAGAAATCTAAGGTGTGGTCTGTAATTGCAAATTGAATTGATAGCACGTGCACTTGTGCACAACATGTGCATAAAGGCCCCTTTCTAAATTAAAACAGTTTGACAGCATATGCTGTCAGACTACATTCTTCTGCCCATACTCTACTTTAGTTTCAGAAATAATAAACATTACTCAAAAGTAAGACTGCCAGGGAATATGATGGGGGAGGTTTATACTTAATTAGCTAAGTGAAAACTGAAAAGGGGCAGCACATGGGAAGGTGTTCTGATGATCTAAACAGGCTGTTAAAGGGATGGTTTGAGGCTTATAAAAGGAGGACTTCCATCAGTTTAAAAGGAGAAAAAAAGAGGAGAAGGAGATCCGGGAAGAGAGAGCAAAAAATACATACACATACACACATAGACACACACACAGATAGACATTGATAATAAAGAAAGGGGAATACACTGATATAAGGGGGATTGATAAGAAAACAGGGAAAGAGAGTTGTTAGAAAACACACACACGGACAGAAATAGATAGAGAGAGGCATAACACAGAAAAGAGGAACTGCATTTTTCATCTTTGTCTTGATTCTCACTAGTCTGGATTTGCCTGTTCCATATTGATTTCTTCTGAGTCCTGTTTGAGATTACTAGTTGTGTGTAGCATCAGTTCAGTTCTGGATCCATTCTGGTTAAATTCTGATCCCATATTGCTGGAATTTGCTACATTCTGCCATCTTTCATTGGCTCTAAACTGCATCTTGCACTGGGAATTTGTCCTGCTGTTGTTCATCTGTTACTGCTGTTTCGCTTGCACTGTTGCTCAATTGACTCTTTTGCTTTCTCCATTGTAAGCATCTCCTCAGGTACACACTTAGAATCTGTCTGATGTAACTGATGTCGCAATGAAAGTTGAATCGAAAGATCTGAAGAATTTTAATCATTTGTGGCTTTACTTACAGCTTTTTGTGAATATTGTTAAAGTTGTATAAGTCTTTTAATTTGTAGCCTAATAGAGAATACATTAGTAAGTTTGTACTTAATTAATGTTCACGTTGATTTGAAACTGTGGTATTCGATTCGTTTAGTAGCATACAAGATGTAAATATAATTCATGGAATGTGAACTATTTAGTACAATTGTTAAAATTAAACTCACTCTTTCAGCATGCTTTGAATAAGTAGGGGCGAACGGCTTTTAAATTTGACCAAATATGATATAGTTTTGAATCACCCAGTTAGATTTCCTTTAGGCAGTGTATGGGATTAGTTTAGAACATCATCAGTAACATCCTTTAATAAGGAATTCTATTAATCCTGTTTAAGCAAGCTAATTTGAATCCACTGTTAGGATGTTGTTCGGATTAGGTTTGGTATTTCGTCGATCTCGCATGTGACTTCTTTGTCCAATTAAAAGCATGTTGCACAAGGTATGACGTCTCTCCATGTTAATAAATAATTAATCAGAAATTGATAAGGATCCAGGTTAGGCCAAAGCATATACTTGAGTTAACGTGTGTCTTTCTTCTTCTATTTTTAGACAAACGCATTTAGAAATGTAGCTGCTTTAGGATATCCTCTCTAAAATAGAGACGAGTCTCGCCAAATAAAAATACAAAATTGCGGGGCCCTCAATAACTAACCATAATAAATATTTAGAATTCAGGACATGCCGTTTAGTGAATTTCATGGCTTTTTCCCGAAAATAATAACACGGTTAGACTCTTTAGGCGCGGCTTAATTAAATTACATTCTTAAACTCGGGTGCACATTGATGTGACCCGAATTCAAATCTCAACGGAGTCGAAAATGTGTTAACAACTACGGGTGCATTGATTGTGACGTGGTCCGAGATGCGTTTTTTTACGATGTTGCAATTCTATAAAAATAAATGATAATAATAAAAGCGGTTTAAACTTAATAAAAGTACATAAGTCAAAACATGTATTTAAATCAGATATTTAGCCATTATAACAATTTAAGCGACCGTGCTAGAACCACGGGATTCGAGGGTGCCTAACACCTTCCCTCGGGTCAACAGAATTCCTTACTTAGAATTTCTGGTTCGCAGACTTCATTTGAAAAAGTCGAAAATTTCCTCGATTCGGGATTCAAGATAAACCGGTGACTTGGGACACCAAAAACCAAACCTTTCCCAAGTGGCGACTCTGAATTAAATAAATAATCCCATTTCAAATATTGTCACTTAAATTGGAAAAACTCCCTCGCGCATCTTACCCTTCGGGGCGGGGCGCGCAAAAAGGAGGTGTGACAGCTCTGGCGACTCTGCTGGGGATTCTTAACCCAGAACCACTGGTTCAGGGTTCAAGAATTCGAGCTTAGAATAATTGTTATATTTGGCTTTATTATCTGATCTTTATTACATGTTTTTGCATAACGTGCTAAATGTTGTCTTTTACCGCTTTGATATTATCTGAACTGTATATAAACTGTGCCGAAACCCTTCTCTTCTTACCTCCGGGGAGAAGCTCGCTGGTCGAGACTCCCTATTCTGTTAGTGTCAATACCTGAAATAAGAAAGAGGTCGGACAAGTTACAAAGCCGGACGATCTCGCGGGTCCCCGGTACATAGCCCCCTCCTCGACTCGAGTTGTCCGCTCGGGTACACAGTCTAGAACAAATACCCAGGTTGTGAACCTAGTATAACGAAACTTCATGCCGGATCCCTAGTAGGAACGCTTATTTGCATCATGTTGCATTTGACTTAGGGGACTCAACACAGGGGTTGGGTCCGTCTAGGACTAGCAACCTGAAATGAAAAGACCATCCTGCTGCATCCTATTTGTTTTGCGCATTTATTTGCTTCAGTTCCGCATGCCGACCGGTTTCTAAAAATAAAAGGAAAAAATAGCAGCGTAGGGAGATATTTACTTCTTTTGGAAAAACCAATGTCCGAGTAATGTCGAAACCTCGGCTGAATTTCTTCTAAAAAATATAAAAAAAAAATTGTCTTCTAGTTTGATTTTTAAAAAAAAAATAATATAAAAATTTTCTGTTTATTCACTTTCAAAATCAAAAAAAAAAGTATTTATTTAAAAGTAAAAAAAACGGAAAATTCATAATTCAAAAAAAAATGTTGTTTCTTTCGTAGTACCCCTTTATAAATTCAGACTAATAGTCCAAATATTTCCTAAAAAAATATATATTTTCTTTAGTCTTTATCTCTTTTCAAAAGAAAAAAAATATAATAAAAATATATATTCTTGTTTTCTAGGTTGATTTGATTTTCTCTATTCACGATATCCCGAACTACGCCGGTTTGATTCTCACCGGATGTGAGATACGTAGGCAACCCTCATCGGGTTCAACCCCATTTTATCTAAAATAGCCGAAATCAATAAAAAAAAGAGAAAAAGGGAAAAAGATGTGTCAAATTTTAAAAGAGTCATAAATAAGTCAGGTGATGCTGTTTTGTCATAAATAGCCGAATGTTCCCGAAAAGGGACGCCGGAAGGCTGACTTTGCACAAACAGCCACCTTTGGGTCTTGTTTAGCATTTTTGTCCAGTTGACCCACACAGCCTTAAAATCTTCGTCCCCGAAGTGTTTAAAGGTCGTGTTCAATACTTGATCCCCTTTGTAAAATATTTTTGAGTCAAGTCATTTTTGTTAAAATCACCTTAATAAATGTGCAGGATGAGCACGATGCAAAATGAACATTTTTCAATAATGACCAAAATCTCTGTCAAGTTACGGCTATGGTGGAATGATCTAGGTGTTGAAGGACAAAATGAGGTCAAGAAATATCTGAAAGGTCTCGTGGGTTTGTTGGAAATCCAGCCTCGGGGAGATATCATAAGAGCTTTGGTTACCTACTGGGACCCGGCGCACAATGTTTTCCATTTCTCTGATTTTGAACTCACCCCGACTTTGGAAGAAATGGCCGGGTACATCGGGAATGCTGAACTTCCGTTGAGGCAAAAATACTTGGTCGCCCCAAGAGTTGTCACGGTACATCGGTTCCTAGATTCATTGAAGATACCCAGAACGGTCCACAACCCGGATCTGGCAGCCGGATTTTGTACTCCATGCTTCATATATGATAGGTACGGTCATGAGGGGGGATTCAATAATCCAATCAACAAACTGTGCAGCAAAGGTGTTCGTCAGAAGTGGGACAAACACAGACGGGTAGCTTTCATGATGATGTTCCTGGGCCTTCTGGTATTTCCAAGGAAAGACGGAAACATTGATTTGAAGATATCTGGGGTCGTCAGCACTTTACTCACACAAAATGACAGTACTCTCGCACCTATGGTGGTATCTGACATCTTTCGAGCTCTTACAGCTTGTAAAGCTGGGGGAAATTTCTTCGAAGGTTGTAACTTGCTCCTACAAATATGGATGACCGAGCACCTCTGCCATCATTCCGAGATTTTGAGCCATGGTTCCCCGGAAAAGACTTGCATAGAAGAATTTTACACGAGAACCAAAGAGATCAGTTTGCCCAAAGGAGTCCTGGCATGGACCTCGTTCTTTCAAGCTCTTACTGCCAGCCAAATACAATGGACGCTAGGATGGTTGCCTGTTGATGAGATCCTATATATGTCGGCAGCTAAAACTCATTTCTTACTAATGGGGCTTAAGAGCATTCAACCTTACGCACCCTGCCGAGTTTTGAGACAGTTCGGAAGATGCCAGACAGTACCTCATGAGGAAGATCTTGGCACTCAAGCAGTTGAGATAAGTCCTAACGGACAATTCCCAGAAGCGAAGATTCGCCAAATCTGGAGTGAGTGTCAATATTTGAAATCAGATACTTGCGTGCGGGATCGAGCCAAAGGAGAGACGACGCCAGGTTACCTCGCATGGTATAGAAGGGAACTTGAGCACGAAAGGCCGGCTAAGAGACCCCACATCCGGAATTTCACCGAATCATCGCAAAAGCAGTGGGATTGGTTAGCGAAGGAAAGAGGCTATTGCGCCGAAATCAGCAGGTTGAAGCAAAAAGTGGAAAGCTTGAAATATGAGCACAACGTGCAAGTCGCTGCCAATCTGGGAGAGAGGAACAGGTTAATTCAGGAAAACGAAATGCTCAGAGCCTAGATCAAACAGATAAGGGTGGAGGCGGATAAACATCTAAGGCGTCGATCAGACGAGCAGCTGATAAAAAGGCTAAAAAGTGAAATCAGGGAATGGCAAGATGGTTTGGAGAAATCTGAAAATGTCATGGCAGAGCTCAGGGCACAGTGGGATACAAGAGCAGATAAGCATCGCCGATACCTGAATCAATTGGAAGGCGACCACGAGAAAACTGTTGCTAAAATGAAGAGAGAGATGGCTACACTTGAGATCAAAGCAGCTAATCAGGCCAAGGATCTCCAAATTGAGAGCAGATACTGGTACGACTTGTTGGCCCGAATGAAGTTAGAAGTACGGCAACTGAAGAATCAGCATATTCAGGATGCTCAAGTTTTCAAGATATGTAGCGATCAGATAAAACGCCTACTCATAGAGAAGAAGCAAACCAGAGATAGGATCAAGGCCATTGCCCACGCCATCACCAGACGATGTCTACAATGTGAGAACATGACCAGCGTTACCGTCCTCTCGGCAGTGATGAGTTATGTCAAGCAGACCATGCATGAGCTGGAACAACTCGAGAGGGATCTCACACCTAGGACCGCGGCGAGGTCGAACGATGCCCCGCGGACACCAATTCTCAAAACCATAATGTACTCATAAGCCAAGTCTATGTCTTAGCATCTTCTACCTGTTTTTCCGTAAGAGTGATTTTAGTCTGTTTTGAGTCTAGGTTTATTTTCAAAGTTTGTTTTTCCTTTTGCAAAATATAGCTTGTAATAGACCATTTTAACAATAAAAGGTGTGCTGCTTTCTACGCTCATTTGTGTATCTCGAACTACGTAATGATCTGATTCACGTAGGCATCGTGATACGTAGGCAATCCTCATCGGATCCGGTCGCATTTCTTTTACTGCAAAATAAAAAAACATAAAAAAAAAGAAAAAAAAAGGAAAATAATAATAAGAGGAAAAATGCCGGAACGACGCATGCTCTCGTAGCAAACATGTAGTAATCCACTTAACTGTATAGGTGCATCATGCCTAACGTGAGATTGCCTAACTGTTATTTGCTACAAATTAACCGTGCGTTTGTCGTTGAGTACCTCAGGGTTTTTGAAAAGACGGTTGGTTTGGTGAAAGTCTGGCCTCGCACTCATACTTCACGAGGTCAAAGAGAAGTGTTCAACTACCTTTTGTTAGGACCAGAAGCAGTACTCACACTTACTTCACCAGGTCAAAAGGGAAGTGTGGAAATGTCTTCAGAAATGCCGTTGCAAACAATCCCTGTTTCCGAGGAGAGCTCGATCTCAGCCGTCCTCACACCTGAATCCGCAACTGCGGAGGAAAATAGAATCCTACGGCTCCGCATGTTGGAAATGCTGGACGACTGGAATAATGGGAAAGAGCCGCCAAGTGTCGTCCCCGGATTCCCTGAATTATTCTCCAGGTCAAGTGGGACTTCTAACGTCCCCATAAATTATCCTGCTACCCCATTTGGGTACCCAGCCACCTCAGTCTTCTCTGCTGGATCGCCTTCTGAGCCTCATCCCCGAATGTCAGCCACCGATGCAAGCATGAACATCTTTACTGCACACCTGCCCGACTACGGCACAGCCTGCTGCGTACAAGCCAAGCTTTGACTCATCCTCTTTTACATTCCAAGCACCCTCACTCTCAATGAAACCAACTAGGTTCACTACCAACACTAATCCTCCACCGCCTCAGTGCGAGCTTGCACCCGGGCAAGATCAGAACCCCAGAGTTGCAGAACAAAATGAGATGGCCAAGAGAATGAGAAGCCTTGAACAAAGTCTGAAGAATATGCAAGGATTGAGCAGGCAGAAGAGCGTCTCTTACGCCGACCTATGCATGTTCCCTCACGTACACCTGCCAGTAGGTTTCAAGACCCCAAAGTTTGAGAAGTACGATGGGCACGGTGACCCCATTGCATATCTTAAGAAATACTGCAACCAATTGCGGGGAGCCGGCGGAAAAGAAGAACTGCTAATGGCATACTTTGGGGAAAGTCTAGTAGGGATAGCTTCGGAATGGTATATGGACCAGGAAATGTCCCGATGGCATATATGGGATGATCTCGCCAGAGATTTTGTGAAACAATTCCAGTATAACATCGACATCGCACCAGACCGAAATTCTCTGTCGAATTTAAAGAAGAAACCCTCAGAAAGCTTCAGAGAATATGCTATTAAGTGGCGTGAGCAGGCATCAAGGGTGAAGCCTCCCATGGATGAAGTGGAAATGGTCACTACCTTTCTCCAGGCTCAAGAGTCTGACTATTTCCAAAACATGATGTCAGCCATGGGAAAGCCATTCGCGGAAGCGATTAAGATTGGAGAGATGGTAGAAAATGGTCTGAAAACAGGTAGGATTCTGAGTCAAGCAGCCATAAGGGCGACCTCCCAAGCCGTCCAAAGCGGGTCCGGAGGAATGACAAGAGGGAAGAAGAAGGAAGAAACGACCATGGCAGCCTCGGAAGCAAGGGAGTATCGTCATCCCAGGCCCCGTTTTCCGGAAAGAACCCCACAACACTACTACCCCCACTCAAATCTGGCATATGCTCATCAACCTTATATGGTCATGAATACCCAGCCTTATGCCCATCCGCCGCAACAAGCCAACCGAGGCCAAGCTCCACCTCCCAGAAATCAACCTCATTACCGCAACCACTATAACCCACAACCTCCCCAGAATAACTTCCGCCCTCAGGAGCCACCTCGAAGGCGGACTTTCACGCCCATCGGTGAACAATACTCTACTTTGTTCCCGAAGCTAGTCCAGTTGGTTTTCTTATAACCAATCCCTCAAACGAGGCAAAACCCGATGTCACCTTCTTACAAAGCTGGAGTCAGATGCGCCTATCACTCAGGGGTCGAGGGACATGATACAAATGACTGTTGGTCGTTGAAAAGAGTGGTCGAGAATTTGATAGAGCAAGGGAAAATAGTGCTAAGGGACGAGGAGATCCCAAATGTGACTAACAATCCATTGCCTGCTCACAATAATGGGCCGCTGATCGGAATGATTTGCGAAGACAAAGAATTCGACCCTGCTTTGAAAGCTATAATTGCCATCGTCAACACGGGGAAGAGGCCTGATACAGACCAGAAACCAGAAAAGGGGGAGGAGGCCAAAGCTATAAAGAAAGAGCCTGAAAAGAAGGTGGAGAAGAAAGTGGTACCGGTAGAGGACGGGATTCTTTACATACCGCGAGGTCGATCTGAGAAGACGCAGAACTTCGGGATCAAAAAGACAAAACCTATGTACGTGCCAAAAGGGGCCTATGTGGTCCGGGGGACGATTCAACCACCTCGGCTGAATGAGCCAGTGGTTATTGGACGCGTGCCACAAAAGCCAATGACCAACCCGTCCACAGTGCCGTGGAATTATCAAAAGACTTTGGTAATGTACAAAGGTAAAGAGGTCATGGGAGAACTTCCAGAAAACACTTTCATTGGAAGGTATTCAAATACCCAAGAGCTGAACAACGCCACACAAAGGCGCTTCCCGCCAAAGAAGCCCGTAAGTGTTGAAGAAGCGGAAGTGTTCTTCCAACAAATGAAAATGCCGGATTACGAAGTGATAGATCAACTGCGCAAGTACCCTGAGCAAGTGTCCATGCTGTCATTGTTGATGAGGTCGACCGAGCATCAAAAGATCTTACTGAAGACCCTAAATAAAGCATATGTGCCAGTTGAAACCTCAGTGGAACAACTAGAGCGGATGACAGAAAGATTCTTCGCCGTCAACCAAATCTCTTTCAGCAAGAATGATTTACCCCCGGAAGGAGCAGCACACAACAAGGCCTTGCATCTAACAGTTAAATGCGAGGACTACTATGTCAAGCGGGTAATGTTGGATGGGGGATCAGGTGTTGACATTTGCCCGCTCTCCACGCTACAAAGAATGGAAATTGGGACCGAAAGAATCCGACCCAACAATGTCTGCGTAAGAGCTTTCGACGGCGTCAAGAGAGATACCATGGGGGAAATAGACCTATTGTTGGTCATAGGACCAGTCGAGTTTGAAGTAACCTTCCAGGTGCTCGACATGGACACATCCTACAATTTTCTCCTTGGCAGACCTTGGATCCATGCGGCAGGAGCTGTGCCTTCCACTCTTCACCAGATGGTGAAGTTCGAGTACGAAGACCGAGAGATCGTGGTCCACGGAGAAGATGAGCATGCTATTTATCGGGACCCATCTATCCCATACCTTGAACCAAGAGAAGGGAGCGAACATACGGTCTATCAAGCTTTCGAGATTGTACTGGCAGAGCAGCACGAAGAGGGAATACCCTGCCCCCAGCCTTTCTTGTCTAATGCCTCGGTTATGGTGGCCAAAGAGATGATCCGGCACGGATTTAGGCCAGGAAAAGGGCTTGGACGAACCCTTCAGGGAATAACATAACCCATTTCCTTGCCAGTCACCAAGAAACCTTTTGGACTAGGTTTCAAACCTACTCCAGCAGACGAAGAGTGGGCAAAGAAAAGGAAAAATGAAGGTTGGAAGTTACCTCGACCATTGCCGGATTTATATGCAACTTTCATCAGGCCAGGGTACGCTGAAGAAGAAGATGATGAGGTCTTCACAGCTGAGGAAATCGAGGAGATATATGGGGCGATGAGAGAGATGCTCTACGAGGTCCACATGGTTCAACCAGGTGAAGGCACAAGCACTGCTGAGATGATGTACGTGGGGCCGAACGCCAAACTTCAAAACTGGGAGGCCACGCCATTCCCGACTATACGGAAGTCCGGGTAGACCTGTCCTGCCACCTTTCCTGTGTCACAAGTTGTCTCCAGGACATAACTTGAACGTTTTCTTCCTTTCAATTGTTGTTTTGAATTCCTGAGTTGTAAACATTGTTGTCTTCCAACTTTCCAAAGAAAATGAAAAAAAAATCATCATTGCTTTCCCATTCTTTCTTTTGTTCTGATTTGTGTTATTTTTCCTTTTATCTTTCCTTTCAGTTATAATAATGCGGCTTTAAATATGACATGCTTGCGGACTTCACGCCCAGATCACAACGAGCTATTTAACTGTGAATTAATGAACTCAGAACCAGAATATGACGAAGAAGAGGCTTTTAGGGAAATAAACCGAGATTTGGAACATTTCGAGAATAAACCTAAGCCAAATCTGAATGACACTGGACCGGTAAATTTAGGAACCCCGGAGGAAATCCGGGAGACCAAGATAAGCATTCACACGGACAAAAAAATGCGAGATGCGATAATTCAACTTCTTTTTGAATTTAAAGACGTGTTTGCTTGGTCATATGATGGCATGCCGGGACTAGGTATTGATCTAGTGGTTCATAAATTGCCGATTCATCCTGATTGTCCTCCAGTTCAACAAAAGCAACGAAAGTTCAAAACTGAGGTCAGCGACAAGATTAAAGAGGAGATCACTAAACAACTGAAAACGGGAGTGATTCGGGTAGTCCAATATACAACATGGTTGGCGAATGTGGTTCCAGTACCGAAAAAGGACGGGAAGACTCGGGTATGTGTAGATTACCGAGATTTGAATAGAGCAAGTCCCAAAGATAATTTCCCACTGCCCAACATCCACATCCTCGTTGATAATTGCGCCAAACACGAAATACAGTCTTTCGTAGATTGTTACGCTGGGTATCATCAGGTATTGATGGATGAAGAGGACGCCGAGAAAACTGCCTTCACCACGCCTTGGGGCACCTACTATTATCAGGTCATGCCATTTGGTTTGAAGAATGCTGGGGCTACTTATATGAGGGCCATGACTGCCATCTTTCATGACATCATGCATCAGGAAATAGAGGTGTACGTGAACGACGTGATAGTCAAGTCCAGGACGCAGGATAATCACATCCAAGATTTGAGGAAGTTCTTCGAGAGATTAAGGAAGTATGACTTGAAGCTGAACCCAGCCAAATGTGCTTTCGGAGTTTCGTCGGGCAAACTTTTGGGCTTCATCGTAAGCAGGAGAGGTATCGAACTAGATCCAACTAAGATAAAATCTATCAGAGATTTGCCTCCCCCGAGAACGAAGAAAGACGTGATGAGTTTGTTGGGTAGGTTGAACTACATCAGTCGGTTTATTGCCCAGCTAACAAGCACGTGTGAGCCCATATTCAAGCTGTTAAGGAAAGATGCGGCGATCAAATGGACAACTGAGTGTCAAAAAGCCTTTGATAAAGTCAAAGAATACCTTTCGAATCCCCCAGTCTTGGTCCCTCCAGAACCGGGAAGGCCACTTTTCTTGTATCTGACAGTCTTGGAGAACTCTTTCGGTTGCGTCCTAGGGCAACACGACATAACCGGAAAGAAGGAGCAAGCAATCTACTACTTGAGCAAGAAATTCACCGGCTACGAGGCCAAATACACTCTGCTGGAAAGGACATGTTGCGCTCTGACGTGGGTTGCTCAAAAGCTGAGACATTATCTCCAAGCCCACACTACGTTCCTCATAAGCAGGTTGGATCCTTTGAAGTATATATTTCAGAAACCGATGCCTACTGGGAGACTGGCCAAGTGGCAAATCCTGCTTACTGAATTCGACATAGTCTATGTCACTCGCACGGCAATGAAAGCCCAGGCGCTAGCAGATCATTTGGCCGAAAATCCGGTCGATGAGGAATACCAGCCATTGAGTACCTACTTTCCAGATGAAGAAGTGAACACCGTAGAAGTGGTCTCAGAGGACGCTCATGTTTGGAAGATGTTCTTTGACGGAGCCGTGAATGCCAAAGGTGTAAGGATTGGGGCAATTTTGATCTCGCCTTCTGGTCAGCATTATCCCGCCACAGCTAGACTTCGTTTCTTTTGCACAAATAATACAGCTGAGTATGAAGCCTGCATCATGGACATGCATATGGCAATCGATCAGGATGTCGGAGACTTACTGATTATGGGAGATTCTGACTTGATTATCCGGCAAGCCCAAGGCGAGTGGGAAACTCGAGATGTCAAACTTATCCCTTACCGACAGCATGTGGAGGACCTCGGCAAGCGCTTTACATCAATAGAGTTCAGGTATATCCCGAGGTGTCACAATGAACTGGCAGATGCACTTGCTACTTTGGCTTCAATGCTACCCTACCCGGGCAACGCCCATGTTGATCCTTTGGAAATCCAAATCAAGGAAAGACACGGTTACTGCAACGTAATTGAGGTGGGATCAAATACGCAGCCTTGGTACCATGACATCAAGAGGTTCCTGAAGACACAAGAATACCCCGAGCATGCTACTAGAGATCAAAAGAGGACTATTAGGCGACATGCAAGTGGTTTCTTTCTGAGCGGGGAATTGTTATATAAGAGGACATGCAAGTGGTTTCTTTCTGAGCGGGGAATTGTTATATAAGAGGACCTCGGACCTCAATCTCCTAAGATGTGTCGATATCGAGGAGGCGAGGAAGATCATGCACAAAGTACACGCAGGTGTGTGCGGACCTCACATGAACGGGTATGTTTTAGCGAAGAAAATCCTTCGAGCAAGTTATTACTGGATAACCATGGAAAAGGATTGCTTTAGCTTCGTTCGGAAGTGTCATCAGTGTCAGGTGCACGGTGATTTGATTCATGCACCTCCCATGGAGTTGCATCCCATGTCTGCACCTTGGCCATTTGTCGCCTGGGGCATGGATGTCATTGGACCAATCGAACCAAAGGCTTCGAATGGACACAGATTCATACTGGTTGCCATCGATTACTTCACAAAATGGGTAGAGGTTGTCACTCTCAAGTCGGTCACTAAAAAAGCTGTAGTGGATTTCGTACACTCAAATCTTATCTGTCGTTTCGGTATTCCTGCGACTATCATTACAGATAACGCAACAAACTTGAACAGTCACTTGATGGGAGATGTATGCGAGCAATTCAAAATAACGCATAGGAATTCTACTCCTTATCGGCCAAAGGCCAATGGTGCTGTAGAAGCAGCGAATAAAAACATCAAGAAGATTTTGAGGAAAACCATCCAAAGTTCCCGACAGTGGCATGAGCAGTTACCATTTGCATTGTTGGGGTATCGCACTACGATACGCACATCGGTAGGAGCGACTCCTTATCTTTTGGTTTATGGGACCGAGACTGTAATACCGGCAGAGGTAGAAATTCCTTCGCTTCGAACCATTGTCGAAGCGGAAATCGAAGACAGCGAGTGGGTCAAGACTCGGTTAGAGCAATTGACTTTGATTGATGAAAAGCGAATGGCCGCGGTTTGTCATGGACAGTTGTACCAACGAAGAATGGCCCGTGCTTACAACAAGAAGGTCCGACCCAGGAATTTCGAAGTAGGTCAACTGGTACTGAGGCGTATTCTGCCGCATCATGAGGAAGCAAAAGGGAAATTTGCTCCAAATTGGAAAGGCCCATACATCATAAGAAAGATATTGCCGAGAGGAGCATTGTATTTAGGTGATATCGAAGGAAATGACCCCGAAACAGCAGTAAATGCAGATGCAGTCAAGAGATACTACGTCTGAATTATACTCCAGTAGTCTTGACATATTTGAAATGAAGCAGGTTTTATTCCCCACTACTCCTCATACACTACCCAATTCTCTCTACAAGCCTTTGAGCCGCTTACAAAAAAAACACAAAAAAAAAACATTGATTGAGGCCTGAACTACGTTTGACTTGATTCCGAAAGGATACGTAGGCAGCCTCTCCCTGAGGTTCAGTCACACCAACAATAAAATCCCATTCACCCTGAAATTGAAACCGGGGCACGTCGAGCAGTTTAGAAGTTAGTATCATCTACCTCTCTTTACCAAGCACAAGCCTTCAAATCAATTACCAAAGATAGTGGGAAACCAATAAGCGTCACAAATGGAGACCGGCACCCTCTGAATTGAGAGAGATAAAATGAGAGAGTCTCGTCGGTGAAAACTTTCGGGCACCGCGAGGCGACGGGAGTAGAGAGACCAAAATGAGAGAGCTTGCTTAGCAAAAACTCACAAAGAGTGATATCAAGAGATGACAGGAAGAGAAATGAGAGAGGTCAGCCAGCGAAAACCCGCAAAGGGCGCTGTTGGCCGAAAGAGTGACTCCACCCAAGGAGGTTTCGGCAAAGTTCCACCGGTTTGGAATCACAGATCCGTTTTGGTTCAGGGAAACGCAAGTTCATGGAAGGTTAGGCGTCCAGCCCAAAGAGCATGTCATGTCATTTAAAGTCAGCGTTATCTTCCTCAGATAAGTCTTTCTCGTCCCAAAAGGGACACTCCCTTCTTGAAATTTGTTTTCTCCTTTCTTTGTTTCTCTTCGAATCCCTTTTGTGTTTTAACCCCGAATTCAAGATACACCGGAAAGGGCAGGTGGCAGGTTTGGTTGCACGGAATTCCGTTTCATGAAAGAAAAACGCCTCGTTTCGTTGGTACGTTTGTCCAAGCCTGATAAATCATGATGTTTGATGGCGTTTGAAGTATAAAAAAAAAAAAAGAAATTTCCCACAGCAAGTCCGCCTTCGGACGAATCCCCACAGAGTCTCCCCTTGTACAATCCCCCACAGAGTCTCCCCATATATATATATATATATATATATATATATATATATATATATATATATATATATATATATATATATATAAAATCCCCGTTGGAATTTCCCCAGCACATCCCCAGCGAGTCCCTTTGTAAAAATTCCCCAACAAGCTTACCCAACCAAGCCTAGAAAGCCCGCTTCGAAACAAATCCCCAGCATGCCCCATTGTACAAAAATCAACACAAAGAATCCACTTTGTAAATATTCCCCCATAGGGTTTCCTTTGTACAAATCCCCACAGAATACCTCCAATAAAATCCCCGTTGAGAACCTCCAAACAAAACGGGACACAAAAAAAAAAGAGCCTTACGAGGCAAATCATCACAGAATCTGGAAATACAAGCCTGAGCGATCTAAAGGGTTTCGACATATGAATCAAATCAATGGCGGGACTTCGCAACAGAAATGAAGAAGCAACAAAGCAATCGGGAACGATCAAAGTCACCAAACCGACCGTCATTTCCGAACTAACAATTGTTCTTTGTCTGAAAAGTTGAAACATGTGTAATCCAAGACAACCGTGCAAGAAGCAGGTGTCGCCAAAAGAAGAAGGTACATGGGTACAAGAAATATTTTGGCAATAAGGAATTCACTCGAAAGGTAAGTTTCCACGAAACTCCCTTTTATCTTCTACTAAAACAAGAAAATTCAAAAAAAAAAGAGGTCGCTTAGTATTCTCGAACTTTGTCCCCAGCCAGTCAGCATTAGGGTTTTAAACCCTAAACTGAATTTTCCCTTTAGTCGGCATTAGGGTTTTAAACCCTAAACTGAACTTTTTCCATTCAGCCAGCATTAGGGTTTTAAACCCTAAACTGAGTTTTTCCATGCAATCAGCATTAGGGTTTTAAACCCTAAACTAAATTCTTCCATTCAGCCAGCATTAGGGTTTTAAACCCTAAACTGAGTTTTTCCATGCAATCAGCATTAGAGTTTTAAACCCTAAACTGAATTTTTCCATTCAGCCAGCATTAGGGTTTTAAACCCTAAACTGAGTTTTTCCATGCAATCAGCATTAGAGTTTTAAACCCTAAACTGAATTTTTCCTTTCAGCCGGCATTAGGGTTTTAAACCCTAAACTGAGTTTTTCCATGCAGTCAGCATTAGGGTTTTAAACCCTAAACTGAATTTTTCCTTTCAGCCGGCATTAGGGTTTTAAACCCTAAACTGAGCTTTTCCATGCAGTCAGCATTAGGGTTTTAAACCCTAAACTGAATTTTTCCTTTCAGCCGGCATTAGGGTTTTAAACCCTAAACTGAGCTCTTCCATGCAGTCAGCATTAGGGTTTTAAACCCTAAACTGAATTTTTCCTTTCAGCCGGCATTAGGGTTTTAAACCCTAAACTGAGCTTTTCCATGCAGTCAGCATTAGGGTTTTAAACCCTAAACTGAATTTTTCCTTTCAGCCGGCATTAGGGTTTTAAACCCTAAACTGAGCTCTTCCATACAGTCAGCATTAGGGTTTTAAACCCTAAACTGAATTTTTCCTTTAGTCAGCATTAGGGTCTTAAACCCTAAACTGAATTTTTCCTTTAGTCAGCATTAGGGTTTTAAACCCTAAACTGAACTTTTTCCATTCAGCCGGCATTAGGGTTTTAAACCCTAAACTGAGCTTTTCCATGCAATCAGCATTAGGGTTTTAAACCCTAAACTGAATTTTTCCTTTGGTCAGCATTAGGGTTTTAAACCCTAAACTAAATTTTCCTTTAGTCAGCATTAGGGTTTTAAACCCTAAACTGAATTTTTCCTTTGGTCAGCATTAGAGTTTTAAAACCCTAAACTGAACTTTTCCCTAGTTGGTCAGCATTAGAGTTTCAACTCTAAAAACTGAACTTCTCCCCAGCTATTCGGTATTAGGGCTCCAACCCTGAACTGAGCATTTTTATCTCCCTTCCTCAATTTTATGAACTTCCTGGCGAATAATTAACGAAATTTTCCTAGTGAAACTGGGGCAGAAAATTTCGTTCGTTTGTTTGTTTTCTCCCGCAGGTCTAACCTCGAGCCACACGGATCAAAATGACCCATGAGATGAGTCTCAACTCAGAATCAAAAAAAAGAAAAGACAAAAAGAAGATGTCCCGAGATACCGGAGAAAATGGAAGGCGGATCGTTCCAAGATTTGATTAAGGTCTAGAACTCTGCCAGTCACGTCTCACTGAGTATCCCAGAGGTTAAACAAGCACCTACAACTCGCAAGCATCAAGATTCGGATCGAAGTCTCGAAGCAAAATCAGCTAAGACCCATGATCAAGTCGCAAAAAAATCATAGATAGGGATCTTGTAACTAGCAGTTGACATGCATATAAGTATTTAGTTCAGTTTCAATTTTTCTTTGCTTGTAATAAGGCGGTCAGTAAAGCAGGTGACAACAGCAACAGCAGTAACAGCAAGCATTGCAATCCCATGGTAGTCCCAGCTACCGAAGCTTCCCGAACTACATTGACCTGATTCATGTTTAGCCCAGGATATGTAGGAAATCTTTGAAGCGAAGATTCGGTCAAATCTTTCAAAAGCATGCTTCACACGGAGTAGTCCATAGGCAAAAATCGCTCATATCTGCTCACTTTATCTTTGCACGAAAACTCTTCGTGTTTCCGAACAAAGAGGGGCAATTGTGAGCACGTGATTTTTGTCTTACGCGACAGTCGCTCCAAAAAAGAAATGAAAAATAATAACAAATGGTCATGCTGTACAATTTTCGGATTTTACGTGGCATTTTGTTAATTATTTATGATTTTTGCCCATTTTATTAAAATAAAATACAAAATGTACGTGTCATGCGTAATTTGAACCGCAATCCGGTTGTTAAATAGAAAATCATAAATATGCGTCTTCGTCCGTGATTTTTGTTTTGTTTGATTTTACCTGTTTTAAATATTTTAATATGTGTGTGCAAATAATTGTATTAAGTGTTTATTTAATTTTAATTTGATTTACTTAGGTTTTGTTTTAAAATAAAAAAATAAAATAAAATAATAATAAAAGAGAGTGCAAAATTGGGTTGAAAATCAGTTGGGCTTATTTTTCATTTTTAATTCGAGACCCAAAACTCAAACCCAAAACCCCTGTGTAACCCGGTCCAGACCAGCTGATACCCAGAGCGTCCAAACGACGTCGTTTTAATCTAGTCTGATCTGGGCCGTTGATCTCAGATTGATCAACGGCCAAGATCACTTCCCCATAACCCACTGATGAACCCGACCCATTCCACCCGGACCGACCCAACCCCTCTAGTTTTGAAACGACACCGTTTCCTATTAGTTGAAGGATCCTGGCCCTTCATCGTGTCTCATCCGACGGCCAGGATCCGTTCATCCACTCCATATATAAGCTCCCACTCGTACCCTGCCCCCTATCCAATACCCTAGCTTTCATCATCTTCACAAGAACCCCAAACCCTAGAGCCGCCCCCATCTCCCTTTCACCAGAAACCCGGCGGCATGAACGCCGGTGACCTCCGCCTGAACACCATAGAACCCCCTCACAACCCTGAACATGGATCTGTTAACCACTTAGCTCGAATCCCTTCCCACCTTCTCGAATCTTCATTTGAAGATTCGAGTCGGAACCTGACTTACACCGTTTGACCCCAGTTTCACACCAGACACTCCCCATACCCCCCTCGTGACCAAACCATGCTTGGTTTGGTCCGAATCTGACCAGGGAAGCATGAATCCCAGATCTGATTTTTAGAACCTTAGGGTTCCTCGTCACTGGTCCGTATCCGTTTAAGCCAAAGAGATTAAGGTCTAATGGACCTTAATCGAAGTGTTTCTCATCTGAGAAACACTTCGATTAAAGTCCGTTCAGCCTTAAGAAAGGCCTGTTCGAATCCAACCTAAGGCTCTTTGATTTTTTCGGGATTTAAGGTGAGTTTTGTTTTGTTTTCTTTTCTTTATTCCATGTGCTGATTAAATGTCTGTTCATGTTTTGTTTTAATTTGTGTCTTTGAATTTTTATCAACTGTTGTTTGTCCACCTTACCTGAACCTCTGTGTTTGATTGAATCCCTCTTCTATTTTTACTGATAATGTGTATATGTGTGTGCTGTGCAATTAATCGAACCTCAAATTTGACTGATCAACTGATTCCCCAGTACAATTCTGCTTGGTCAGTATGATTCGAGTCATGTGTTCGATACTGTTAAATGCCTGATTTTTTACTACGATTTTACATGTTATGATTAGCATAGTCGAGTCGACATATGTCGTCAATTAGTTTCGATTGTCCAAACAATAACAAATTGACCTGCTTCTGTCAAGCATTGCTTGAATCTAATTAGGAACTGAGTCTAGTTACTTATAGTTATTAATTGGATTTCAGAAATCTAAGGTGTGGTCTGTAATTGCAAATTGAATTGATAGCACTTGCACTTGTGCACAACATGTGCATAAAGGCCCCCTTTCTGAATTAAAACAGTTTGACAGCATATGCTGTCAGACTACATTCTGCTGCCCATACTCTACTTTAGTTTCAGAAATAATAAACATTACTCAAAAGTAAGACTGCCAGGGAATATGATGGGGGAGGTTTATACTTAATTAGCTAAGTGAAAACTGAAAAGGGGCAGCACATGGGAAGGTGTTCTGATGATCTAAACAGGCTGTTAAAGGGATGGTTTGAGGCTTATAAAAGGAGGACTTCCATCAGTTTAAAAGGAGAAAAAAAGAGGAGAAGGAGATCCGGGAAGAGAGAGCAAAAAATACATACACATACACACATAGACACACACACAAATAGACATTGATAATAAAGGAAGGGGAATACACTGATATAAGGGGGATTGATAAGAAAACAGGGAAAGAGAGTTGTTAGAAAACACACACACGGACAGAAATAGATAGAGAGAGGCATAACACAGAAAAGAGGAACTGTATTTTTCATCTTTGTCTTGATTCTCACTAGTCTGGATTTGCCTGTTCCATATTGATTTCTTCTGAGTCCTGTTTGAGATTACTAGTTGTGTGTAGCATCAGTTCCGTTCTGGATCCATTCTGGTTAAATTCTGATCCCATATTGCTGGAATTTGCTACATTCTGCCATCTTTCATTGGCTCTAAACTGCATCTTGCACTGGGAATTTGTCCTGTTGTTGTTCATCTGTTACTGCTGTTTCGCTTGCACTGTTGCTCAATTGACTCTTTTGCTTTCTCCATTGTAAGCATCTCCTCAGGTACACACTTCGAATCTGTCTGATGTAACTAATGTCGCAATGAAAGTTGAATCGAAAGATCTGAAGAATTTTAATAATTTGTGGCTTTACTTACAGTTTTTTGTGAATATTGTTAAAGTTGTATAAGTCTTTTAATTTGTAGCCTAATAGAGAATACATTAGTAAGTTTGTACTTAATTATTGTTCACGTTGATTTGAAACTGTGGTATTCGATTCGTTTAGTAGCATACAAGATGTAAATATAATTCATGGAATGTGAACTATTTAGTACAATTGTTAAAATTAAACTCACTCTTTCAGCATGCTTTGAATAAGTAGGGGCGAACGGCTTTTAAATTTGACCAAATATGATATAGTTTTGAATCACCCAGTTAGATTTCCTTTAGGCAGTGTATGGGATTAGTTTAGAACATCATCAGTAACATCCTTTAATAAGGAATTCTATTAATCCTGTTTAAGCAAGCTAATTTGAATCCGCTGTTAGGATGTTGTTCGGATTAGGTTTGGTATTTCGTCGATCTCGCATGTGACTTCTTTGTCCAATTAAAAGCATGTTGCATAAGGTATGACGTCTCTCCGTGTTAATAAATAATTAATCAGAAATTGATAAGGATCCAGGTTAGGCCAAAGCATATACTTGAGTTAACGTGTGTCTTTCTTCTTCTATTTTTAGACAAACGCATTTAGAAATGTAGCTGCTTTAGGATATCCTCTCTAAAATAGAGACGAGCCTCGCCAAATAAAAATGCAAAATTGTGGGGCTCTCAATAACTATCCATTATAAATATTTAGAATTCAGGACATGCCGTTTAGTGAATTTCATGGCTTTTTCCCGAAAATAATAACGCGGTTAGACTCTTTAGGTGCGGCTTAATTAAATTACATTCTTAAACTCGGGTGCACATTGATGTGACCCGAATTCAAATCTCAACGGAGTCGAAAATGTGTTAACAACTACGGGTGCATTGATTGTGACGTGGTTCGAGATGCGTTTTTTTATGACGTTGCAATTTTATAAAAATAAATGATAATAATAAAAGCGGTTTAAACTTAATAAAAGCACATAAGTCAAAACATGTATTTAAATCAGATATTTAGCCATTATAACAATTTAAGCGACCGTGCTAGAACCACGGGATTCGAGGGTGCCTAACACCTTCCCTCGGGTCAACAAAATTCCTTACTTAGAATTTCTGGTTCGCAGACTTCATTTGGAAAAGTCGAAAATTTCCTCGATTTGGGATTCAAGATAAACCGGTGACTTGGGACACCAAAAACCAAACCTTTCCCAAGTGGCGACTCTGAATTAAATAAATAATCCCATTTCGAATATTGTCACTTAAATTGGAAAAACTCCCACGCGCATCTTACCCTTCGGGGCGGGGCGCGCAAAAAGGAGGTGTGACAATTATACAGAGCGATAAGGGAGGCTATTATAGGAGTGATAAGGGTGACTATAGGAGAGATAAGGGTGGCTATTGTCAGGGATGATATGTGATGATGTGGGGCATTGTGTTGGTAATTGTTATGTGATGATGAGGGGATATTGTGCTAGTTATATTTATATTGTGTGGTGAATTCCTTGTGAATTCTTTTACATATTGTGCAATTTATTTTATAAATTCAGTAAATTTGATAATAGTCAGATATATGTTGAAATTATGACCCTGTGAATTTTGTCGGGCGGATTATGATATGGGCACGAGGTGCCGGGAAAATATAATGAATTTATTATTGGCATGTGAATTGTCCGTGCAATTGTGATATGAAATATGAGCACGAGGTGCCGTGAGTAAACGATGACGATATTGGCACGTCAGTTGTCCGTGCGGTTGTGATAGAAATATTGGCACAAGGTGTCGTGGAAATATGAAAATGGGCTGAGACTCGTATTTTATGATTTGAAATGAGGTGTCACATGGTGACTTTTATTTGAAAGAATTATATTCGAAAAATATTATTTGAAAGGATTTTTATTCGAAAGATATTTATTTGGAAGAATTATATTCGGAAAATATTTGTTGAAAGAATTATATTGGGAAGATATTTGTTTGAAAGAATTATATTAGAAAGATATTTATTTGAAGGAAGTATATTCGAAATATATTTATCGGAAAATATTATATCCTAAAGATTACTATTGGGAAGATTTATAGGCGAAAGATTAATATTTGAAGAATTTGATTAATTGGTTGTACTTGTATTCATTATTTGCTGAGCAATATGTATGGTGTTCTTGTAGATTAATATTTGAAGAATTTGATTAATTGGGCGTACTTGTATTCATTATTTGCGGAGCAATATATATGGTGTTTTTGTTGCCCTGATGTTTATATCACTGGTTGATTATTGTTGTCATCATTGTTATTTGTTTCATATTATTTTTGTACGCTATATTGAATAGGGTATTAGACTAGTGAGTGTCTTGATTGTACCTCGTCACTACTCCATCGAGGTTAGTCTTGATACTTACTGGGTACTGCCGTGGTATACTCATATTACACTTCTGTACATTTTTTTTATGTACAGAGCCAGGTATTGGAGATATAGGACTCGGACAGAGTTAGCGTGTGATCGCAAGGATACAAGGTAGAGCTGCTTGGTCGTCGCAGTCTCTTGGAGTCTTTTCCTTGTATCGTACTGTCAATTATTATTCGAGCACTATTGTATATTTAATTTCCTTAAGATCATTTCATGTATTAAGTTAGAGTTCGTGACTCGGTACTACCAGTCTTGGGAGGTTGTATCTTTATTTTCGCTGTTGGTTTCGACTATATATTTAAAAAAAATTAGCTTGAATTGTTATTATAATCGGCTTACCTAGTCTTAAAGACTAAGTGTCATCACGATACTTATGGTGGAATTTTTGGATCGTGACAGTTAAAAAAAGCACAAATATTTTCAGAACTAAGCTTGTCGAAGTACTTTATCAACTCCTATTCAATTTCGACATAAAACTTTGCCTTTTACTTTTCTAGAGTATTTATTTATTTTAAATAAAATCTGAAAAGCGGAACGGAGTTTTTTTTTTTCTTCTTTTGGGTAGATGTACTTTACTTTCGTATCTTAAACAAATTATTCAGATTTATGTAGGATCCGCGTGGCGAATACCAAGATTTAGCATTGTAAGTCAATTCTACGTCGAAAGAGTGAATTTGGAATATTTATCGAGTTCAAGTTATACTTTTTTTTTTTTTTTTTTTTTTTAGACAAGAGGGGTTGCTCTGATGGTAAGCAACCCCCACTTCCAACCGAGAGGTTGTGAGTTCGAGTCTCCCCAAGAGCAAGGTGGGAAGTTCTTGGAGGGAAGGATGTCAGGAGTCTATTTGGAAACAGTCTCTCTACCCTAGGGTAAGGGTAAGGTTTGCGTACACACTACCCTCCTCAGACCCCACTAAGTGGGATTATACTGGGTTGTTGTTGTTGTTCAAGTTATACTTGTTTTACGCATATATAGTCCGAGACGAAAATTCAACATAAACTCTGAATTTGTCACTAGCTAGATCATAAGCTCAACAAACTTAACGTATATATTGGAGTAAAATTTAGAGTCCACAGATGGACTTCTCACGTGCAGACAGGTGGCAGAGACAATAAAATAGAGGTGTGTCAGCAGTAAGGTAATAACGGATAAGATCGTATGACCGGTTTCATATCTAACAGTTCTAGGGACGCAAGGCCGAAAGAATGAATTCAGAGACAAGACACCGATTAAAAAAAAGTTAAATTAAAGGGGCAACCGTCACAGATGATCACAATAGATATTCTAACGTTACATAGTCATTAAGAGGCTTGGTGGTTTTATTTATGTTAAGGGTGAGATTTGAAGGTTTTGTCTCTCAAAATTTAGCTATAAATAGAGATATTTATACTCATTGTAATGATACGATCCAGAAGAATCACCAAGAACAAACTTTCCTTCTTTCATTTTTATAGTTTTATACAAAAATATTTATCTGAGCTTCGTTTTTAACTTCACTCCAATGGATTTCATCTGAAATTCAAGCTTGTTTCATTCTTTAAATATCTTTTATATTGCTATTTTTTATTTATAATTTTACTAATCAGATTATTTTAATTCACGTGTGTCACACCTCCTTTTTGTGCGCCCGCCCCGAAGGGTAAGATGCGCGAGGGAGTTTTTCCAATTTAAGTGACAATATTCGAAATGGGATTATTTATTTAATTCAGAGTCGCCACTTGGGAAAGGTTTGGCTACACCGGTTTATCTTGAACCCCAAATCGAGGAAATTTTCGACTTTCCAAATGAAGTCTGCGAACCAGAAATTCTAAGTAAGGAATTTTGTTGACCCGAGGGAAGGTGTTAGGCACCCTCGAATCCCGTGGTTCTAGCATGGTCGCTTAAATTGTTATAATGGCTAAATATCTGATTTAAATACATGTTGTGACTCATGTGCTTTTATTAAGTTTAAACCGCTTTTATTATTATCATTTATTTTTATAGAATTGCAACGTCGTAAAAAATGCATCTCGAACCACGTCACAATCAATGCACCCGTAGTTGTTAATACATTTCGACTCCGTTGAGATTTGAATTTGGGTCACATAAATGCGCACCCAAATTTAAGAATGTAATTTAATTAAGTCGCGCCTAAAGAGTCTAACGCGTTATTATCTTTAGGGAAGGCAGTGAAATCCACTAAACAGTCCATCCCAAATTCTAAGTATTTATTATGATCAATTATTGAGGGCCCCGCAATTTGCATTTTTTATTGGGCGAAGCTCGTCTCATTATTTTTTTAAAAGGATAATCTTAGCATGACTACATTTTCTATTTTTTTGTTTTCTAAAATAAATGAAGATAAGGTCCTACTTTATTTACATACTTTCGAGTTATTATGGTTAAGTTTCAAAAGTGAGTTGTTTAAGGAGTTTGCATGGCAACGCATAGAACATTCTACATCCAGACAGTAAAAGAAGGAAAAGACTACATTAAATTACAACTTCAAATCTTTCTCATTTGTTTGCATTCATGCCTCGAGTGGCTTACAAGATGAACCAGTGTATCAGTTTGTGTACCTGGTATTTGGGAAAGCAAGGAAAGAAGATGAAGATCAGTAGAAGCAGCAGTAGTGTAAATACACAGCAACAACAACAACCCAACAGCAACAAATTCGGATAAATCGAACAACTCAATAGAATAAACCCAAAAGTTTGTAAGCAAACTAAACAGCAACAAACCACGCGTGTATTACACCCGAGACTAAACTCGCTTCTCCCTTTGTTTTTTTTTTGACTCTCTAACACTCTTGAGATTTTCGGAATGTTTTCCTCTCTCACAATAATCCTCAAAAATCTTTCAAGTTCAGTCTAAGTTTTCTCTCAAGTCTTACTTTTTTTCTCTTTATGTTCAAGTCCCCTAAGAATGTGTCAAATGACTCTATTTATAACAAGACACTAGTCTTGAATCCTCCACCCCAAATATTCCCCAATGGCATGCTTTGTTTCCCACTTTCTTAAACAAATGAATTATTCCCCACTATTTTGTGTCTTGTCCCCCATTATATTAAACAATTATACCAAACACACCCCATTATATTTTGTCCCTCATGCCTAACATAAACAATTACAATATTCTCCCCACTACATTATGTCTTGTCCCCCATTATATTAAACAATGATATCAAACCCCACCCCATTACATTTTGTCCCCCATGCTTACATAAATAATTATTCAAAATGTTCAATTATCAAACTGCCCCTCCGACCTTATTGCAATTACTATTTTACCCCTGAACGTAATGCAATTTACCAAACTACCCTCATCAGCTCTAAACAAACAATTAATCAAACTTAACCAAAAGATAGCCAATATGACCAATTTCTCAACAACTTCAACAACAAATCATATGAACACAGATGAACAACAAATTCAACCAAAATATAGCCAATATGACCAATTTTTCAACAACTTCAACAACAAATCATATGAACACAGATGAACCACAAATTCAAGTTAATGGAAATAAATTAACCATATTGGGAACCAATCCTGGTTAACTTAGACCAAAAATGAATGAACAAAGAGACAATAATACAAACAACAAAATACATGATTCAAACTAAATCAACAAATCAAAAACCAAAACATAAACTCACATTAAATCACTGGATTAAAAAAATGAACTTCAAACAAAGATGAACATGAATTAAAATCTATTTTAAACAACAAAACATGGCGGATTCAAACAACAACAAAACGATTTAACAATTTCTGGAAAAATACATAACAACACATGAAACAAACTGAAGAAATAATTAATTGAACTTCAATTTGAATCTAACAACATTAAACTAAAAATTTCACATGAACAAACTGAAAATTAATAAAACAATGAACATGAACAAAACAAAAATCAAACATTTACCGATTTTAGATTTGAGAATATCAAAACAAAATACGGATAAAAAATAAAACTCAAAATCCAACTAACCAGAAATGACCCACGACGAACGGAAATGGAAAACTCGGACAGAAAACTCGACGTACCGGACCTCGAGTCAACGAAGAACCCTCGAACTTTGACGAAATGAAGAAGCAGCGGGGAGCAACTGGAGAAGAAAGCAGAAGCAGCTGCGTGAGCAGCAACAACAGGACGGAGGGGAATGTTCAGCCTCGCATCGACTGAAGCACAAGCTTGTCGATGCAGCAGCGACATCAGCCGTGGGAGCTCGACAATGCAGCAGTGACAGCAGCCATGGCGGACTCCTATTTTTTTGGAGGAGGAAATGAAACAGTGACAGTAGAAACGATGGAGGAAAAGAAACAGCAACAGCCGGAGGTGAAGAAAGCTGAAGCAGTAGCAGCGGCAGCCATGGCGGAAAGCTTTAATGAAGGAGTGGCGACCATGGATGTCGAGCTCAAGCTCGAGCTCGACGAAGAAGACGAAGGCAAACGCGGCCCAATAGCATCTGAAAACAACAACGTGAGTAGCAGGTGAAGCTGAAGACACGGTGACCAATGGACGTCGAGCCCAAGCTTGAGCTCGACGAAGAAGACGAAGGCAGACGCGACACAGTAGCAACGACGATGGTGGACTGCTTGGTTTTAATGGCGGACGTGGCTGGAGATGACGATACGAGGGGTCTGTTTGGACGTGAGGATGGAGGGGAAGCCATGGTTGTGTGTTTTAGATTTTTGGAGAAGAAGAAGATAAGGTGGGGGGGCGGATGAGTTTAGTTTAGGTTTTGTTTTGTTTTGTTTTGTGTTTGGGAGAAAAAATGAAAAAATGAAGATAGGGGTGTTGGGTATTTGGGTTAATGGGGCGGACCGGGTCGACCCGGTTTGAAGTGGACCGGGTCATGAGGAAGGTTGGACAATTATTTGGGCCTGTGGTTTGAAATTGAAGAAGTGGCCCAATCCAATTTTTCTTTGTATTTTTGCCCTCTTTTCTTCTTTTATTTTTCTAAAACTAAATTATAAAAGTACTTAAATTATTATCAAGGACTAAATTAAGTTATAAAAGCGCAAATTAACTCCCAATAACAATTAACGCACAATTAAGTAATAATTAAGCATAAAATTGTATATTTGGACATTAAATGCTAAAAATGCAAAAGATGCCTATTTTTGTAATTTTTATTTTTTGTAAACAAACTTAATTACTAACAAATTGTAGAATTAAATCCTACATGCAAAATGCGACATATTTTGTATTTTTTATTAATTTAACAAATAAAAAGTGGAGGCCTATTGTTGTTGAAGTGGAGGCCTATTGTTGATTTACTACTTTCATTATACTTAGTGGCGAAGCCTGAAATTTTTTGGGAGTAATTCTCGTATAGGGCAAAAATCACGTGCTTACAACGTGTCTATATTACAGTATAATCATGGGCGAAGCTACATGTTGTAAAGGGCTTCGTCAGAAAATTACACTTGCGTATATAGGTAAAATATTAGATTTTAGAGGTATATAACATATATTGAACACTCTTTCTCGGAGATTTTTTTCACTTCTTTCAAGTTTGAACACCCTTGAGTAAATTTCAGGCTTCGCCACTAAGTATAATGAAAGTAGTAAATCAACAATAGGCCTCCACTTCAACAACAATAGGCCTCCACTTCATTCATTTTCAACTGGATATTTACATACATCGAGTTTCAGGACATGTACCTGGTATGTAGAACAGAAAAATGGGATAAGCAATCAGTAACAACAAACAGCAAAATACAGCAGCAGAAAGCCCAACACAGTAATTTCAACACCTCAATCCATAAATTCCAGCAACACGGAGAAAAACCAGTAAAAATGGAAAAGAAAAATAGTCCAAAAATCTCTTTTTATTTTCTCTTTCTAGCTTTGAACTCTCTCCGTGTTCTTCCGCTCTCGATACCTTTTGACGAGTAAACAATCACAAATAAGAGAATGATGATCGGCTAAAGGGATTTAAGATGCTTTTTGAGTCAAATGGGGCAAAATTTTCTATTGGTCGGTAAACAACGTAGAAAATTCTGGCTGCATGGCACTTTCTCAGCATTAACTTTCTTGTCATTGTCTATTCAATTACTTTTCTTTAATTTCGTTTTCTTTGACCCTTCTTGTACATTTCACCGCTTAATTTAGTAAATTACTAGGCAAATGAACCGTAAGAAACTTCCATAATATCTTACTAACTTCCAAGCTAATAGCCTGTTTTGCCAAGCTGTAAAAATCTATTTATTTTGAAAAGTATTTTGTTTTTCAAAAGTGTTTTAAAAAAAAAGTACGTTTAGTGAGAAATATTTTGTGTTTGGCTAATCAATTTGAAAATTATTTTTTAAGCAGCAATTAGTGTTTGATCAAGCTTTTAAAAGGTGCTTTTAGTATATTTTTCTCAAAAGTGTTTCTGAAGAGAAACAACTTTTTTTTTTGTTTCCTAAAAACTGTTTCTGCTTCTACTCAAAAGCACTTTTTTTCTTCAAAAAACTTGGTCAAACACGTTAACTTTGAAGAAAAAACAACTTTTGATAAAAAAAGTACTTTTGGCCAAGAAAAAAACTTGGCCAAAGAGGCTACTCCCCACCTACTTCTAATGTTAAAGTTATGCCGTTGAAAATGTTGCTTAAGCTTTTGACATTTATTTGCTTAAAATAATAATATTATTATTGCTAATATGCATCTTACCTAGTTAACTCTACTCTCTACAGTATTTGATCTTATTGTGGTCTTTTAGATAATACTTTTAGATAATATACTAATACAAAAGAAGGCGGGAGACAATATTTGTCATACTAATCGTCAAGTAGACCTAATACTGTCTTCTTTATAATTTGACACTCAAAGTTTCTTTCCGAAAGATTGATCAAATATAATATATTTATCAAATATTAAAAATAGCACTTCTCGAATGAATTATTCAAACACAAATACTTATCTCCAGATGTATTTTCCTAAAAGATTATTTTGATAAATATTAAATAAAAATTAGATTAACATGATTGAAATCTATATACAATATTATATTTTCTTAAAAAGTATTCAAATATTCGCTGAAGAAAATAATTAAGTCAAAATTTAATATTTAGATAAGATATTAAGATAAGATATTAAAATAAAACTTGAATTGATGCATATATACACTCATTTCTATTAAAAATCATTTAGGCCCTTGAGTTATATGCCTAGTCTTTATTTTCTTCGGAAAGAAAATAGGGAAATGAAAATGGAGGGAAATTCAATTATTTTTCGAAAGAGGGAAGCTCAAAGAAAGAGAGGGAACTCTCATCGATCCGAAGCTGAAGCTCCCATCGTTCAAAGTTGAGGAATTTGGGGATTCGAATGATCCGTTTTCCCAGTATTTGTATCGATTCAAGGTAATTTCATGGCGCAAATCATAGATAATTCGTAGAATTTGTGACAAATAAGATTTTGACCTAGGTTTAAAAATTGGGGATTTCCAAAATTGCAACACTTGCTTATGTTTGTTTTCTCTTCAACAGATTTGCATTTGTTGTTTGTTACTGGTGGACAAGTTGCATTCCTGACTAATCCCTTATCTCCCGCCGACTGCCGGCCATCAGGTTAGTTTTCTCTGAAAATTTTCTTTTTTACTTTAGTCTAAACCTTTGCTTCTCAGAAATTTCTACGGAATTCATTTTTCTTGTTTGATCTTGTTCGACTCCTTTCTTAATCTCAACAATCTGAAATTTAGTTGCTGTTTGCGACGTTGCATAAGGTAGCAGTTTCAATTGCCGCTATATGCTTTGAAAACGAGCTCAGCTGGTCTGTTTTGTTGTAGTGAATTATAAAATATATATCAAATGATTGTAGGAGCAAAAGTAAATAGAGGTCTCATCACACATCCTCCTAGGTATGAAAAGCCTAGTAAATTAGAGAAATAAAAAATTAAATAGTGGGTTCCTTCGTTTTTATGATTATTTCTTAAACAATGAGATCTTTTCTGTACGTTGGAGCCTTTACTTTTGTAAAGTATAGAGACAATAGAGAAATCTCTCTTATGTTATATTCAAGAAATAACAAGTATATATACAAGTACATAGAGCCTTAACTATGGAAAGAATAAAAAAGGAAATCCTATAAATCTGCTGTGAATCCCTATAATTATGCTAGCTATGTATATTACATAAGATTATGTCTACATTCAGATTATGTCTACATTCATTATCTAACACCCCCCTCAAGCTGGAGCATAGATATTGATCATGTCCAGCTTGTTACAAAGGTAATCAACTCGAATTCCATTCAACGCCTTTGTGAACAATTCAGCCGGTTGCTCTCTTGTCTTCACGTAGCCAGTGGAGATCAAGTTCTCCTGAATCTTCTCACGAATAAAATGGCAGTCAACCTCAATATGCTTAGTTCTTTCATGATACACCGGATTTGATGCAATATGGAGGGCAGCTTGATTGTCACACCAAAGTTTTGCTGGTATTGGATGCTCTAACCCAATTTCAGTCAACAGATGATGTATCCACATAATCTCACATGTAGACTGTGACATAGCTATATTCTCGGATTCTGCAGTAGATCGAGATACAACAGTTTGCTTCTTACTCCTCCATGATACCAAGTTTCCTCCAACAAAGACACAATAACCTGTAGTAGATCTTCTATCAATTTTCGATCCAGCCCAGTCAGCATCTGCAAAACACTCAATACGAGTATGATTGTGATTGCTATATAATATGCCAAGTCCAGGAGCTCCTTTCAAGTAACACAAAATCTGTTCCAAAGTTGCCCAATGTTTGACCGTTGGTGCAGACATGAACGGGCTAACAACACTTACCGCAAAAGCAATATCTGGACGAGTCACAGTAAGGTAGTTTAATTTCCCAACTAACCTCCTGTATCTCTCTGGATCGTCAAAAAGATCACCATCATCTTTCATAAGATGCATATTAGGAACCATTGGAGTACTGCAAGGTTTAGCTGCCAACTTTCCAGTTTTTACAAGCAAGTCAAGAATGTACTTTCTCTGAGACAAAAGAATTCCCTTCTTGCTTCTATTTACTTCTACTCCCAAAAAGTATTTCAACTGGCCCAAGTCCTTTGTATGAAACCTAGTATGCAGAAAAGACTTGAGGGAAGAAATCCCAGCATAGTCACTTCCTGTGATAACAATATCATCAACATATACAACAAGGAGAATAGTGCCAGCTACTAATTTCCGATAGAAGATTGAGTGATCACACTTACTCATTTTCAACCCAAACTCTTGAACTACCTCACTGAACTTGCCAAATCAAGCTCGTGGACTCTGCTTCAAGCCATACAAGGACTTCTTCAAATGACAGACTTTCCCATGCTCCCCCTGAGCAACAAAACCGGGTGGTTGCTCCATATACAATTCCTCCTGAAGATCACCATGAAGAACGCATTCTTGATATCCAACTGATGTAAAGGCCAATTCTCTGACGCAGCTAGAGAAATAAATAAGCGGACAGAAGTGAGTTTGGCAACCGGGGAGAAGGTGTCAGAATAATCCACCCCATAAGTCTGAGCATACCCTTTCGCCACAAGTCTGGCCTTAAGTCTTGCCACATAACCATCTGGATTAACTTTAACTGTAAAGACCCACTTGCATCCCACTGGTTTCTTTCCCTTTGGTAAATCTACCAAATCCCATGTGTGGTTGTCCTCTAAAGCATGTATTTCCTCAAGCATTGCATCAGACCATCCGGGATGATTCAAAGCCTCCTTCACTGTTTTGGGTACGGAGATGGAGTCTAGAGAAGCAATCATAGATCTAGACGTAGAGGATAAATGGTCATAGGAAACAAAGTTAGCAACAGAATATGTCGATTTGCAAGTACGTGTACCTTTGCGAAGAGCAATAGGAAGATTAAGGTTATCTGGAGGATCAGGCAAAGAAGAATCAGATGATGCAGGAACTGGTGCGGGACATGTATCATTTGTCTCTCGCCTCCTCGAATAAACTTGAACAATTGGAGGTCTTGCTGGAGCAGGTACTGAAGGTATAATAGTCGATTGGTGCTCAATACAAGAACTGGGGGATCGAAGAGTATCATCTAATTGTGCTATCAAAGTACGGGTAACCTGATATACTAGCCACTCATCTTCCTCCCCCCGGCTTGTAGAAATGGGAGGTGCATAGAAGAATGGTGTAGTCTCTGAAAATACCACATCAGTTGACACTAAGTATTTGCCAAGCTCAGTAGAATAACATTGATATCCCTTCTGAAGGCGAGAATAGCCCAGGAAAACACACTTCACAGCTTTGGGATCCAACTTGGTAAGAGATGATCGAACATCTCGAACATAACATGTGCTTCCAAACACCTTAGGTTCCACCGGAAATAATGACTTATTCGGAAAAAGAACACTATAAGGCACATTACCATCGAGTACACTAGATGACATGCGATTAATCAAAAAACAAGCCGTAGAAACCGCATCAGCCCAGAACTGTTTAGGAACCTTCATTTGGAACAAAAGTGCTCGAGCTGTCTTAAGTAGATGCCGATTCTTCCTCTCAGCAACTCCATTTTGAGAGGGTGTATCAACACATGAAGACTGATGTAATATACCATGTTGTCTCATGCAGGACTGAAATAACTCTGACATGTATTCTTTAGCGTTATCACTCCTTAGAGTACGTACTGAAGCATTGAATTGAGTTTTGACTTCAGCACAAAAGGCAGGAAAATGAGTAAACACTTCAGAGCGGCTCTTCATAAAGTAAATCCAAATCATTCGAGAAAAATCATCTATAAAAGTGACAAAATACTTATGCCCAGTTTTAGAAACAACCGGACATGGTCCCCAAACATCAGAATGGACCAACTCAAAAGCTGACTCAGCTCGTGTATTAACCCTTGGACTTAACGAGATGCGATGGTGTTTTGCAAATCGACATGACTCACAATCCAATAATGAAATATTCTGAAATTGAGGACAGAGCTTCTTTAACAAAGGCAAAGAGGGATGTCCAAGTCAACAATGTGCTTCAAAAGGAGATACGATACTAGAGCATGCAACAGACCGTGACTCCCATTCATCAAGAATGTAGAGATCACCAGATATATATCATTTACCAATAACCTGCATCTTCTTAAGATCTAAAAACAAACAATGATCGGGAAAGAATGCAACACAACAATTAAGGTCTTTGGTAATTTTACTAACATAAATCAAGTTAAAGGCCAAGTTTGGTAGACTTAATACGGATGGCAGGGTAATAGAGGAAGTTGGTTTAGCAGTCCCAGATCCAACACTGCTACAAGTTGATCCATCAGCTATAGTAACCGGAGAGGGTGCTTTATGTGAGCGAAAGCTAGAAAAAATATTTGGATTACCTGTCATGTGATTTGTAGCAGCAGAATCGATCACACATTTATTGGAAGAGGTGATAAGACATGTTTTATCTGACCCAGCAAAGGCAGTAACTGAAGAAGATTCCTTAATTGATTTATGATATTGAAGGAATTTTAGAAACTCATCTGAAACCAAGATTGTTGGACTAGGAGTTGTTGCATTATTATTCTTTACCATCATTTTTTTTCTTTCAATAACAAACTGATTAAACTAACAGAGGTCCCCGAAGCTAAAAGATACTCAAACAGATCCTGGTAGATATGAAATCAACAATCTATTAAACAGGATTCAACTTTAATAATCCACTCAACCAAATCAAAGAACCAAACGAATTTGTCCCCAACTCAAACAAAATTAGAGACCAACAAAGTTTCTGATAAGGAAAGACCCAACAGACAATATCAAGTCACTAATCGATCACCATACTGAGTCAAAATTAAAGATGCAAGCTTCTCACGCAGGCAGCCTCCCAGAAAAATACCACAGAATTAAAGAAATCGAATAACCAATAAACCAAACTCAAACCTGACCAAACAAAGTGAGAATAAGATCTGGTATGAGGTTGTTCTTTGCCAAAATGTGCTTCTATGATTAGAGAACCACCACAAGTTAACTGGAAATGTCAAAAAGACCTCAGATTAGCTTCTGGCCAAGGAATTTCCGGCAGCGGATTCGACTCAACTCTGGCGAGCAGTAGACCTGCTCTGATACCATGTAAAGTATAGAGACAATAGAGAAATCTCTCTTATGTTGTATTCAAGAAATAACAAGTATATATACAAGTACATAGAGCCTTAACTATGGAAAGAATCAAAAAGGAAATCCTATAAATCTGCTGTGAATCCCTATAATTATGCTAGTTATGTATATTACATAAGATTATGTCTACATTCAGATTAAGTCTACATTCATTATCTAACATGTTGAGTCCCATATCGACATTGAAGAGGATGAGTGGTCTCCTTATATGGACTTGGGCAATCCTCACCTCTTGAGCTAGCTTTTGGGGTTGAGTTAGGCCCAAGGTCCATTCTTCATGGTATCAGAGCAGGACCCATCCCGATTTTCTGATGTTGGGCCCCCATAATTGTCCACGCTCCAGATGTCTAGTCCTGGGCGTGAGGGGGGGTGTTGAGTCCCACATCGACATTGAAGAGGATGGGTGGTCTCCTTATATGGACTTGGGCAATCCTCACCTCTTGAGTTAGCTTTTGGGGTTGAGTTAGGCCCAATGTCCATTCTTCATGGTATCAGAGCAGGACCCATCCCGATTTTCTGATGTTGGGCCTCCATAATTGTCCACGCTCCAGATGTCTAGTCCTGGGCGTGGGGGGGGGGTGTTGAGTCCCACATCGACATTGAAGAGGATGGGTGGTCTCCTTATATGGACTTGGGCAATCCTCGCCTCTTGAGCTAGCTTTTGGGGTTGAGTTAGGCCCAAGGTCCATTCTTCAACTTTATCCTTTAATTTTGTATTAATCAACTAATTGATGTTATTAGGAGCTTGTATCGTTCACACTCGTTGCCTCTACCCATGAATTATCCAATAATTTTCATTTAGACACCTGGTTGTAGTTGGGGAACATCTCAAGTTGTCAGATATGTTCTAATGAACCCTCAATGCTTACATTACAGAGCGTGCATTTTCTAATTTAAATTGAGCGTGTATAGCAAAGACTTTCACAGGAAAATATGGGAGTTTTGCCAGAATTTTCCAGCCATTGTCTTCCTTTTCTAAAGTTAACCATGATTTTTTGGCCATTCTTCTTCTATCGCTGGCAAATCATTACCATGCGTTCCAACCGGTGAAAATCTTCTCAAATGCACCACTTTCTGTTCCTATTTTGGAGGATCCCCGCCTCTCACCTACACTTTTCCTTCCCCGTCTCCAGCGCCATCTTTCTCTACTGCTTTGCAATTTGCACCATTCATGCACCACTCCTTCTCAAGACTTTGATCAGGAGTGTGTGAACTCCTATGTCGGTGGAGTTCTTTTTCTTTTTTGATTTGTCTTTTTCCACCTCATCCGAGAGTTGCTAAAAAATTTTGTATTTCTTGCTGGCTGTTTTTGAGGGGTTTAATTGGAATAATTTTGGACTACTTAAAGTATTCAATTTCGCACCCCAAATTTAGGTGCTCTAAATAAGATTTTTTGGCTAGTTTTGGGGTGGGTGGGTGGGTGGGGGGTCGATGTATTCTGCTTTTTGAAAAGTTTCCTGTTTTTACGACACTGTAACAGTACTTTGACACCACATAGAATGAGAGGAAGGAACAATGTGAGGCAAGCAACCATTGCTTTCATTAATGGGGTTTTAGAAAGCGATTAGGGCCAATTATAACAACAACAACATACCCAGTCTTATCCCACACTGTGGGGAGTTTAAGGGATGCAACACGAGGACTTCCCAGGGGGTCACCCATCCTAGTACTACTCTCGCCCAAGCACGCTTAACTTCGGAGTTCTGATGGGATCCGGTGCGTTAGTGTTTGTATGATCGCATCCTTAGGGCCAATTATAAGAAAACTAAAATTCGACCCTACATATACATAAATACTAGACCAGTAGTGTATCATAGTAATTAAGCAATAAATAAATTATGGAAGTTGATCACATAAAAACACAAATATCCTATTAAATTGTTGGGGTTTTAATTAGCAATGAATGAATGATCATATGAAGATGCAAATACACTAATTTATGAAATTTCAATAATTAGTCATCAAAGAGGGGGTTTTCTTCACGTTTCGCGCTAATTTCGGTGCTTTGTTGATCACTTGATGATGTATCATAATTGGTGGAAGTGTACATTAGTACACTATAAAGGTCCTCCTGTTCACTGATCATTTCTCCCATTTCTAGTTGATTGTTTTCTTGATCATGATGAGCCCATGTACGACTATTATATTTAGTAAATCCTTCCAATTCAGTTGCCACTTCTTTCATAGTAGGTCTTTCTTCTCCTTTTGTGTTAAGACATCTAACCACAAGCTCACCAATGGCATTAAGCTGCTCCAAAGAGCCTTCTTTCAAGACCCTATGATGGAGAATTTGAAATAAGCGATTCTCCTTCACAGAAGCTTTGAAATATGCAGCTAAACTTTTTTCTTTGTTGGGTAGAGTGAGATCAATAGCTTCTCTTCCCGCTAACAATTCCGCTAGAACTACACCAAAACTGTAGACATCACTCTTGTCTGACAATCCCATTTGTATGCCTTCAGGATCTAGATAACCCAATGTTCCTGGTATAAGTGAACTCATATCAGCCTGGTCGAAAGGTCTTAACCTCGAAGCCCCAAAATCAGCAATCCTTGCTGTGTAGTAGTCATCTAGTAGTATATTTGCTGACTTGATGTCTCTATGTAGGATAGGTGTAGAAGCTGCATAGTGGAGATAACTAAAGGCATCGGCAGATTCAACAGCAATTCTTAACCGATTTTGCCAAGAAAGCCAAGGCATTCCTCCATTGGTATGTATATGGTGGTGAAGGGTACCATGAGATATGTATTCATAGACCAATAAAGGGACTTCGGTCTCTAAGCAACAACCCAATAGTTTCACAACATTTCGGTGGTTAATTTGAGTGAGTATTACAACCTCATTTATGAACTCTTCTATTTGGTTTTGCTCAAGCTGTTTAGACTTCTTGATTGCAACTATGCGTTGATCTGGTAGAATCCCTTTGTAAACTATGCCATTTCCACCTACTCCAAGGATGCGATCTTTAGCAAAGTTGTTGGTGGCTTTTTTAAGCTCTTCAATGGTAAACACCTTATTTAAATTCGACGATGTCTGCTGCTTTAATAGCATACCACCATTTTGCTTGAAGAACTTCTCCCGTAATTTTAAGATTTTTCTCCTTTTTATACCGAAGTATATCCAACTGAAACTAACCAGTAGTGACAATAATCCAAGACCTAAACCTGCATTTGAATAGAGTAGAATATATATTAAGAAAAACATTGGGATAATTAACCCGTTGACCAATTCTTGTATAACTTATACTTAGCAGTTTACTTATTCATCCTTAAAACTTGTTACGTCATATTAAATTATATTGATAGCGTAAGAAAAAGAAATTTACACTGTCATTGCAGGTTACCCAAATAGTTGAACAAAGGAGGATCTTCTCTAAATCCAAAATTATCCCCGCCCTGGTACCCCAACCCACACAACCCCTTTTTGAATGTATTCAGCCATTACAATTTTCCCCTACAGTGAAAACACAGAAGGAATGCGCTGATGATAGTGCCCCATGCTTGATAATGGCATGTTCTACATGAGATTTGTGAGGGATATTTTTGCCCAAAACCAAAGAATAAAATTGAACTTTTGTTTTTGGATGCATATTAATTTATGGATCCTTGACATAAGTAGCTCTTTCTAAAATAGTCGTTTCACATTTCAAATTTCGAGTTGGTGTTCTTTTTTCATTCTCATTCTTTGTTGTGATCATTACCGTTTGCTGCTTATTTCCTTGTTCCCAACAAATGGAAACAGACCACTAGAAGGATGATGAATCTTCTTATCTGATTACATTAGCCAGTAGAAGACACAAATAGAAGCCACAAACCATTAAAGATATATAAAGATTGGACAGCTTTAGATGAAAAGGCGGTCAGTATGCAATCAAATTGCACTTATCATATGACATGCTCAACAACATTATTGTGAAGATAGTTTATGTGGAACATGTAAGATTGAAGAGTCTTAACATGTACTGGTTGTAAAATCTCCCTACTATAATGTGATGTTTTGTTCATAGGCCAAGTTTTCTTTTTCTTATTTGAGAAGAATTTTCCATGTAAATGGTCTTCGTTTTTTATCCCCCCTCGTTTGTTGTGATTATTTCTGTGTTATTATTTCCTGCATCTCCAACAGACAAGGGCGGAGGGAGAGTAGAACCTACGGGTTCGGTCGAACCTAGTAGCTTTAGTCCAAACCACGTATTTGTCTTAAGAAATTCATTGAATATGTACAAATTATTAATTATAACTCAGAAACTTAAATGATTTAGAATCCTGAACCCATAAGTTTCAAAACCTTGCGTTGACTACGACTAGAACTACCAAAATTTGGATTTTGTAACTAATTATTTTGAGGTTGGATCTATTATTATAACCATATTATTATCCAATGTTTATCTTTATATCTAAGGTTTCATAGAATTTATTCACCTGCTAAATTGCTCAATTGAAACTTCATTCATAGTATTGTGTTTACATACCAAGAGATAACTTCAAGACGGGGAGATCACGCTCCTTCTGGCAACCACGTCCCTTCTGGCCGTCACCAAAGTATCCCTTCGGACAGGAACACTGAAACCCTCCAGGAGTGTTTTTGCAAATTCCATCACAAGGATTCTTTGTGCACTCATCGATATCTGTTAGAGGAATAATCAAATTAGTGCATTTATTAAGGAAAATTTACCCCTTGTTTGGAGAACGGGGTTGGGTTGAGGGAGTTCACTACTGCTGTTTTCTATTTATTTATTTATTTACTTCGCATATTGCTGCTAACGTGAATTCACGAATAGGCAGTTGATGCTTATGCAAGTTGCAACGTCTAGATTTGCTTAAACTGTGAGAAACTAGAGTTTTTCTTGCTCGAAAATCCAATGGCTCGACGAATCTCTATTCGTCATCTGTAGAACTTAAACTCGAGATCTATGGTTAAAAGCGATCTATTCCAAAAAATCCAGACTTACGAAATATCCTGCCAACTGTAACAATCCAAAGTTAAAGTGAACATATGTGCATGCATAGATTAGGCTAGAACACAAACCTTGGCAGCCAGGAGTAAGGTAAGGATTACCGTCATATCCTTCCTCACAAATGCAGCGATAACCTCCACGCCCACTCTCAGAATCAATGCACAGACTATGTTCCTTACATGAATATGCAGTGGAGTTTTTAACCTCACTGCAACTTTGGTTCCCAATTGCCCAGTCAATCACAATAGGTACATCTTTCACTATTCTGCTTATGAAATTCGGGTCTGTGAAATCTGATGCACCCCGAAACGTAAACTTTTCATGCTCACCAAGGAAGGCATAGCCACAAGGGTTAAAGGACCAGACCTTAGTATGGTTAAGCATGCCATTCACCACCCCCCCCAAAGCCCGTCAATCCCTTAGGGATGGGTGCTTGACAGCAACCACTCCCGGAACAAGTCCCATTGCTCACATCCACACTTCTTGAGCACGCAGTTATACAGCCAGTGCTAAAATTACGCTCTTCAATCAACGATTGTCCAAAAGCTAAAATCAAATCATCACAGCCTACGAGAGTCAACCTGTTATCTTTATCAGATAAGGTGAAAAATGGAACTCCCGTGCCGATTCCCATAGCTTCTTGGCTAGCTAGTTTGCCATTTTGTTCATAGCAGGTGCGTGTTAAGACGTTTTTGACTCGTATTTGGCTAGTTGATATGTCGAGGACCTCTATACCTCCAGTGCTGAGATAAGCAATCGGAGGATCGGACGAGGTATTGCATTTGATGTCAAATTTACGGTTTATAGAGCAACCGGCACCTATACCGATCCCAAATGGGTAGGGAACAGTCATGTTTCCGCATTTCGGTTGGCAGCCAGGTTTAGTGTGATTGGTGATGGTGGTGCTCTCTATTGACATAGCTAACAAAGGTAGAAGAAGAATTAGGCAAAGGAAAGCCATGTTTAGTACTTCAGGCTTGCAGGCTAGCTAGCTAGTACTATATTTAGAAGTCATATAGCTCTTTACCCTCTTCATAGCTAGACTACTTAGAAGAGGGGCAACATATATTATGGAAATCAATATGAAATTGTTATATTTGCAAGTTGCACATTTCTTGGCATGTTAGACATTTCTTTTGAATTCAACAACAACAACAACAATAACAACCAGTAAAATCCCACAAGTGAGGTCTGGGGAGGGTAGAGTGTATGCAGACCTTACCTCTGCCTCAGAGGAGTTGAGAGGCTGTTTCCGAAAGACCCTCGCTCAAGAACATTATTTTTGAATTCAACACCTTTAATACTCCCTCTGTTTCAATTTATGTGACATAGTTTACTAGACATAAACTTTTAGAAAGAAAGATATTTCAAACTTGTGATCTTGAACATGCCATAACATTTGTATGGTTACAAAAGTGTCATTAATGGAAATGAGAAGTTCAAGTTAGATTACTTACAAATTTGGAAAGCCATCAGTTTTTATGGATTTTAGTAACAGGGAAATGCTGCCATAGTAAACTGGAACGGAGGGTGAAAATTTTTTCAGAACCTAAAGAAACTTGTGCTAAAATCTAATTCTTGAAAAATACAAAATCATGATTAGAATTTGTGATAGAATGAGTATTTTTGTATCTTGCTGAGGATTAAAAAATCGACTACTTGTCCATTATACATAAACAGTATATAGGTCTCAATTACTAATTAATTCCCTTATTGAAATTAAATAAATAATGCTGCAATCTTGAGAGAAGACGTGCTCTGCATTTTAGATGCTTCCAAATGGATAATAGGCATATTCAAGTGGAAAAATGATACTGTATAGCTGCTGTAAAAATAATAGCTGAAAAAATGTAAAATTTTGTATATATACATTATGTATGTTATATACAAAAACTATACAAATTTTATATATTTTTTTGGCTACCAGATGTAAATAGTTTCTGACGCGGGCAAAAAGTAATAATACCTCATTCAAGTAAAATACTTCATATGTTCTAGTTTGAAGAAAACTTTAAAGGTGGCAAATTTCTCTCTACAAGTTGACACTAAAAATTCTTCTTTGGTCAACTTGCTTTCGAAGTCTTAGGGCATTATTGGTAAGGCGAAGAATTCTGTAAATAGCTAGGCGTGGGAAGTCAAATTCATTAGAAATTTTTTCAGATGCTATCATTTTGTAGAGAAAGCAATAATTTTTCTCCCACCAATCCATAATCAATTTTACTTATCCCTTCAAGGTGGTTTCAAATGTTAACATTGTTTCAAATGAGAGTTATAGTTATAGTAAAAAAGCACAACATGGTGAATCTAGGAACGGATTTAGCCTATAGCAACGGGTTCAATTGAATCCATAACTATCAACATGGAGCACAATTTTATGTGCAGAAATTCTAAAATCGCAATAAATTATAGATATGAACCCATAACTTTAAGGATATAATGAGTTCAGTATTAAGAATCCTAAATACTGAACTCATAAAGTTTAAATCTAGGATTCGCCTTGAATCCTATTCAAACTAGAATTGGATAAGGGTGCTCTAATACTCCCATTGCATGTTGAAAGTGGTGAAACAACACTTGTATGTAATTCTGTTTCCAACTCCTCAACTCCATGGATTTTCATCTAGACACCTAATCATGTTCAAGTTCAAAACTAGTGTTTTAACTGCATCTGCATCTAATTATTGACCAAGCTTATGTAGCATTGATATTACTGAGCTAAATGTATGTATACAGTACACACGTGTATAAAGAACGTGAATTGGTAGTGGCACAGCCAACTTTTTTCAAAATTGACTGTCAAATTCCCTACTACTTCCGTAAATACGCCTTGAATGAGCCTAACAGTTGTGTACTTGTTGCTTCTCATTTTGATAGGAGTACGGGCTTGCGAGCGAGAGCCTTCAGTGTCCGCTATTTTGATTAAAAAATGACTAAAATAGAAAAAATAAATAAGCAAAATCAACAACTTGTCCATTTAACTTAAAAACAGACTATTGGTCTTAATTACCAATTTTGTTGTAGAAATATTCCAAAAGAACTTGAGAGGACGTGTTCTGCATAGGTAATATTTTCTGATTTTGGAGAAGACTTTGAAGGTGGCAAATTCCTCCGTACAAGTTGACACTAAAAATTCTCCTGGGGCAAATTGCTTTCAAAGTCTTTGCCCAATGCCCATTAAAATGGATCCTGTCATTGCAATCACGTTCAAAGAAATCTTGTACTCCTATTGATTTATAAATCTTTTATATGAGCTTTATACTTTAATTTGCTTCTTTTAAGAGAGTATTGTGTTTGCTCTTAAAAAGGATAAGGGTAGACACTTAGATATCCCTCGACATGGGTAGTAATGGCCTTCTCAGAGTCGGGGACCAATATGTCTTTATCTGCCCAGTTGCAGTCCTTTCGGACCTCAGGGAGGACATTTTCGATGATCGAGCATATATATTTTGATGACTCCTTACCCCGACCCTGCACCGAAGAGGGATTTTCAACCTTAAAGTTATTGACGACCAAACAACCCACGGGGATGAACATTTTCGAGGGAGGTTCGACAGCTGGTTTATCGGTAGCCACGTCGGCAGCGGACCTCTCCGAGTCGACCACATCGGGAGTGGTTTCATCAATTTCGGCAGTTGCTTGAAAAGAAGAAACAGCTTTTTGCAGAATATTTGGAAGTTTTGGCCATTATTATCTGGAAAAAGCTTGAAAAAGATGAAGGTTGAAAGACAAAGGGTCAAGTGCGGTAGTTTGCGTGGAAGATAAGTAAAAATTCGTAACTTATTGAGAAATCTCGAAAAACGAAGGTAAAATATTGGAGTATGAAGAAAGGCAGTAATATCTTGTAGATTCTGAGGTAGAAGATTGGTCAAAAGTAAAAAATGAACGAATGAGGGGTATTTATAGAGGCATTACTCCATTTCACATCCAGGGACGGCCTGCTCATGGCTGACACGCGTTTGAAGTCATTATGAAGCGACTGACGGGACGTTTCAAATTGTTTGTCATTTTTGTCACGGCATATTGGAAAAGGAATCGAATAGTTCTTGGTGTTTCTCGTCGTTTCCGTAAACTTACTCTCCGAGAAATGAGGGGAATATCTATATATGGATAAAACCGAGCTCGTGGGATGCCTCGATTTCCGATAAAGTGAACGGAGCAAGAGACGTAAAGTCAAGGAACCGGAGTCAAGGCAATGAACCTCTCGATCCGTGGTCCGGGAAAAATGCCTGCCCGCAGGAGTATTAGGGCCACGGCCCCCATGTCCGGTTCGAACCCCAAAGGCCTCGGAGAGCATTACCAAGTAATTGAGCATGATCAACAAAAGGCCGCGATATCCGCGACCAGCTGGGTATCACGGCGTGAATCTCGGCACGTATCGATAGAGAACCGATGAATAGTTGAACAAAAGATTTTTACCTTTTATGGAATTGTTCTTAGGGTAACATTCCCCTACTATATAAAGGGCGGTTTGGTTATTCATTAAAGACATGATAACACGCAGATCAAGACGATATACTTTTATTTTTCGCTGTTATTCAAAGTTCTTTTGTTCATCAAGTGCTTCGTTATTGTGCTTCCGGGATCGAAGACAGGCATCTCATTAAGGCTGTTATCGAGTCTGGTTTCACCCTCCACAATTGGTTTGACACTTTATCACGTCTTTTATTTGTCTAATCTCAAGCAATTTATCATTTGTAATGAATTAAACCACATTTTCCTAAAATCACATATAAATTTAATTATTATCCGCTTTGAGGGTAAAAAATATTATAAAATAATATACAAATTTTATACACTTTTTCGGCTACCGATTATAAATAGTTACTGGTGCGATCTAAAAATAATAATACTCCTATTTTAATCTGATTGTTTCAGATTTATCATTTGTGCAGGATCTACGTGGTGAATCCCAAGATTTAACATTGTACATTAATTCTGCATTTGAAGAGTGAATTCTGAAATACATGTCTAGTTTAATTTATATTTGTTTTACGAATATATAGTAGTTCGAGATGGAAACTGTATTCAACAAAATATTTGAATTTGTCACTGGTTAGATCATAGGGTCAACAAACTTAAAGTATATAATGGATAAAATTTGTAGTTCACATATGGACACCTCACGTGCAGACACGTGGCAATAATGATAGAGCGGAGGTGTGTCAGCCATCAGATAATAATGGATAAGGTTGTGTGACCGGTCTCATATCTGATAGTTCTGAGGACACAAGGCCCGGAGGAATGAATTTAGAGACAAGATACCAGTTGAAAAGAAATTAAATTAAAAGGCCGCTACAGAAGATCTTAATACTTATTCCCAACGTTACACAACCATTAAAAGGGATTTTTATTCATATTTAAGAGGGCGAGATTTGAGGATTTTGTCTTTCAAAATTTAGCTATTGATGTTAGGCTAGAAACTCGTGTTTTAGCCGTGGTATTACATTCCAATGATTGCATTTTATGTGCGTTTGAGCTCAAATGATAGTGAATTACACTTAGTACGTGTTTTATGCCTTGCAGGAAGCGATCCGGAGCTCAAAAGTTAATTTGGAGCTAAATTGATCGATTTGGAGCTTTGAAGTCTGAGTAAAAGCTCAATGCATTAAGCCGGGATCGTGTTTGGAGGTCGTGTACCAAGTTTGGATGTTAAAAGAGGACGAAAAAAGTTCACTCTGAGAAAATTGCACTGCTGCGCCGCATGGGGCGCCGCAAGGCGCGACGCAACAATGTAAAGTTGAGCTTGAATCGAAAATATGAGGCTGCAGATAAAATGCACTACTGCGCCGTATGGTGCGGCGCAGCCTGCGGCGCGGCTGTGCCAATTCTACAGAGCTAGTCCTACTTCGCACAGGAAAGGTTTTTTCCGTCTGGGCCCGACCCTACTTGGTGTAAATACATGTAAAAATGCCATTTTGAAGACTTTGGACATATCTTAGACCTAGGGAGGCTATTGCGAAAGGGAGAAAACGTTTGGAGCAATTTCCGGAGGAGATTGGCATCAAATTCTTCATTCCTTCATATTTGCTTTGTAATTTAATTATGCAATTTATTTGGGAAATTATGAACAGCATTATGAGTAGCTAAATATTTAGTCTAGGGTTTTGATGGAACCTATTGAAGGATGAACTTCTTGTTATGTTAATATAGTTTGCCTGGTTTAATCTCTATTTGTTCAACTATGTTCTTGTTGTATTTAATTGATAGGATCCTCAATTAGCTGTGCCTATTTAGTGTGCATAACTCGGGAGAGAGTGCATATTTAGGTAGTTGTTGAACAACATCACTCCCAAAGTATAAGAGGGATCTATAACTGTGGGTTTAAAGGCGGGATTAGGGATAACAAAGCCTTGGGTGCAATCTAAAGTGAGCTGTAATAAACAAAGCCAGCTAGCATAACTCGGGAGAGTGCGTCTAGTAAATTATTGTGATTACTCGGAAGAGATTTACGGTAATAAGAGTGCTCATGATTGATAAAGACGATTAGGTGAATCTATGTGAAACATAACCGGAAGGGATTCCATCAATAGGGGAAATCACTACCTTAGATCCTTCTCTTAATTGTTTACAACTTAATCATAGTTAGTCTTTATTTATTTAATTGCAGTTCATCATAGTTAGTAAAAATATCCTCAATTGTTATTCAAAACGTTTGGGAAGTTGATTACGTAGAATTTAGTAAGTCTGACAAGAGTAATTGATAGGTTAACTCCTTGTGGGTTTGACTCTGGGTGAAATACTCAGATTATATTTGCAACGTCCGCGTGTCCTTTTTATAAGGCATAGTTGGGCGTGATCAAATTTTGGCGTTGTTGCCGGGGACTTAACGGTATTATCAATTACAATTGAAAGAAGTACAAAAATTCTTATTGTAGTCATTTTTCTCTATACCCAATTTTTACATTGAAATTTTAATGTTTGTTGACTTGGTTGCACATGTGCATGCTTAGAAACTCATCGAGATCTGGTGAAGTATTTGAAGCATTATTAGATCCCGAGAAAGTTTTCAAGGCCTTGAATCGGGCCAACCGGAAAAACAAACAACAACCAACAACTGCACAATTCGAAACAGTCATGGGAGATCACGAGGAAAACCCAGCGGTACCAATAGTGCCAGAGGCTGCTCTCTATGACTGGGCACAACCCACAGGTGAAATTTTGTCCACAGCGATTGTAGTCCCGCAGATACAGGCTGAGTCATTCCAAATCACGAATAACATGTTGCAGAACAAGGGACTATTTTCGGGGTCACAAGTCAAAGATCCTCAGCAGCACTTGAAGAATTTCCTATCTATCTGCAAAACCCAAAGGCAGCCCAACGTAACTCCTGAAGCAATCAAGTTGTTATTGTTTCCATTCTCAGTGACATGAGTTGCCCAGACTTGGCTAAACTCACTTCTCATAAATTCTATAACAACTTGGGATGAGTTAGTTAGACAATTCCATAACAAGTTCCACCCACCAAATAAGACTGCTCAACAAATTGATGAAATTTTGAGTTTTAAACAGAGACCAATGGAGACACTGCATGAAACATGGGGGCGCTTCAAAGGGATGCTAGTTATATGCCCGCACCATGGTATTCCAGATCTGATGTTGGGGCAGCAGTTTTACATGGGATTGTCAAATAGTGTGAAGAACATTGTTGATGCTTCAGCTGGTGGAGCATTTTTGAGCAAAACATGGAGAGAAGGCCAGAGTCTACTTGACAAGATGACACAAAATTCGGGATGGACAACCAGGAATGCACCTATTACTCCAGTGGTTCACTCAGTGCCCTTAGATCCATCCAACTCTATGGCTGAAAATATGGCCACCTTATTGACACAAATGAGTGTGAATACCTAATTTTGACCGTATTTAAATTTTTTCCCACTTATCTCACCAATACCTCACTTTTCACTCATCTTTCCCACTTTCCTTTGTCCCCTACGCTGCCCCCCCCACTCTCTTTTATTTCCTCACATCCACTCCCCTTTGTTCCCCACTCCTGGTCCCCCACTTTGTTCTCCACTCACAATTCATATAATCTCCATATACACACACACGGTCAAGGAGGGAGGGAGGAGCTAGAACGAAAATGTGAGGTAAAAATAGGGAGAGAAAACAGATTTGGAAAAGGAGGAGAAATTTGCTGCGAAAACTCTGAAAAAGAGCAACCAAAAACGTCATCCAAAACCCACCCAAATAAGCTGAAAATTCCAGCTCTGGAAGGCAGAAAACGAAATTCCAAGCACCCCCAAACCAGCCCTCTTCTCTGTCCAAAACTGTTTTGGAGCTTCTCTTTCATTGTACCCACTGTATAATTCGAACAACAAAAGGCCTGTTTCATTTTTTTTAATGGTTATTTCATATGTGCGTATGGTATTTGCTTGCGTAGATGAATAGATGGCATGAAATTTTAGTTGTTTGGTTGATGTTGTTCATCTAATTTGATTGTTTTTTTGTTGTTAATTGTTAATTGGGTCTATGGTTGAAGTTAATCTTATTTTAATTGTATGAAATCTCAAATGAGATCTTATATTGAATAAAAATTAGCAATGTTAACAATAGTGAATATTGAGCTATATATATTTGTGGTTGAACTTTTATCTTGGTTAAAAGACTTATGGACAGAATTGATCCAACAATTTTGCATTTAAATGGTCTGTGTGTGTTTATATAGATTTTGATTTTGTTGGGTTAAGAGTTAGTCTTTGTTGGTAAACTCAAATAAAAAGAATTGCGGCTTTAGATAAAACCAGTATACACAGGTTTTCCCCTTTCTAGAATTGATTTGTCTGTAGACAAAATACTAGTACATGTATTTTTTTTATTTTTTATTTTTGTTCGTATGCCATTTTTGTTAAATCAAGCAAATGATACATTTAATCTCTTTCTTCAACTTTAAATGCTAAAAGGACTATTTGAACACTAGTTAGCAATTCTCATCCTAGCAGAAGCATATTGAGCGTTAAAATGTTCTTTTGGCTTTCCTTTATTAACCACCAGTTGCAATTTTTAGTATTGTATAAACTATAGGCTTCGGCAGAAGGATTAGATTTAAGCGTGAGTGACAATTTGGATTTGAAACGTTATATTACTATACTTTGTTGCTTATTGCTAGGGACATGCTTAGGCCGCCAACACCCAGATAGGCAATCTTTAGGATTTTCGATGTTCGCGTGACGTAATTATGATTTCCAAATATAAGTCAAAGTATGTGTTCGCACAACTTTGGGCGATACAATTTTAGTAATAATAAAATGTTATTAATTCAATTGTGTACACGTTCGCGTGACACGATTACGATTTCTAAAAAATGAATACTCATAGTTTGTTTTAGGCTCGATTTAGACTAGTATTGTAATTACGTATACGTTCGCGTAACATAATTGCGAATTTGACTCTAAAAAATGACTTGAGGGATGCGTTCGCGCAACTTCAACCAAATATTTCTTAATAAATCAACAAAAGCGTTATTAACCGTGGACACGTTCGCGTGACATGATTTTGACGCGCCAAAAGTGTTATTAATTATGTACACGTACGTGTGACATGATTCCTTACATGCAAAATAAAACGAATATACGTACGCGTGATTCGTTTCAAGATAATTCTATAATTACAAATAATCAAGCTAAAAAAGCAGTTATAAAAGCTAAAAATACACCATAAGTTTAAAACATGTAATAAGTCAGATAATTAGGCCAATTTTAATAGTTTAAGCGACCGTGCTAAAACCACGGAACTCGGGAATGCCTAACACACCTTCTCCCGGGTTAACAGAATTCCTTACCCGTATTTCTGTGTTCGCGGACTGTAATACAGAGTCAATATTTTCCTCGATTCGGGATTTGAACCGTTGACTTGGGACACCATAAAATTATCTCAAGTGGCGACTCTGAATTTTAATAAAAATAATCCCGTTTTGATTGTCACTTTAAGTTGAAAAAAATTCCCTTTATATGCCCTTCCGGGGGTGTAGGAAAAAGGAGGTGTGACAGCTTTGGCGACTCTGCTGGGGATCTAACCCAGAATCTCTCGTTCAGGGTTCAAGAATTCGAGCTTAGAATAATTGTTATATTTGGCTTTATTTATTATCTGATTTTTACATGTTTGGGCCTAATGTGCAAAATGTTGCTTTTTACCGCTTTGTTATTATCTGAATTGTATATATAAACTGCTACGAAACCCTTGTTCTTTCTGAGTCTTCTGAATTTATGGTGCACACGTGCGCGTGACCCACTTTTCTGTTAGAAGTCATACCAAGTAGAACGAGGTTGGGTCAAGTAACTAGGCTAGGTAGACTTTAGTGCTCCCGGTACGTTGTCCCCGCCTCGGCTCGAGCTGTCCGCTCGGGTAAGCCAGGTCTAGAACAAATGTACCCAGGTTTTTAAACCTAGAATAACATAGCCTCATGCCGGATCCCTAGTAGGAACGCTTGTTTGCATCACGTGCATCTGACTTTGGGGACTCAACACAGGGGTTGGGTCTGTCTAGGACAGGTGTACCCCAAAAAATAAAAGAACATCCTGATGCATCCTAATGTGCTACATGTTGCAATCTTCAAGGGTAAAAGGGTCATTTGGCGAACCAATGATAGTTGAGGGCAAATGAAAAAAAGAGAGAGAAAAGAGGGTGAAGTGTGAAAATAAAGCAAGTAGAGCCCAATTATATTTTATGTCACATTTTTGTTAAGAAAAAGACAAAAAAAAAACAGGAAAAATTCAAAAAGATTTTGCACTTTTTTTTTTATCATTTTCCGAAAATAAAAAAAAATCAAAAAAAAAGGAAAAAGAAAATCCAAAAAGAGTTTACATGTTTCATCATTTTTCAAAACAAAAGACAAAAAATTTATTTTCTCTTAATTAGTTGTTTTTTATTATTCCTCACCCGTATCCAATCTGCCCGAACTATGCGAACCTGATTCTCGTCTCTCGGGGCGGGATACATAGGCAACCCACATAGGGTTCAGTCTTCCTAGTAAATCTTAGGTTCTTGGCTTTGTGGGGTCTTAGCCAAATTTTGCACTTCTAGCCACCTTTTGGCCTAATAAGTCATTTTGCAAAAATAGCCTCAATCATGTCTTGCTTGTGTCCAGTAGGGAGTGTTATTGTCTCACATAGTGTTGGTTTAAAGTTTTCTCATACAGATGTGGATTTATTTACCGGAATTTGAGCATGACAGGCACCCCGTGACCATCCAGTCAGGACCGCTCAATCAGGAGTTGCTTAAGGAGATTTGTTTTATTTTTATTTTTTGAGTCTGTTCTTCATTTTATGTCTGTCTTTTACTTTCTAGTTTTGTACAATAATGTCAAGTTTTTTGTTATTGTATTTTCTTCTTTATATTTGAAAAAAATGTGTTGTAACTCAAAAATCCAAAAAATAAGAGATATTGCATTTTATATTTCCGTTATAAGTTTTCTTTAGATTACTAATTCTAGACATGGAAAAAATAAAAAAATTTGAGGTTGTTTTTCCTTTAGGCAATTAATATCTAGGACTTAAAATGAATTATTTTTATGTTTCTTTTAAGTATATTAGGACCAAAATTCCAAAAAAAAAAGAGAATTTTCTTTTAGTACTTCTTTAAAAGCTTTATTTAAGGTGTTAATTCAAAATCCAAAAAGATTTTCTTTTGAGAAGTTTCTTTGGGAAATTAGTGAAAAATGAAAAAAAAAATCTTTTTATTTTCTTTAGGATATTGTACATAGAAGAAAAAAAAGAGAACACACTTTACCTTTGATTTATTTTCAGAGTTTCTCTTTTAGGCAATCAAAATTGAAATCAAAAATATTTTTTTTTGCTTGTTTCGAAATCTTGCGTCAAGATATCAAATGAAAATTCAAAATATTTTTCTGTGGTTTATTCTTTAGATTTTCTTCCTAAAAAAAATAAAAAAATAAATATTTTTCTCTTCTACGATTTTCCCTTAATAATTCCCATAGAGTATTTGTTTTCAAAAGAGTGAAAAAATATGTGTTCGTTAAGCTTGAGTTTGGAATAGATTATAGAACATTCAGTTTAGAAAATTCAAATTCTTTTAGTTCTTTTTCTCATCAGAGTAGTCATTAAGGTAAAAAAAATGTCAGTTTGTTTACTTTATTCCCGATCTTCCAGAACTACGCAAAGATCTGATTCATGCGGCGTCATGATACGTAGGCAACCTACACGAGGTTCGATCGAATCACTTTTTTAAAAGAAAAAAAAAAGAAAAAAAAAGAGAAGAAGAAAAAAGATGGTGAAATTATGGGATGTGAGAAAGGAGAAGAAAGAAAAAGAGCGATAATCAGAACGAAAAAAGGGGAAAGAAAATGAGCGAGCTAAGAAGTGCGAGGAAAGAAAAGAAAAGAGAAGATTCAAATGAACAAAAGAGGGATGATGCCAAGTGACCTTGTGACCCTCAAAGTCATTCTAGAACCGTTAATTGTTACTAGGTGCATTGCACGTAATGTGATATTCTTAGTTGTTAAATGACCTAATGCTAACGTGATGGCTTCATTTTGCTATATTCATAGTAGAAGGTTGGTTGGTTTGTGGTTCTTGAAGTAGTAACTCCTCTCTACAACATAAAGTCAAAAGGCAATGGCAGACAATAATAGAATTGGGTTGGTTGATACCAGTGCCCGAAATCAGTCGGTTGAACAAGACATCGGTTTGGCTGATGAGGTAAGGATGTTAAGACAACACATTACAGACATGTATCATGCTTGGATGACTGGGAAGGCACCACCCCCTCCACCTCCTAGCTTCCTAGATGCTACCCTTACCCAAACACCGGTCATAGTACCAAATGATCCCCCATACTCTCCAAATCCACCTGCTTATCACAACTTTCCCAACCACCCTAGTAGCTCCATCACTCGTCCTCCAATTATCTTTTCCCAAAATTGTCCTCCTGTCATGTCCACTATCCCCAACAATGAATACCCACTCAAAGCTCATGATGTCCAATATTATCCCTCAAAGGTTGGCCACAAGGTTCCTGACTCATACAAGTAGAGCCCTTGGGATGAGCTTCATGCTGAAAATGAAAAGGTCATAGGAAAAGAAGGGCGAGATGAGATACCCAGGAAGCTGAAAGGCATAGAACAGTCCTTAAAGAACAAGCAAGGAATGGGAGACCAGGGTAACATGGCTTGCAAATAATTGTTTGTATCCCCTGACGTTCGCCTGCCCGCAGGGTTTAAAGTGCCAAATTTTAACTTGTATGATAGGTGTGGAGATCCGGTAGCCCACCTGAGGGTCTATTGCAGTGAAATGAGAAGCGTTGGAGAGAAAGATGACCTGTTGATGGCATATTTCAGTAAGAGCCTGACTGGGGCAGCTTTGGACTGGCATACTCGTCAAGATGTTGGTAAGTGGCCTATATTGGGAGACATGGCTCAAAATTTTGTTCGATACTTTCAATATAAATCAAGCGTTACCCCAGACCGCTCCTCCCTATCTAAAATGGAAAAGAAGCCGGAGGAAGCTTTAGAGAGTTTGGGCTCAGATGAGGGGAGCAGGCTGCTCGAGTCAATACCTCGATTGGTGAAAAAGAAATGGTTGAGCTTTTCCTAAAAGCCCAGGGGCCCACCTACTTCAGTCATTTGATCCCGGCCTTGGGAAAGCCTTTCAATGATGTGTTAAAAATGAGGGAGCTAGTAGACGAGGGAATCAAGTCAGGAAAAATCATGAGTTGTTCGAAAGACATTCAGAACATCCCAGTAAGCTTGGGTGGAAAAAAGAGAAACAGAAAAAATGATCCGATGGGCTTTCCCGATCAACACTTCCAGCCTCGACATCGTCCTCGTAGATATCCTTGTGCACCGGATGATCCTCCCCAATGCCACTTCTCTCCACGGAACTCCCAAAATCGTACATCACTTTCCCAGTACCCAGCTTCACAAAATGCCTATCCACCCCCACGAGCCTACCGAAAACCCCCTGGATCAGGTTTCCGGCCCAATCAAGCATTTAAGAATGAGAGGTTGCGGAAAAAAGAAAAGGTTTTTACCCCTATTGGAGAATCATATGCCAGTTTGTTCCAAAGGTTGAAGCAATTGGACATGTTGAAGCCGATTCATATAAAATGCCAAACCCTCTGTCAAAGAAGTTTGATTTTTCTCAAAGGTGCGCATATTGCTTAGATGCCTCGGGGCATGACATAGAGAAGTGTTGGAATCTAAAGATAGCAATTCAGAAGCTTATTGATGTAGGTGACATTGTCGTGCAAAATCCATATGCAGCAGACACTAGCCAAAGTCCATCGTCTGTTCGTAATGAGATGCATATGGTGAGTATGATTTGTTTTGAAAAGGAATATGAGAATTCTTCTGAGATCCTCGAAGGTCCACACGCTGCAAAGTTTTCAGTGCTATCAGAGGTTGATCTTAAGAACGATCCAGCAAAGGGAACCCAAAAGCAATTTATTAGGAACAATGTGATGGAAGTTTGTGAATGTCCTAGTAATGTTGATGCGGAATTCAATGGCTAAGATACCGAGCTTGGCAATTGGAAAGGCGCTCCTTTCTTGGTTAGCCAGGAAGGAGTTTTGGTGGTTTATTTTGTTGTCATTTCTATTGTCCGGGTTATTTCAGGGTTGTAATCCGGACATTGTCTTGTGAGTCAAACCCTTCTATCCTTTTATTTTTCCTAGTTTGTTTAGTCATAGTAGCCCGTCTAGTGTTGTCTAGGTTTGTTCTAGGTTTGTAATCCCAGTTTAGTTTGTTTGTTTTGTTGTCCAAACCCTTTCACCATCTGTCTAATGCAATTTTCTGTTTTCTGTAGTTTTTAGTCATTTTCGTTTAATTCTCTTTCTTTTATAGTTCTTTTCCTGACTGACTCTAGTGACATGACATGCACGCGTAATTCTCAGCCTGGTTTTAAAAGTCAGTTTAGTCGCAAAGCAACGAAACAATGTTGAAGATGTAGGGACATTTGAGGAAAATAAGTAAAGGAATTTTGAGATCACTTCAAGCCCGAATTGTGTAAAACTGGGGCACATAGAACATAAAAATACACTATTGAAATATAGCGTGCTGCATCGGGCGAAGATAACGGCAAGTTTGCCCCAAATTAGTAGGGGGTCGTTCGTGGTAATGAGAGTGAGAGTGTTGTCCAATGGTGCTTTGTATGTAACAAATGTAGAAGGCGAATGTGTGGATATGGTTATCAAGTCTGGCGCAATCAAAAGATGTTACGAATGCTTTCCTTGGTTTATTTAATTGTGTTGTTTGTACTTGGCATGTTTTGGAGATTGGAATGACGAAGGCATTTTGTTCTGCTATCTAAACACTTTATCCTTCGTTACCCCTTTGAGCCTTATTTATTTTCTTTCATACCTCTCTTTCGGAATCAGTAGTAAAGATCAGAAACGCAAGCGTGAAGGATAAGTAAAGGAAAAAGAAGAAGAAAAGGAAAAAAAAGGAAGAAAAAGAAAGAGAAAAAGAAAAAACAATAAAATAACAAAAAGAGAAAAAGAAAGGAAAGAAAAGAAAAGAAGAGAAAGAGCAAGAAAAAGGGAAAAAAATCACAACAACAAAGTAATTTCTATGGCATGAACTACGTTCGACCTGATTCCTTTAAGGCTATGTAGGCAGCCTCACGGTTCGGTCCCATCAAAATAAAAATCCAAAAGTTCCCAAGCAAAAAAACTGGGGCATAAATTGTGGTTGTTGTAAGAAATCTGATTCCGAAAGTTGTAATCTTGAACCCATTTGAGTTATTTTGAGCCTTTGATATCCTTTATTTCTAACCCCATCCAAAAGCCCACATTACGGTCCAAAGAAAGACCTTCCAGTCAGTCTTCGATAGATGCCAAGTCAAGCGAGTAGAGGTGAATCATATCAGGGGCAACACTCCGGTCCAAATAAGGAAAATGAAAAAAATGAGAGAGTCTTATTGGTGAAAATCCTCACGGGCATCGTAAGGCGATGAAAGCTGAGAGAAATCAAAAATGAGAGTCTTATTGGTGAAAACCTTTACGGGCACATTAAGGCGACAATAAGTTGAGAGAAAGAACAAAATGAGAGAGGCTTGATGGTGAAACCCCTTCGGGCACTACAAGTCGAATAAGGATCATGAATCGAATTGGATAATCGGAGCATTGAAGCCCAGTTTCACGGCAAAAAGGTACAACAAGAGTTGAACATCATGCTTGATTGACAGAATAGGCCACAGGTGCATGTCATGGTCATTAGAGTCGGTATCCGCATCTGATATGTTTCCACTTTGTAGTTTTCTTGTTAGGAATCGTCTCTTTCCATTGTCCTTTACTCTATTCCTTTTGTCTTGTTTATTTCCTCTTCCTGAGTCTGTTTGGTCGGAACAAGTGAGAAATGACTTCAAAATTTGCCACCAGCTTTCCAAGTGCACAAAACAAGATCTGGCTAGCACATCAAAGTATCATAAGTCAAGAAAGAACAACAAGCGCACTGAGCTGGTAACAATCAACATGTTTTGGGATTCGTGTGAAATACAAGGGCTTGGTATACATCAATTCCTGAACAATGCAACAAATGGAGGGTTAAGGTGAACAGATCAGAGGTATTTTATGTGATAAGATTGACAAAAAGGGTGGTAAACTAGTGACAAGCAAGATCTTTCAAGTACAAATCAAAGCTATCATGGCAAGCGATGGAGCAATAGACCTCAAGACCAAGGCCAGTGATTTAAATCAAGAAAGAACAATGTGTGCATTGAAGTTGGTAACAATCAATATACTGTGGGGATCATGTGAAACACAAAGGTTTGGTAGATGTCGGTTCATGAGCAATGCAACAGATAGAAGGTATTGGGTTTTAACGAAGAAGAGGTATTTTCTATGATAAGGGTGACAGAGAAAGTGGTTAGTCATTGAACAAGCAATGTCTTCGAGTGGAAATCAATTATCATGAGAAGCGAATGATCAATAGCCCTCAAAGTCAAGTCCACAAACCAACCACCACATTTTAAACTGACAAGATTTTTCTTTGATTGAAATAGGGGCAGAAAATTTTGTTTGTTTCGGAGAAACACACCGCAAGGAAAGGCAGGCACCAAACAGGTTTGACAGTAAATTCTCAGGACCCTCCTGGATAATGGGATTTAGTTTTAAGTGTTCAGGACCCTCCTGGACAATGTGATTTAGTTCTAAGACCTTCATAGAAAATAAGATTTAGCGTAAGTTTTACCTTTAGGAAATAGGATTTAGCTTTGAAGTTGTCACTCTTAAGGTGAGATTTATTTTGAAATTTTCAGGACCTTCCTGGGAAATGAGACCTAATTTAAAATTCAAAACAATCATGAATAGCAAGATCTAGTATAAATGTACCCCAAAAGGATATAAGTTGGCTTTAAAGCTTTCATTCTTAGGATAAGATTTATTTGAAGTTTTCAGGACCCTTCTGGAAAATGGGACCTAGTTTAAAAATTGAAATAATCATAAGTATAAAAATCTAGCATAAATGTACCCCAGGTAATATAAGTTGGTTTCAAAGTTTCATGTTTGAGATAGGATTCAATTAGAAGTTTTCAGGACCCTACTGAATAATGAGACCTAGGAGATAAATCTTAAGATAATTCAGCCGTAAAGAATTGTCACTCTTAAGATAAATCTTGACTTTTAATTTTCAGGACCCTCCTGGATAATGGGGTGTAGTTTTAAGATTAGCTTAAATAACAAGATGTAGCGAAAGGAACATTTAGGAGATATAATTTAGATTTAAAACTGTCGTTTAACTAGGAGCTGTCAGGACCCTCATGGATAATGAGATTTAGCATTCAAATTCTTAGTAATATTTGGTAACATGATTCAGTTTAACACTCACATATGTGCCCAACTACCAAACTGGGGCGGAAAATTTTCTTTGTTTTGTCTATTTTTGTTGAAATCGGTACCCACTTGGAGAACAGGGAAAAGCAGTTCAAGTTCAGCAGTCAGGCTCCCACCTGGAGAGCAGGGGAATACAATTCAAGTTCAGCAATCAGGCGCCCACCTGGAGAGCAAGGGAATACAGTTCTAGTTCAGCAATCAGGCACCCACCTGGAGAGCAAGGGAATACAATTCAAGTTTCAGCAATCCGGCGCCCACCTGGAGAGCAAGGGAGTACAATTCAAGTTTCAGCTTTCAAGTTCTTATTGATATTTGGTAACATGATTTAGTTTACACTCACATATGTGCCCAACTACCAAACTGGGGTAGAAATTTTTCTTTGTTTTTGTCTATTTTGTTGAAATCAGGTGCCCACCTGGAGAACAAGGGAATACATTCAAGTTCAGCAATCAGGCGCCCACCTGAAGAGCAAGGGAATACATTCAAATTCAGCAATCAGGCGTCCACCTAGAGAGCAAGGGAATACATTCAAATTCAGCAATCAGGCGCCCATCTGGAGAGCAAGGGAATACAATTCAAGTTCATGCAATCAGGCACCCACCTGGAGAGCAAGGAAATACAATGCAAGTTCATGCAATCAGGCACCCACCTGGAGAGCAAGGGAATACATTCAAGTTCATCAATCAGGCGCCCACCTGGAGAGCAAGGGAATACATTCAAATTCAGCAATCAGGCGCCCACCTGGAGAGCAAGGGAATACAATTCAAGTCCATGCAATCAGGTGCCCACCTGGAGAGCAAGGGAATACAATCAAGTTCAACAGTCAGGCACCCACTTGGAGAGTAGGGGAATACAGTTCAACTTCAGCAGTCAGGCGTCCACCTGGAGAAAGGTAAAGCATCTCAAAGTACAATTCGAGTTCAGCAATCAGGCATCCACCTGGAGAAAGGGAAAGCATCTCAGATTACAATTCAAGTCAGCAACAAAAAGAGCTCGCGGCAAAAATGCGAGTCAACAGTCCGAGGTGATCAACAGAAGTTAGTCATAATAAAGAGAAAAGGAGAAGGGCAAGAAGTTAATCCAAATACAGAAATTGATGGAAGATGTGAATTGCTTAAGACATGGTAGAAGTCACAAGCACTACATGTCCGGTCTTGATCCAAAAAAACTGAAGAAGAATGAGCTAGCACCTGCAGCTAACCAGCGCCAAGGTTCAAATCTAAAGTCTGCATGAAGAACCATTCAAGACTCAAGATCAAGCTTCAGAAGATTTATAGATAGGAATCTTGTAACTCGTAGTTGAAAGGCTTAGTTAGTCTTTTTCATTTGATTTTGATGTAATAACAGGAACCGCGGACCGGAACCTCGACGGCACCTCAATCGACTCTCGAACTCATCACTCCATCACTTTATACACTTCTGAACTACACACGACCTGATTCTCTTATAACCCGGGATATGTAGGCTGTCCAAAACCAGGACTCGGTTGCACCTTTTCTTTTTATTTTCTTCCTCTTTTGAATAACTATATGGTCAAAAATTAGGCACATGGTTCACTTTATCTTTTCCCGAAAACTCTTCGTGTTTCCGAGCAAAGAGGGGCAGCTGTGAACACCTAATTTTGACCGTATTTGAATTTTATCCCACTTATCTCACCAATACCTCACTTATCACCTATCGTTCCCACTTTCCCTTGTCCCCTACGCTATCCCCCCCCTCTCTTTTATTTCCTCACATCCACTCCCCTTTGTTCCCCACTCCTGGTCCCCCACTTTGTTCTCCACTCACAATCCATATAATCTCCATATACACACACACGGTCAAGGAGGGAGGGAGGAGATGGAATGAAAATGTGAGGTAAAAATAGAGAGAGAAAACAGATTTGGAAAATGAGGAGAAATTTGCAGCGAAAAATCTGAAAAAGAGCAACCAAAAATGTCATCCAAAACCCACCCAAATAAGCTGAAAATTCCAGCTCTGGAAGGCAGAAAACGAAATTCCAAGCACCCCAAAACCAGCCCTCTTCTCTGTCCAAAAACCACCTCTGTAACGACTGAAGCTTGGTCGATTTTCTTGAGTCGGGTTCGAGTTCGGGGCAACAAGCGGGGTTTGCTAGAACTGTAGTCGATCGCCTGAGGTTTCCAGTTCGAGTTTTTGTCCGGTAGCTTGCTCCAGATTACTGTTTTGGAGCTTCTCTTTCATTGTACCCGTTGTACAATTCGAACAACAAAAGGTCTGTTTCATTTTGTTTAATGGTTATTTCATATGTGCATATGGTATTTGCTTGCGTAGATGAATAGATGGCATGAAATTTTAGTTGTTTGGTTGATGTTGTTCATCTAATTTGATTGTTTTTTTGTTGTTGTTAATTGTTAATTGGGTCTATGGTTGAAGTTAATCTTATTTTAGTTGTATGAAATCTCAAATGAGATCTTATATTGAATAAAAATCAGCAATGTCAACAATAGTGAATATTGAGCTATATAGATTTGTGGTTGAACTTTTATCTTGGTTAAAAGACTCATGGACAGAATTGATCCAACAATTTTGCATTTAAATGGTCTGTGTGTGTTTATATAGAATTTGATTTTATTGGGTTAATAGTTAGTCTTTATTGGTAAACTCAAATGAAAAGAATTGTGGCTTTAGATAAAACCAGCATACACAGGTTTTCCCCTTTCTAGAATTGATTTGTCTGTAGACAAAATACTAGTATATGTATTTTTTTTATTTTTTATTTTTGTTCGTATGCCATTTTTGTTAAATCAAGCAAATGATACATTTAATCTATTTCTTCAACTTTAAATGCTAAAAGGACTATTTGAACACTAGTTAGCAATTCTCATCCTAGCATAAGCATATCGAGCGTTAAAATGTTCTTTTGGCTTTCCTTTATTAACCACCAGTTGCAATTTTTAGTATTGTATAAACTATAGGCTTCGGCAGAAGGATTAGATTTAAGCGTGAGTGACAATTTGGATTTGAAACGTTATATTACTATACTTTGTTGCTTATTGCTAGGGACATGCTTAGGCCGCCAACACCCAGATAGGCAATCTTTAGGATTTTCGATGTTCGCGTGACGTAATTATGATTTCCAAATATAAGTCAAAGTATGCGTTCGCGCAACTTTGGGCGACACAATTTTAGTAATAATAAAATGTTATTAATTCAATTGTGTACACGTTCGCGTGACACAATTACGATTTCTAAAAAATGAACACTCGTAGTTTGCTTTAGGCTCGATTTAGACTAGTATTGTGATTACGTATACGTTCGCGTAACATAATTGCGAATTTGATTCTAAAAGGTGACTTGAGGGATGCGTTCGCGCAACTTCAACCAAATATTTCTTAATAAATCAACAAAAGCGTTATTAATCGTGGACACGTTCGCGTGACATGATTTTGACGCGCCAAAAGTGTTATTAATTGTGTACACGTACGCGTGACATGATTCCTTACATGCAAAATAAAACGAATATACGTACGCGTGATTCGTTTCAAGATAATTCTATAATTACAAATAATCAAGCTAAAAAGCGGTTATAAAAGCTAAAAATGCACAATAAGTTTAAAACGTGTAATAAGTCAGATAATTAGGCCAATTTTAATAGTTTAAGCGACCGTGCTAAAACCACGGAACTCGGGAATGCCTAACACCTTCTCCCGGGTTAACAAAATTCCTTACCCGGATTTCTATGTTCGCGGACTGTAATACAAAGTCAATCTTTTCCTCGATTCGGGATTTGAACCGGTGACTTGGGACACCATAAAATTATCCCAAGTGGCGACTCTGAATTTTAATAAAAATAATCCCATTTTGATTGTCACTTTAAGTTGAAAAAAAAACTCCCTTTATATGCCCTTCCGGGACTGTAGGAAAAAAGAGGTATGACAATGAGTATACTCACTAAAAAGGTGGAAGAGTCAGGGCAGAAGCAGCAGGTACACATCGTAGATACTACCAATGGGGGCTTGTGCACATCTTGCATTAGTTAGCCAATTGGTAACCAGTGGAATGCAGAACATGATCATCACCACTATCTTGAGCCATGAACTATGTGTCTAATTATGGAGGCTAGAGATAGGGTGGTTAGAATTGGGGCTAGCAAAATCAGCAGTACATGCTAGTCTAGCCACAGTTCAACAATGGAAACATGGGAGGTATGAGACCCCCTAACAATATGACACCTTATCCAAGGCCACAGGGATATAATAATCAAAATCAGCAGCAGGGCTATCATCCACCTCAACAGCAGCATGGTGGAAGACAAGAAGATGGATTTGCTAGACTTGAGGCAATGATACATCAGGTTATTGGGTCTAATGCAAAGATTAATAAGAGAGTGGATGCACATGATGCAACAATCAAGAATATTGAAGTGCAGGTGGGCCAAATTTCTATGTCTCTGAACAATCGTCCTCATGGGACACTACCTATAGACACCCAGATAAATCCAAAAGATCAAGGCCCAAAGCAGCTGATGGCGGTGAGTCTACGTAATGGCAGAGATCTGAATGTAGAGCAAGAGAGGGCTCGAGAAACTAGACGGGCTGAGACACTTATACCAGTGCCTATTGACCTAGATGAGTCAACTAAACTGACAGAGGTGACAGTCCAGCCTACCCAGGAAGAAAATAGCATTCAGAATGAGACCGAGAAAGAAGCTGAGACAGTACATGAACCATTAGTTAATGTAGCAGCTGATAAAGATCAATCCCAAATCATTGGGAAGAAGAGACCTCCCGCACCTTTCCCTCAGAGGTTGGCTAAGTACAAAAAGGAGGAGCAATACAAGAAGTTCTTCGAAATGCTGAAACAAATCCAGGTAAACATACCATTGATTGAAGCTTTGAAGGAGATGCCTGGGTATGCAAAAATAATGAAGGACTTGATGTCCCAAAAGTTTGATTTCCAAGACTTGGCCACTGTTACTCTTACTCAGACCTGTAGTGCAGTGGTGACTAGACCAATTGCAGAAAAGCAGTCTGACCCATGGAGCTTTACAATTCTATGCACTATTGGTAATTTTGCTTTTGCTAAAGCACTGTGTGATATAGGGGCCAACATCAATCTTATGCCCTAGGCGATTTATAAGAGGCTGGGCATTGGAAGAGCTAGACCCACCTCGATGTTCTTGCAGCTGGCTGACAGGACTGTGAAATGAACCTCTGGTATCCTGGATGATGTGCTAATTTAGGTAGGGAAATTTATGTTCCCTGCAGATTTTGTGATCTTAGACTGCAAAGTGGATGAAGAGATTCCCATAATTTTGGGAAGACCATTCTTGGCCACGGGGAGAGCTCTCATTGATTGTGAAACCGGGGAGCTCAAGATGAGATTGAACGATGAGGAGATAACATTCAATGTGCAGAAATCTATGAGGCGACCAAGTGAATTCGCCAATTGCTCTCTTATTGATGCCGTGGATATAATCGTAGAGACTGATGATGAGATGCTGACCATTGAGGACCCCTTTGATGCATGTTTGATGAATTTAGATGAGGTGAATGGAGAGGAACTGGCGGAATGGGTGTTGGCATTATAGGGTAGAGGGTTCTGGGATAGAACTCTAGAATTTGAGCCCTTGCACTTGGAAAATCGAGAGACTCCTTCAGCCAAGCCATCCATCGAAGAACCACCAAAGCTGGAGTTAAAGCCATTGCCCACCCATCTCAGGTAAGAATTCCTTGGACCTAACTCCACATTACCTGTTATTATCTCATCTAGTTTGTTAGATGCGCAGATGCAACAACTCTTGCAGGTACTTAAGGAGTGCAAGACTGTCATTGGGTGGACCATGGCAGACATAAAGGAGATCAGCCCCGCCTACTGTATGCACAAAATTCTACTGGAAGAGGGACACAAACCTTCCAGGGAACACCAAAGAAGGCTGAACCCTAACATGAAGGAAGTGGTAAAGAAGGAAGTAATAAAGTGGTTAGATGCGGGAATTATCTTCACAATCTCTGACAGTAGCTGGGTTAGCCCAGTTCAATGTGTACCTAAGAAGGGTGGCATGACGGTAGTTATGAAGGATAACAATGAATTGATCTCTACAAGAACCGTCATGGGTTGGAGAATTTGCATGGATTATAGAAAGTTAAATCTAGCCACCCGGAAAGACCACTTCCCACTTCCCTTCATTGATCAAATGTTAGAGAGATTGGCAGGGAGGTCACACTTTTGTTTGTTGGATGGGTACTCAGGATACAACCAGATCTCCATTGCACCGGAGGACAGAGAGAAGACCTCTTTCACTTGCCCGTATGGCATTTATGCCCTTTGGCCTATGCAACACACCCGCCACATTCCAACGGTGCATGATGACCATCTTCACTGACATGGTAGAGGATATAATGGAGGTTTTCATAGATGACTTCTCAGTGGTGGGGAACTCATTTGATGAGTGCCTGATAAATCTGACTCGTGTGTTGAAACGGTGTATCGAGACTAACCTGGTTCTGAATTGGGAGAAGTGTCATTTTATGGTACAAGAGGGCATTATCTTGGGGCACCGGGTGTCAAGCAAAGGAATCGAGGTAGATCGTGCTAAAGTGGATGTGATAGCAAAGCTACCCCCTCCAACTTCAGTCAAAGCAATCAGGAGCTTCCTCGGACATGCCGGTTTCTACCGGAGATTCATAAAAGACTTCTCAAAAATTTCCAACCCTCTCTGTAAGTTGTTAGAAAAAGATCATCCTTTCTTGTTTTCTGATGATTGCAGGGTAGCATTCGAAAAGCTGAAAAGGAGGATAGTCTCAGCACCTATCATAGTTGCCCCTGACTGGGAGCAACCATTTGAACTCATGTGTGATGCCAGTGACTACGCAGTGGGGCCAGTGCTGGGACAGAGGAAGGACAAGCTGATGTATCCAATCTACTATGCTAGTAGAACGCTGAGTGGAGCCCAGCTAAACTATACTGTGACTGAGAAGGAGATGTTGGCTGTGGTGTTTGCGTTCGACAAGTTCAGATCATATCTAGTTAGTTCTAAGGTAATTGTATACACTGATCATACAACTATCAGGTACTTGATTGAGAAGAAGGACTCTAAGCCGCGTCTTATATGTTGGGTGTTGCTACTGTAAGAATTCGACCTTGAAATTCATGACCGTAAGGGCACAGAGAACCAAGTCGATGATCATCTATCACGACTTGAGGGAGCTGAAAATGCAGTTGAGGTTGAAGATATTCTGGAAACCTTTCCAGACGAGCAGCTATTCGCTACTAGTCTTGAGGAAGCACCATGGTATGCAAACTTTGCAAATTACCTGGCCTGCAGTATAGTTCCTTATGACCTTTTATCTGTACAAAAGAAAAAGTTTTATCGTGACTGCCACATGTATTATTGGGACGAGACTTACCTGTTTAGAATATGTGTTGACAATATGATCCAGAGGTGTATCCCTGAGATAGAACAATCTTCTGTTTTGCTGGCTTGTCATGCATCAGCTTATGGAGGACATTTTGGAAGGGTCAGGACAACTGCAAAAGTGCTTGAGGCCGGATTCTTTCGGCCAATAGTGTTTAAAGATGTGCACCAATGGGTGAAGGGCTGCAATGAATGTCGGCAGACCGAGAACATTTACCGTTACCATGAGATGCCCGTGAACCCAATTCAAGAGGTAGAAGTGTTTGATGTGTGGGAGATTGACTTCATGGGTCCCTTCGTCAGCTCTTATGGCAATACGTACATACTTGTTGTTGTGGATTACGTGTCCAAATGGGTAGAAGCTACAGCGTTTCCCACTCATGATGCAAGAGTGGTTGTGGTATTTTTGAAAAAGAACATATTCACCAGATTTGGGATACCAAGAGCGATTATCAGTGACGGAGGCACTCACTTCTGTAATAGAGCTTTCGAGAAGTTGCTTGCAAAGTATGATGTACGCCACAAGGTGGATACCTCTTATCACCCGCAAACTAGTGGGCAGGTTGAAGTGTCCAACAAAGAGATAAAGGGTGTGCTAACCAAGATTGTGAACGTCACAAGAACTGATTGGGCGAAAAAGTTAGATGATGCACTCTGGGCCTATAGAACTGCTTTTAAAACACCGATTCGTATGTCACCATATAAGTTGGTGTTCGGGAAGGCCTGCCATTTGCCAGTGGAACTCGAACATAGAGCTTGGTGGGCACTAAAATAGCTGAATCTAGACATCAAGGCTGCGGGCACAACGAGAATCACAGAATTGCATGAGCTCGACGAGTTCAGACATCTTACTTTTGAGAGCACAAGGTTGTACAAGGAAAGAATATAGAAGTTGCACGAAAAGAACATTGTGGAGCAAAATTTCAATCCCGGAGATTGGGTGTTGCTTTATAACTCACGATTAAGGCTATTTCCGGGTAAACTCAGGTCATGATGGTCTGGACCATTTCGAGTGGTCGAAGTATTCCCTTCAGGTGCTGTAGAGATTGCTACAGAGAAAGACTCTCGTACATTTAGAGTCAATGTGCAGAGATTGAAACTATATGTGGGCATGCATGAACCAAAGGAAGTGTCTGAGATCCTCCTTACTGAACCTCAGAGGTCGAGGGAGCCTTGAATGCGCTTATTTGCGTCATGCCGCGGCGTTAAATCAGGCGCTTATTGGGAGGCAACCCAATTGTTAACCTCACTAACCCATAATTGTAGTTTAGGATTGTTAGAATTTAGGAGTTGTGAGACTTGATTGGGCAAGTACAAGCATGAATTGAACATGAAATAAGTACATAATAAAGCCGGGGTGCAACCCGGAAGCTAAATGTCGAAAATAAATGGAACTCTGTGAAAATGGCCTACCGCGTTGCATGGGGCGCCGCGCCAGGCCAAACGGGGCTGAATGACAAAACGCAGGGGTCTCTGATATTTTCCACTACCGTGATGCATGGGGCGCCGCACCCTGCGGCACGACAGTGCATTTTTAAAAAAAATATATTTTTTTTAGTTTCTTTACACTCTCTGACCAGCGACCCTTCCAACCCCCAACCCATTATTCTTTGTTTTCTCTTTCACTCGGCTTCCAAACGACCAAACCCTTCCCCCTACTCCCCCAATCTCTTTTCTTCTCAAATCTCTCTCCCACACACACCTTCCATTCTTCCTCAAGGTAAGTTTCTCTACTCTCTTCTCCTTTCTTTAAGTAATTTAGTGTCATGAGTAGTGTAGTTAATTTCAACTAAACCCTAGGTAGGGTATTGATGCTAATTAATTTTTTTTCAATTTAATTGCTTACTTTGGATATGATTGGTGCTTAACTCTTTGGGTTTTCATTGTGCTTATCCTTGTGGACGATTTTTAGCATGTCTTCTGCCGCATGGACACGAGATGCCAACAAATTCCACAAAGATATGAAGAAGGCAACTTTCCAGCGGCCAGCCAGGGTTCTATTGCAGTTGATTAATGCCAAGATCACGCCGACTGGAAGTGACACTGATGTACCCCGACTGAAGGTGTGTTTGATTTATGCCTTGTTGACTCGTATGTAGTTCGACCTTGGTAAGTTCATGCTTGAGAATATGGCTAAAGTGAGACCACTTGGTGCTTGCCGTCTACATTACCCGAGTATGATCACTCGATTGTTACGTGCACACCTTGTGGATGAGGAGTACCACTATGACAGGACTATTCCAGTATCTTACCCTATTAGGCCCTTTGATGTTACGGCGGTGATCGACCCCCCTACCGCGTTGAGGAGACTCTACAACTACTATTTTCTGACTTGCGCCTTCGGGCTGATCATGGGGAGGCTGACTTGGAAGAGTTGCAGCAAGATCACCCCCTTTCTACTATCACTCAGCAGTGGTTGGGGTTGGCGAGAGGAGGACAACTACCACCCGATGAAGATGTGAACTCCATTTCCTCAGATGATGAGGAGTATTTGCGCACCTTCGAGGGTGCTGATGATTAGGCCTTGGGCCTCAGGGAGTCCCCTTTTCACTCTTGATTTTCCTGCTTTGCATTGGGGACAATGCAATCTCTTAAGTGTGGGGTGGGGTGCTCATATTTGATTGTATTTGTACTTTCCTTTGTTTGTTTCTTGCTTTCTTAGACAATTGGTTTGTAAACTATAATTCTGAATTCCATCGGGCCTGTAATAGTTAGTAATTAAGTATGTAGTTCGACTCTTCCCGACGATGGATATCGTCGACTGATTTCTTGAGGGAGATGAGTCGAGAAGAAAAGAAAGAAAAAATCATATATGTGAAAATCCAAAAATATGTCTTTTATTTTAGTTTTTTTTCTTTTAGGTAGTGTAACAATTCCCCTTTGGTTTTTCTTTATGCCGCGGTTCTTTTCCAAGGTTTTGCTTGAATCGGGTGTGGTTAAATTTTATTTTTTATTTTTAGGAATTAAGAATCTTTAGTTAGGAAGCTAAGTTGAAGGAGCAATTTTCCTTAATTGCATATGCCTTGAGAGTGGTAAAGGCCTTAGTTGTGACACCTAGGCTCAATTCTTGACTCTTGAATAAATTCCTTAAATTGTATGATTTTAACTTTGCTTAACTGTTTTGACTAGAGTGTCTTGATGAAATCAATCCTGAGTGAGTTATGTGCCATGTGTGTGTGTGAGGTTTTGTGTTATTCAGTGCATTGCATTTGATGTCTAGAACTTGCCCTGTGTGTTTGCAAAGCGAAATAGTAGTTTTGTTCAGTCTTGGAAGTGATATAGGCATTTCTTTGTTGAGCCATATATACATATTTTACCCGCCTAATTGTTATGTATCGTAGTTAACCCTTTTGAGCCTGTAATCTTGTTTCTTTGGTAACCACAGTACAAGCCTTACCCATTTGTTTGAATTAACCATCTTTTTGAACCTTTTCACCTCTCATGAGCACTTGAATTGTTATGAACTTTGTAAAAGTTAAAGTGTGGGGTAGTTGGTTTGGGTTTTGAGTGGAACTAATGAAATAAGGAGAAAGGTGCACTATTTTAAAAAAAAAGAAAGTAAGAGCCACTTGAATTGAAAAAGAAAGAAAAGAAAAAGAAAAAAATGATATATATATATATATATTCTTTGATAGTGGTGGCTCCGGACGTAATTGTGCTTAAAGATATAGGGAGTTAATCTAGATTGATGTGAAGGTGGAGTTTTGGTTTGACGTAAGTGGGGTTTGAAGGTTAAAGTATATGTATTAAAGTGCTTAGGGAGGTGTAGTCACTCTTATACCTAAATGTATCCTACCCGTCCCGCAGCCTACATTACAACCAATTAAAGTCCTACTTAATCTTAAACTGAATGAACTCAATTAGTAGAGTAGTACACTACGTGCAAGCCTATGGTGCATCTTTTGTGGCATATGAATGTTATTTCTGAGAGTGAGTGAATTCTTTCTATCTTGAGTTCCTAAATATTCTTAAATTTTATTGTGTGAGACTTCTCTCGTTTGTTGTGTGAGGGCACTTGATTCAGGAAGGAGAGGTAATATCATTGACCTCTATGTTAGAGTAAGTGAGCGAGTGACTAATGCATGATACTTTTGAGTCGAATCTTGAGGGTGAGATGTTATGATAAGGTGCTCAATCAACTTTAATTATTCTTGGCATGGTGTATTAGGGAGGTTGTTTGATGAACGGTTGTCCCTATGTGCAGTGTAGTTCAAATGCTCGAGGACGAGCAATTGTCTAAGTGTGAGGTGCTGATGTTAGGCTAGAAATTCGTGTTTTAGCCGTGGTATTACATTCCAATGATTGCATTTTTATGTGCGTTAGAGCTCAAATGATAGTGAATTACACTTAGTACGTGTTTTATGCCTGGCAGGAAGCGATCCGGAGCTCAAAAGTTAATTTGGAGCTAAATTGATCGATTTGGAGCTTTGAAGTCTGAGTAAAAGCTCAATGCATTAAGTCAGGATCGTGTTTGGAGGTCGTGTACCAAGTCTGGATGTTAAAAGAGGACGAAAAAGTTCACTCTGAGAAAATTGCACTGTTGCGCCACATGGGGCGCCGCAGCAGTGTAAAGTTGAGCTTGAATCGAAAATATGAGGCTGCAGATAAAATGCACTACCGCGTCGCATGGTGCAGCACAGCCTGCGGCGCGGCTGTGCAAATTCTACAGAGCTAGTCCTAGTTCCCGCAGGAAAGGTTTTTTCCGTCTGGGCCCGACCCTACTTGGTGTTAATACATGTAAAAATTCCATTTTGAAGACTTTGGACATATCTTAGACCTAGGGAGGCTATTGCGGAAGGGAGAAAATGTTTGGAGCAATTTTCGGAGGAGATTGACATCAAATTCTTCATTCCTTCATATTTGCTTTGTAATTTAATTATGCAATTTATTTGGGAAATTATGAACACGATTATGAGTAGCTAAATATTTAGTCTAGGGTTTTGATGGAACCTATTGAGGGATGAACTTCTTGTTATGTTAATATAGTTTGTCTGGTTTAATCTCTATTTGTTCAACTATGTTCTTGTTGTAGTTAATTGATAGAATCCTCAATTAGCTGTGCCTATTTAGTGTGCATAACTCGGAAGAGAGTGCATATTTAGGTAGTTGTTGAACAACATCACTCCCAAAGTATAAGAGAGATCTATAACTGCGAGTTTAAAGGCGGAATTAGGGATAACGAAGCCTTGGGTGCAATCTAAAGTGAGCTGTAATAAACAAAGCCAGCTAGCGTAACTCGGGAGAGTGTGTCTAGTAAATTGTCGTGATTACTCGGGAGAGAATTACGGTAATAAGAGTGCTCATGATTGATAGAGACGATTAGGTGATTCTATCTGAAACATAACCGGAAGGGATTCCATCAATAGGGGAAATCACTACCTTAGATCCTTCTCTTAATTGTTTACAACTTAATCATAGTTAGTCTTTATTTATTTAATTGCAGTTCATCATAGTTAGTAAAAATATCCTCAATTGTTATTCAAAACGTTTTGGGAAGTTGATTACGTAGAATTTAGTAAGTCTGACAAGAGTAATTGATAGGTTAATTCCTTGTGAGTTCGACTCTGAGCGAAATACTCAGATTATATTTGCAACGTCCGCGTATCCTTTTTATATGACATAGTTGGGCGTGATCAGCTATTAATAGAGATATTTATACTCATTGTAAGGACACGATCCAAAAGAATCATCAACAACAAACTTTTCTTCTTTCATTTTTATAGTTTTACACAAAAACATTTTTCTGAGCTTAGTTGTTAACTTTACTCGAATGAACTTCATATCTGAATTTCAGGCTTGTTTCATTCTTTGAGTATCTTTTATATTGTTATTTTTAATTTTTAATTTTGTTAATTGGATTATTTTAATTCACGTGTCTATAAACGCGTATACAAATTCAATGGTACTTTTTAAAGTAAATAATTACAGTTAAATTTTTTATAACAAACTTATTTGTTTCGGATACATTTGGACATTATAGTGAATTGTTATTATAGAAAATGTATATTATAATAAAATATGAGATTGATTCCGAAAATTTTTAATTTTTATAAAAAAATATTATTATATAAGGATGTTATTATAGTTACGTGTGACGTTACTACAAATAAGAGAATGATGATCGGCTAAAGGGATTTTAGATGCTTTTGAGTCAAATTGGGCAAATTTTTCTATTTGTCGGTAAACAACGTAGAAAATTCTGGCTGCATGGCATTTTCTCGGCGTTAACTTTCTTGTCAATTGTCATTGTCTGTTCCTCTTTTTTCTTTTACTTTCGTTATTCTTTTACCCTTTTTGTATATTTCATCACTTAATATAGTAAATTATTAGGTGAAAGAACAGTAAGAAACTTCCAAATACTCGAAATTCAAATTATTTGGATTTTTGGATTATGGATTTGATTTCAGACTTCATTTTTAAAATTTTTGGATTTCAAATTAGATATTGGATTTGGTACCTTAAATTTTTGGATATATGAAAATCCAAAATTTTATATTTTATATTTAGTCCATTATTCATATATCAATAGTAATAAGTCTAATATCCTATTCTACATAATCTCATATATTTAATACTAAAGTAATTACCAAGTTACTATCAGACTACTTTCTATTTGGATATGATTTTATTATTGCTAGTTCTTATCGGTCTTACTAGTGTCTTTGTTGAATTTTTTTGATGACGATTTCATTATTTGAATACTTTATTTGGATTGTTGCGGTGAAAATAAGAAATTTTTTAGGCAATTTAACATGAATACTTCATTTGGATGTTCATTATCGTAAAAAGAAGAAACATCTCAGCTTATGAGCTCAAAACCGAAAATCCAAAATATTCAAACCGATTAATCTGAATCCAAACTTAAAAAAACCGATCCCATCCGAATTTATTTGAATTGAATTTAGATTATTATTTCTTCAATCCGAAAATCGAAAATTCAAACCACAATATCTAATCCGAATTGCGTGACGCCCAACCCAACTTCCTACTTCCCAGCTAAGACGAAGTAATAATAAGTCATTTTCCAAAACCTTACCACTCCCCACCTACTTCTAATGTTAAATTAAAGTTATGCCGTTGAAACTGTAGCATAAGCTTTTGACTTTTATTTGTTGAAAAAAATATATATTATTATTGCTAATATGCATCTTATATAGTTAACTCTTCTACAATATTTGATCCTATTGTGGTCTTTTAGATAATATATATAATACAAAAGAAGGTGGGAGACGACATTGATCATACTAATTATAATGTGAACCTTAATATTGTTTTTTTTCCCCGTAATTTGGCCCTCAAAGGCTCTTTTTTGAAAGATAAATCAAATATAATATATTTATCAAATATTAAAAATAGCACTTTTTAAATAAATTATTTAAACACAAATTACTTATATGTAGTTGTACTTCTCTAAAAGACTATTTTGATAAAAATACTTGTCAAAATTAGATTAATATGATTGAAATCTATATACAATATTATATTTTCTTACAAAAAAACTTAAGAAAAAGGTTAAGTCAAAGTTTAATATATAGATAAGATATTAAAATAAAACTTGAATTGATACAAATATACACTCATTTCTATTAAAAATCATTTAGGCCCTTGAGTTGTATGCAGTCTTTTCAATATTTTCTTCGAAAAAGGAAATAGGGAAATAAAAAATGGAGGGAAATTCAATTATTTTGGAAAGAGGGAAACTCAAAGAAAGAGAGGGAACTCTCATCGATCCGAAGCTGAAACTCCCATCGGTACAAAGTTGAGGAATTTGGGGATTTGAATGATCCGTTCTCCAGTATTTGTATCGATTCAAAGTAATGTCATGCCTCAAATCATAGATAATTCGTAGAATTTGGGACGAGTAAGAATTTGACCTAGGTTTACAAATTGGGGATTTCCAAATTTGCAACAGTTGCTTATGTTTGTTTTCTCTTCAACAGACTTGCATTTGTTGTTTGTTACCGGTGGACAAGTTGCATCCCTGACTAATCCCTTATCTCCCGCCGACTGCCGGCCATCAGGTCAGTTTTTCTCTGAATTTTTTCTTTTTTACTTTAGTCTAAGCCTTTGCTTCTCTGAAATTTTTACGGAATTCATTTTTCTTATTTGATCTTGTTCGACTCCTTTCCTAATCTCAACAATCTGAAATTTAGTTGCTGTTTGTGACGGTGCATAAGGTCTCAGTTTCAACCATCGCTATATGCTTTGAAAACGAGCTCAGCTTGCCTGTTTTGTTGTAATGAATTATAAAATATAAATGATTGTAGGAGGAATACTAAATAGAGTTCTGATCACATATCCTCCTAGGTATGAAAAGCCTAGTAAATTAAAAAAATAAAAAATTAAATAGTGGGTTCCTCTGTTTCTATGGTTACTTGTTAAACGGTGAGGTCTTTTCTATACACTCGAGCCTTTACTATATACTTTAATTTTATATTAATCAACTAATTGATGTTAATGGGAACTTGTATTGTTCACACTCATTGGCTCTACCCATGAATTATCCAGTAATTTTTATTTAGGCAACTGATTATAGTTGTGAAATATCTCAAGTTGTCAGATATGTTCTAATGAACCCTTTATGCTAACATGTCAGAACTTGAGTTTTCTAATTTAAATTGAGCGTGTATAGAAAAAGACTTTCACAGGAAAATATGGAAGTTTTGCCAGAATTTTTACAGGAAATTATCTCCCCTTTTCTAAAGTTAACCATGATTTTTTGGCCATTCTTTTTCTTCCATCGCTGGCAAATCATTACCATGCGTTTCTACCGGTGAAAATCTTCTCAAATACCACTTCCGATTTTGGAGGATCCCAGCCTCTCAACTACAAAACTTCAATCTTTTCCTTCGCCATCTCCAACACCATCTGTCTCTACTCCTTTGCAGTTTGCACCACTCATGCACCACTCCTTCTCAAGACTTCGATCAGGAGTGTGTGAACTCCTATGTTGGTGGAGTTCTTTTTACTTTTTGCTGTTTTGTTTTTTGATTTGTCTTTTTCCACCTCATCCGAGAGTTGCTAAAAAAATTTGTATTTCTTGCTAGCTGTTTTTGAGGGGTTTACTTGGAATAATTTTGGACTACTTAAAGTATTCAATTTCTCACCCCAAGTTTCGGTGATCTAAATAAGAATTTTTGGTTAGTCTAGAGGGTCGTCGATGTATTCTTCTCTTTGAAAAGTTTCCTGTTTTTACAGCACCGGAACAGTGCTTTGACATCACATGGGATGAGAGGAAGGAACAATGTGAGGCAAGCAACCATTTCTTTCTTTAATGGGTTTTTAGAAAGCGATTAGAGCCAAAGCCAATGATAAAAAAATTACATAAATACTCATGTAGAGACCGCTAGTACATCATAGTAATTAAGCAATAAATAAATTATGGAAGTTGATCACATAAAAACACAAATATCCTATTAAATTGTTAGGTTTTTAATTTGCATGAATGAATGATCAAATAAGCATGCAAATACACTAATTTATGGAATTTCAATAATTAGTCATCAAAGAGGGGGTCTTTTTCACGTTTCACGCTAATTTCAGTGCTTTGTTGATCACTTGATGATGTATCATAATTGGTGGAAGTGTACATTAGTACACTATAAAGGTCCTCCTGTTCACTGATCATTTCTCCCATTTGTAGTTGATTGTTTTCTTGATCATGATGAGCCCAAGAACGACTATTATATTTAGTGAATCCTTCCAATTGAGTTGCCACTTCTTTCATAGTAGGTCTTTCTTCTCCATTTGTGTTAAGACATCTAACCACAAGCTCACCAATGGCAGTAAGCTGCTCCAAAGAGCCTTCTTTTAAGACCCTGTGATGGAGAATTTGAAATAAGTGATTCTCCTTCACAGAAGCTTTGAAATATGCAGCTAAGCTCTTTTCTTTATTGGGTAGAGTGAGATCAATAGCTTCTCTTCCCGTTAATAACTCAGCAAGAACTACACCAAAACTGTAGACGTCACTCTTGTCTGACAATCCCATTTGTATGCCTTCAGGGTCTAGATAACCCAATGTTCCTGGTATGAGCGAACTCATATCAGCCTGGTCGAAAGGTCTTAGCCTTGAAGCCCCAAAATCAGCAATCTTTGCTGTGTAGTAGTCATCTAGTAGTATATTTGCTGACTTGATGTCTCTATGTAGGATAGGTGTAGAAGCTGCATAGTGGAGATAACTAAAGGCATCGGCAGATTCAACAGCAATTCTTAACCGATTTTGCCAAGAAAGCCAAGGCATTCCTCCATTGGTATGTATATGGTGGTGAAGGGTACCATGAGATATGTATTCATAGACCAATAAAGGGACTTCGGTCTCTAAGCAACAACCCAATAGTTTCACCACATTCCTGTGGTTAATTTGAGTGAGTATTACCACCTCATTTATAAACTCTTCTATTTGGTTTTGCTCAAGCTGTTTAGACTTCTTGATTGCAACTATGCGTTGATCTGGTAGAATCCCTTTGTAAACTATGCCATTTCCACCTACTCCAAGGATGCGATCTTTAGCAAAGTTGTTGGTGGCTTTTTTAAGCTCTTCAACGGTAAACACCTTATTTAAATTCGACGATGTCTGCTGCTTTAATAGCATACCACCATTTTGCTCGAAGAACTTCTCCCGTAATTTTAAAATTTTTCTCCTTTTTATACCGAAATATATCCAACTGACACTAACCAGTAGTGACAATAATCCAAGACCTAAACCTGCATTTGATCAATAGAGTAGAATATCAGAAAGCACTGGGCCATTTCTTTTTGACACTGTTTCTTGAATCGGAGGACATATTTTTCTTCTACAACCACTAGAAGACTTTATTTTCTTCTAATAGCCTCAAAAAATTTGTGATGCTTTGAGTACTGGTGTAAAATCTCCTTAGTATAGCCATATTTGCTTCTCCTGCACGATTTTTCCGCTTTTTTGAGAAGGTTTTTTTCATGTAAATTTTGGTGTTCCTTGTTTGTTGTGATTATTTTCATGTTATTCCCTCGTCCCCCACGCCACTAGAAGGATGATGGATTTGCTCATCTAACAATGACTACACAAGCCAGAGAAGGCGCAACTAGAAGCCACATACCAGAAAAGATAAATATTGGTCAGCTTTAGATGAAAAGGGGTCAGTATGCAATCAAATTGCACTTATCATCTGACTTGCTCAAAACATTTTTTATGAAGATAGTTTATGTGGAACATGAATAAGATTGGATAGTCTACAGATGTACTGTTTGTAAAATCTCCTTACGATAGTGATATTTTGCTCATCAGCCATAGTTTTGTTTTTCTTATTTGAAAAGAGTTTTTCATGTAAATCTTGGCATTCATTCTTCATTCTTTATTCCCCTTGTTTACCATGACTATTCCTGTGTTATTTCCTGCATTCTTCTGCTTGTTACTGCTACTTTCTTTTCATCTTTACTTGAGCCGAGGGTCTATTTGAAAGAACCTCTCCACCTTCAAAGTGGGGGTAAGGTCTGCGTACGCAACCCTCCCTAGACCCTACTTGTGGGATTATATTGGGTTTTTTGTTGTTGTTGTTGTTGTTCCTGCATCTCCAACACACAGACTACACGAGTAGAACTACCCAAATGTGGAACTCCTAGCTAATCATTCTGCATTGTAATTGTTTACATACCAAGAGATAACTTCAAGATAGGGAGATCACGCTCCTTCTGGCAACCACGTCCCTTCTGACCGTCTCCAAAATATCCTTTTGGACAGGAACACTGAAATCCTCCTGGAGTGTTTTTGCAAATCCCATCACAAGGATTCTTTGCGCACTCATCGATATCTGTTAGAAGAATACTCAAATTAGTGCATTGGAAAGTAAAATTTACCCCTTTGTTTGGGGAATGGGGTGGGGTTGAGGGAGTTCACTAATGCTGTTTTCTATTTATTTATTTATTTACTTCGCATATTGCTGCTAACGTGAATTCATGAATAGGCAGTTGATGTTTATGCAAGTTGCAACGTCTAGATTTGCTTAAACTGTGAGAAAATAGAGTTTTTCTTGTTCGAAAATCCAGTGGCTCGACGAATCTGTATTCGTCATTTGTAGAACTTAAACTCGAGATCTATGGTTAAAGCGATCTATTCCAAAAAGTCCAGACTTGCGAAATATCCTGCCAACTGTAACAATCCAAAGTTAAAGTGAACATATGTGCATGTATAGATTAGGCTAGAACACAAACCTTGGCAGCCAGGAGTAAGGTAAGGATTACCGTCATATCCTTCCTCACAAATGCAGCGATAACCTCCACGCCCGCTTTCAGAATCAATGCACAGACTATGTTCCTTACATGAATAGGCAGTGGAGTTTCTAACCTCACTGCAACTCTGATTCCCAATTTGCCAGTCAATCACAACAGGTACATCTTTCACTATTCTGCTTACAAAATTCGGGTCTGTTAAGTCTGATGCACCCCGAAACGTAAACTTCTCGTGCTCACCAAGGAAAGCATAGCCACAAGGGTTAAAAGACCAGACCTTAGTATGGTTAAGCATGCTAGTCACTATCCCCCAAAAGGTCATCAGTCCCTTAGGGATGGCTGCTTGACAGCAACCAATCCCAGAACAAGTCCCATTGCTCACATCCACACTTCTTGAACACGAAGTTATACATCCAATGCTAAAATTACGCCCTTCATACAACGAAAGACCAGAAGCTAAAGCCAAATCATCACAGCCTACGAGTGTCAACCTGTTATCTTTATCAGATAAGGTGAAAAATGGCACTCCTGTGTCGATTCTCATAGTTTTCCGTTCAGCTAGTTCGCCATTTTGTTCATAACAGCTGCCTGTGAAGGTGTTTCTGACACGTATTTGGCTAGTTGATATGTCAAGGACCTCCATACCTCCAGTGTTGAGATATGCAATTGGAGGATCGAATGAGGTATCGCACCTGATGGCGAATTTACGGTTTATGGAGCAACCGGCACCTATACCAATCCCGAATGGGAAAGGAACAGTCATGTTTCCGCATTTCGGTTGGCAGCCAGGTTTAGTGTGGTTGGTGATGGTGGTGCTCTCCATTGACATAGCTAACAAAGGTAGAAGAATAATTAGGCAAAGGAAAGCCATGTTTAGTACTTCAGGCCTGCAGGCTAGCTAGCTAGTACTAGATATAGCTCTTTGCCTTAATCATAGCTAGACTACTTAGAAGAGGGGCAATATATATTATGGAAATCAATATGAAATTGTTATATTTGCAAGTTGCACATTTCTTGGCATGTTAGACATTTCTTTTGAATTCAACAACAACAACCCAGTAAAATCCCACAAGTGGGGTCTGGGGAGGGTAGAGTGTACGTAAACCTTACCTCTACGCTGGAGGGGTAGAGATGTTTCCGAAAGACCCTCGCTCAAGAACATTTCTTTTGAATTCAACACCTTTAATACTCCCTTGTTTCAATTTATGTGACATAGTTTACTAGACATAAACTTTAAGAAAGAAAGATATTTCAAACTTGTGATCTTGAACATACCATAACATTTGTGTTACAAAAGTGTAATTAATGCTAAATGAGAAGTTCAAGTCAGATTATTTTCAAATTTGGAAAGCCATCATTTTTCTGGATTTTAGTAACAGCGAAATGCTGCCATAGTAAACTGAAACGGAAATTTTTTTCAGAACCTAAAGAAACTTGTGCTAAAATCTAATTCTTGAATAGGACAAAATCATGATTACAATTTGTGATAGAAAGAGTATTTTTGTGTCTTGTTGAGGATTGAAAAATCATCAACTTGTCCATTACACAAACAGTATATAGGTCTCAATTACTAATTAATTCCCTTATTAAAATTAAATAATGCAACCTTGAGAGAAGACGTGCTCTGCATTTTAGATGCTTCCAAATGGATAATAGGCCTATCAAGTGAAAAAATGACACTGTATAGTCGTTGTAAAATAATAGTCGAAAAAATATATAAAGTGTATATTTTTTTGTATATATATACATTATGTATGTTATATACAAAAATTATACAAATTTTATACACTTTCGGCTACCAGATGTAAATAGTTTCTGGCGCGGGCAAAAAGTAATAATACCTCATTCAAGTAAAATACTTCATATGTTCTAGTTTGAAGAAGACTTTAAAGGTGGCAAATTTCTCTGTACAAGTTGACACTAAAAATTCTTCTTTGGTCAACTTGCTTTCGAAGTCTTTGGCCATTATTGGTAAGGCGAAGAATTTCGATTCGGCTGTAAATAGAAAATTTTTAGATGCTATCATTTTGTAAAGAAAGCAATAATTCTTGGAAAAATGACACTGTATAGTCACTTTAAAAATAATAGCCGAAAAAATGTATAAAATTTATATATTTTTTGTATATATATACACATTATGTATGTTGTATGCAAAAATTATACATATTTTATATACTTTTTCGGCTACCAAATATAAATAGTTTCTGCCACAGACTAAAAGTGATAATTAGCTATTCATAATTCTTCTCCCACCTATCCATAATCAATTTTACTTATCCCTTTAAGGTGGTTTCAAATGTTAACATTGTTTCAAATGAGAGTTATAGTTACAGTAAAAAAGTACCTCTAGGTTATCCCTTGACATGGTGAATCCAGAGACGGATTTAGCCATATAGCAACGTGTTCAATTGAATCCATAACTATCGACACGGAGCATAATTTGATGTGCAAAAATTTACTAAAATCGCAATAAATTGTAGATATGAAAGCAACATGTTCAATTGAATCCATAACTATCGACACAGAGCATAATTTGATGTGCAAAAATTTACTAAAATCGCAATAAATTGTAGATATGAACTCATAACTTTAAATATATAATGAGTTCAATACTAAGAGCCATAAATGTTGAACCCATAAAGTTTAAATCTTGAATTCGTCTTGAATCCTATTCAAACTAGAATTGGATAAGGGTGCCCTAATACTCCCATTGCATGTTGAAAGTGGTGAAACAACACTTGTACTTGTATGGAATTCTATTTCCAACTCCTCAACTCCATGGATTTTCATCTAGACACCTAATCATATTCAAAACTAGTGTTTTAAATGCATTTAATTGTTGACCGAGCTTATGTGACGTCGATATTGCTGAGCTAAATGTATGTATACAATATATACATGTATAAAGAACGTGAATTGGTAGTGACACAGGCTTGGCCAGCTTTTTTCAAACTTGACGGTCAAGTTTCCTGCTACTTTCGTAAATACGCCTTGGATGAGCCCGATAGCCGTGTAGTTGCTGCATCTCATTTTGATAGGAGAAGGTGCTTGTAGCTCGCTCGCTGTCTACTAAATGAGCCTTCACTACCCGCTATTTTGATTAAAAACGACTAAAATAGAAAGAAAAAAAATAACAAAATGAATAACTTGTCCATTTAACTTAAAACAGACTATTGTCTTAATTACAAATTTTGTTGTAGAAATATTCCAAAAGAACTTGAGAGAAGACGTCTTCTGCATAGGTAATATTTTTTGATTTTGGAGAAGACTTTGAAGGACAAGAGGGGTTGCTCTGACGGTAAGCAACCTCCACTTCCAACCAAGAGGTTGTGAGTTCGAGTCTCCCCAAGAGCAAGGTGAGAAGTTCTTGGAGGGAAGGATATCGGAGGTCTATTTGGAAACAACTTCTCTACCTTGGGGTAGAGGTAAGGTCTGCGTACACTTTGTTGTTGGAGAAGAAGGCTTTGAAGGTGGCAAGTTCCTCCGTACAAGTTGACACTAAAAATTCTCCTAGGGCAACTTAACTTGCTTTCAAATTTTGCCAAATGCCCATTATAAAATATAAATGATCATGTCATTGCAATCACGTTCACAAAAATTCTGTATTGAGTTATAAATCTTTTATACATATAATTTTTATACTTTAGTTTGCTTCTTTTAAAAGAGTATTGTGTTTGCTCTTAAAAAGTTAAGTGATTTATCCTTTAACTCTAGATCTAAGCATAGTGAACACGAAAATCGAACGAGATCGAGTTTATATAGCTTTTCTTAAGGTTATAAAAAGGCATCAAACGTAAATGATAAACTTACATCTTTGATACATTGTTTTATACTTGTAAGAGCAAAAAGGGAGAGGAAGAAATGCCATTGACAATTATGATATCTATCCTTATTGATTCAGCGATGATGATTACAAGGGTTTTCAGCCAAAGTCTAGACTTTTGCTTTGTTGTTGGAGGTCTCCTCCTATTCTTCTATTCCCTTTTCCTCTTTTTTGGGAATCAGTCCCCCTTTCCTACCTTCTTACCTTCCATTTATACTACCAATGTTACCCTTTGTCCAACGATCTTTAACCAAAATATCCTCTCTTGATTATTCTTTTCATTATTCCCCTCAAGCATTACGACACATGTTTCGCCGTACAAGCTTAGTGATGGATCGATCTCGGCAATGGCCAAGGTGCTTATCGTTGTTATGCTTTGTGAATACGACCACGACTCAGTCGACCCCTTACCATTCCTTTTAGCGTCGATCTACGTGTGGACAGATTTTGACCTATACAGTTAGTCCATCCGCCTGTTTGGGTCGCCTCTTGGCGAGCTCGATGGGCGGACTCTGCTGATTCAAAAAGATGGGAAAATCTGACTGCCTTACACAAGGGGCGAGATCCTCATGGCAAGATAGAGACGTGATGCTTCAAGAACTGCATCGGACCGTTACGTCAGTTCGGAATTGGACCGTCACATCAATTCAAGATGTCATAAATACTTCTCAAACGTCATTATGACGCACGTTTCCCAGGCATCGTGTCGTTTTCTGTGCCCTTTCCATTTTTTTGATTGGCGGCTCTTGATTTTTCCGCTCAGGACATTTATACCCTTATAGGTAGAGGGTGAGCCTCTCATTTGAATGTTGCTTTTTTCAACTGTTTTAAGAAAGAGCTCTTGAAATTTTCTCTTCCTTCTCTAGCCCTTCATACTTCTACTTCTGCTAGAATTCGCTGTGACCATTGTCTTTTTCCCTTCATAGTTTTCGTTTCTTTCAATCAAAGACAACAAATGGCTAGTACTTCTTCCCATTCTTATAAGGTTGTTGGTGCTCCGATGCCGGAGAATAACGTATCCATACTTGAGGAGGGAGTAGAGGTGGTGGAAGATGAAGGGTTCCCGACGGTGGATGAGGTGGTTCCTCACCCGGGAAAGGCGAGGACTGATTTTAACAGCCCTGCCAGAGATGAACCGACGCTCGTTCCTTCCACTATGGATGAGGCGGGGATCACGACGCTCAAAGACAAGTGGGAAATCCCCGCTCATATCGAAATGGTACTGGCGGGGAAGGATATAGTGCATTTGCACCGCCCGGGATACTGCGCGTTTTACGCATATCCCTTTGTTATTGGGTACACGCTTCCCCTCCCTTCTCTGGTGGTGGATTTCTGCCGCTACTATGACGTGTGCCCGGCCCAACTCTCTCTGTATGAATACAATCTCTTTCTTATGCTTATCAAGTATGCGGAGCTGGCCGGCCGAGGAATTTCCCTAGGGCACATGCTCAACATCTTTGCCCCTCATTTTCTTCGAGGTACGATAATTCATATGCGCTATCGAGGAACCAAGAGTTTGGTGGTGAAGATGGACGATAAGGCTAATCGCCTCTTTTGGGAAAGCTACTTGTATGCGCGGACAGAGCACCTTGTGGTGAACTCGGCAGGGTTTCCGGAGACGTGGAACTTCGCTTGTAAGTCTTCCTCTGTTTACTTTGTGATTTTTCTTAAGACGGTACCTAAGTAGGGTACCTCTTTTTGGCTATCATATCATTGTGTTGGGCTCATGCCCATGTTGTCCAGCCAAAGGCCCAATGACCTAACCCTATTCTCTTTTGGTTCCCATTCCTATTCGGAATTGGATTCGGTGTTTATTACTATTTTGAGTGGGTTTTGGCTTTAAGAGAAAGCATCACTCATGATCTATAAATAGGACAACCTTGAAGAATTATTCTATGCTCATTGATACAAGTCTTTGAAAGACTTAAGAACATAAAAGTGGTAGAGAGCTTTCGTCAAGAGAGAAGAGAGAAGAAAAGTATTTGTTTTGCTGCTGATTTTTATTCCGACCAGCCAATTTCAAATTACATTTTCCGATTCGTTAATCGTTGGATCAGGCTGAAATTTTGACTGAGTGTTCGTGACATCTTGATCTTTGATTTGAACGGTAAAGATCGGATTTGGAGGCTTGTAGCATCTGATTTCGAGCCTCAAACAACAGCTTCGTTTTGTGGATTCTCCTCTTTCTTCAAGTTGTTGCTCTTATTGCTCTTGTTGCTCCGTATTTGGCACTTGTTGTGTAGCCAATTTGGAGAACTTTTGTAACCCTCTTATTGTTATGGTAGAGCTTTTTGGATCTTTGTAATCCTGTGATTTTTACCTTTGATTTGAAAGATTTTCCACGTTAAAATTTGGCGTTCTTTATTTCCTTTATTTTCGGGTTTGCCTCTTCCTCGACATAACACATTGTAGGGTACCTAAGCTCGCCAATATCAACACAAAGCTATTTAAGATAAACACTCTCAACTGGAATGTTTCCGGTTGAAGTTCTTAATTTGTATTTTAATTTCAGCTTTAGCTTGAAATAAAAAACTTTAGCTTCAACTTCTACAAACAAGTTTTTAAATTTCTCACAATTTTTTATATCTAATATAAAAAGTAAATATATCGTATATTATTGGATAATTAGTGGCGACATTTAGCAGCAACCCTATAAGTTGCTACAAAATATATATTATCAGCAACGACTTTAAAAGTCGCCACAATTTGAATATATTTAGCCGCGGCTATTTATGGGTCGCCTCTAAAGTAGCTAAACCTGCTGAAACTAAAATTTTGGCTCTATATTTATTGTGGCGACTATTGTGCAGTCGCCGCTAAATATTAATTGCAGCGACCGGTAGCTCCTATTACCTTTTAAAATAACAAAAGAAGTAAGCTAGAAATTAAAATAACAAAAGAAACACTAAAATCGGTCCAGACTCCAGAGACAGAAGTGAAGAACACATCGACTCTCATCTCTAACACATCGACTCGATGTGAAGAACAGTGAAACGCCCAAAATCCGTCCTCTATAGCTAGAAATTCCAAATTGAAACCCAAAATTGGTCCTCTCTTGTTAGAAATATGTCCAGATATAAAAATCCCAAATCGAAATCCCTCAAAAATCTCACCCAAATCGAAATCCCTCAAATCAGAATGTGAATTCGATTGGGTGTTTCTGATACTTGCCGGAAACTTCATTTTGAAGCTAAATCTCAAGATTGGAAGCTGGTTTGACGAGTTTTGGTTTGAATTTGTGAATCAGAGTGTGCGAAGAAGAAGACCACTACTGCGGAAGTCGATTCAAAGCTTCTTCAACTTTGAGAAAAAGTACTTGCTTTAAGTTCGTTTAATCTCAAAATATCATCATACAGATCTGTTAATGAGACTAGATAAATTTCAAATTATCAGTTTCCTATTTGATGTCATCTGCTTCCTTAATATTGTATCTTACTGTGCTTATGCCTTGCAGGAATGTGTTCAAAGTCAAAAATCACTGTCCGTCTCACAGTGCAGTGACTAGGTTCCGACCGAGTTTGATATTTCTCTGCATAAGCCCTGTAATTTCGCAAGGCTCCACTTGTGGGATTACACTGGGGTTTTTGTTGTTGTCCTGTAATTTCGTAAGGATCAGGGAGGAAGCTTATTTCTAGTTGTTCAGGTAAGCAATTTGTATGGTTCAAGCAGGTACAATGTATTTAATTTGCATGGCCTTTGTTTGAATGATATACATTGGTTGGCTTTGTAGGTTTAATGATTTTAGTTGTTAATTTTGTTGTTGTTGCTTTTTTCTTGAATTTGTAACCCATCGCGTGCTTCTTCCTTGTCGTGTTCAGTTTGTACCCCATAGCGTGCTTCTTCCTTGTCGTGTTCGAGATTTAAAGGAATAGTATGAATCTGATATTGTTAATTACCTAAAGACTTGACAGTGATCAAAGAAGCAGAAGATCACCATAGATGCTTTTTCCTCGTAATTTCTCTGCCCGTTTAACTATCTTCTGATCTCGTCCAGCGAAAGAAATTGTGTTATATGATTTCTGAATATTGTTTGTTGAAGTTGTCAATCTTGCATACTACCTGGCAGAAACTTAATCAACACATTACTAAGGTCATGTATTTTTGTAGTTTCATAGAGTGTTACTTACCCTGGTTTGAACTTGTTCTTCATTGCACACAATTCGTATTAGTAATTCTGGAATAGACTACTTCCTTCTTGTTTGAATAATGTGTTTTTGTGACTGCTTGTCTGAATACCCCTGTTATATGTTAATTATTATATATATTTTGATTATTATAATCCTTCCCCTTTTAATTAGTAAATTATTTTTTTTTTAATATAGATATGATGGATAAAAGTTGGTTGAATATTAGGAATAGAGTCGACCAAAGATATAGAGATGGAGTAGACAACTTTCTTAATTGGGCATTCAGTCAACCAACGGTGAACACTATGATTCGGTGTCCTTGTAAAGGGTGTATGAATACCGTGTTCAAGCTAAGGGTTGGTGTAAGAGGAGATTTATTGAAGAAGGGTTTTTGTGATTCTTATAAAGTGTGGGACTTGCATGGAGAAGTGTTAGTTAGAGTTGAAACTTCTAATACTGCAGTTAGTGATGAAGCGGAAGATGATAGCATTGAAGAGGATAATATTACTGAAATGATTCACGATGCTTGTGGATATACAAATGTGGAGGATAATAATAATAATAATTCAGAGGACAATGAAGAGCCAAATGTACATGCAACAAAGTTCTACAAATTGTTAGAAGATGCTGAGACAACTTTATCCTGATTGTAAAAAAGTTTCGAATTTAGAAGATGTCGGGAAGTTTACGAAAATTTAGCAGGACAATATTTGAGGAACCTTGCAATTGAATCTAATGGAACTGAAGTTGGGCAAAATATGTGTGAAGACAAACTGAAATCTTACCAAAGCTGTTAGAAGAAAAGCAACTGATTGTTGGATCAACTTCCTGGAGTTGACCCTGCATTTATGCATAATCATTTAAATCAAAACATAATAAAACATATTAAATGAAACTTAAGGTTGTGCCAATCTTACCAGCACAAATCAACTTTCAAGGATCTGGTGCCTCTTTCTAGAACAAATTTACTTTTTGTTATACTAATATTAGATTGATACACAAATCTAAGAGAAAGACGAGCTTTAACAATTTTCTTTTTCATTTGAAACCCGTGTCATTTTCTTAAATAGACCTGCTTGTTATCCCTATTAGCTAGCGCTGCATCTCGATTATTCCACCGGTGCCCACATCACTTGTACCATATAATTCTGCTCTCCAATACACAAAGAAATGCTATAACTTCACAGTTGTCTATTCCGTTCAATACGAAAATTGTGAAAACTATCATCTTTCCCCTGCTACCACTCGGTTTCACTTACCTTGTTCAGCTGAAGTTATTAGAAAGCTTATTGGAACTATGCCTGTAAGCGCTTTCTTATCACAGTAGATAAGACTAGGTTTTCCCGATAGAAAGATTTGTATGACTTAGTGTGCAAGAAGAAATTACACATGGTGTAGAATGAATGTTATCAACATACCTACCACCGTGTTGTTGTTTCTGTATTCAATACCAATATGATCAGAGAAGGGTCAGAATAATGAGAATCTATATACCCTCCATCTCTTTTGAAGAGGGACTGATTATTTTACGGTTCAATTTTAAGGAGATTCACTACTTCATATTCCAAGCATACTGTTTCGGCCAAGACAAACGAACTACTTTTCAATGGAATTATGTGAAACATCAAGTGATTTACCTGAGAATTTTTGCTGCTATACATGTACAGGTTTCCAGGACACAACTCTATTAATCTAATTCTTTGAGCCTTAGTTATCCTAGTCGCAAAATGTAAACCAAGGAAATGTACATCTTTGGGAAGTTTCCCCTTAAACCTTTAACAAGATATATATCTGACAAAAAAAGACCCCAACTGGAGGAAACCTATAACTGTAACATGATTTAGCAGCACACTGGTAATCTCTTAAAGATGGTCACTTGAGTGGCAGAATAGTAGTCTTCACAATGTAAGACGAATTCTTGTACTCTGCCAAATCAACCATATATCACAATTCGATCATTTGTGTATACAGAATGAGCATCTGCACATTAATTTATAAATTTCTTTGGAACATGGTAGTTATTTTGAGTCATAGTTTTATGGCAAGGTTTGGGTTGAGAGACATGGAAGGTAGGGTGTATCCACAAGTATGTTAGAAGAAGAAGCTATAGGGCCAACTTTCTGCAAAATCTGGTGAGAGCTGTTGTATTTTGAAGCGAGCTTATGAAATGGCTTTTGTATTATGTAAAGCGATGTTTTCAGATCCGAGCATTGGAACGAGGAAATTCCAACTTAGAAGAACGAGTCAACATGGTGTTACCTTGGTGGTAACATGAGGTGTGCGTCATCTTGCTCTCTGTGTGCACATGGCATCGCACTTGGAGAACAAGTCTTGCCTGAAATTCCAGGGAAAGCTGGATCTTCAACTCTATCTAGTCTTGCTCAATACCGTTGAACTCAACAAATGCTTGCTCCCTGGTTTTGCCTCAAAAGCAAATTCTGCAGAGTTTTTGTAACAAATCCGTTAGCCAATAATGACTTGGGGAGAAGATTCTGGCAGAAGGATTTTTATATAGTCCTTATGCATTCAGATGCCTCTACATTGTTGAATACTTCATCAGATGAACTAGAAGGGAAATAGGGAATTTAACCTAATGTATATAGCCATTCTACTTCTTTTATTTTAGGACCCAATAATTCTTTAAAATTTATTGATCTGTTTCGTTCGTGATGCTTCTGTATTCTCATTCTTTTACTGCCTGAAAACTTATGTTCTACACTTGTGCCATTTCATTTCACAATTGAAATAGCATAGAACAAATTTACTTTGTGTTCCTTATATATATTATTTTTGTCTAGCAGGGACAAGGCACTTAAACAGTGGTATCGTTCAAGGATGGTGTGGAGCAAGGAGTAGTTACAAGGCACTTAATATTTTGTCTTTTTTGGGATATGTATATGCACAATGAAGTGTCGGGTAGTATATATGTAATTGACTTTTTAGTAATGATAATATTTATAATATTCGGCTTGAGAAATTCTTTTGGTGTTTGTCAAGCATTATTGGTTGCTTTAGTATTGATAGTTAATTGATATGAATATCTCTATATGAAATTTTAGAGAATTAGGTTCCTACTGGCATGGAAATGTATATAATTTTGGTTGTTATAATTGCTGAGAAAATAACTTTTAGTGGCGATATAGTTTTGTCAAAAAATTAGTAACTGTTGCGATGTATATGTTGCCACAGAATGTCAATTTCTTTTGCAAAGTCGCTACAGAAAAATTGTGTCTTCCATGGATAAATGTTTTTTGTGGCAATTTTAGTCGCTACTAAATGACATTTATAGTGGCGACATAATTTTGTCATTGAACATAAATATTTTTTGTGGCAGTTTTAGTCGCCACTAAATGACATTTATAGTGGCAACAATGTTGCCATTATACATAAATATTTTTTGTGGCAATTTTAGTCGCTACTAAAGGACATTTATAGTGGCGACCCATCTAATATTTGTTCTTATGGAATAATTTTTTGTAGCGTTTTTTCCAACCTTTTGTGGCAACTATGTCGCCACAAAATATGTTCTGTTAGTGGCGACTACAAAACATCGCCACAAATAACCTTCAGTTACGGGTTTCCGTGTGGCAATACAAAAGTCGCCACTAATACATTTTGGTCGGCAATGGCAAATAAGTGGAAAGGAACAATATGGGCCAATGAATTAGGCAGGTGCAACAGTAAAAGTTGCACGGGGCGTCCTATTTGGTCGCCCCCATTTAACATATACCCATTTTTTTAAAAACTTTTAACTTGTACCCACTTTTTAAATAACTTCAACCCCCTTTCTTCCGTTGGTGCTGTTATGGAACATCAGTTTATGAGATGATTGCCATAAATATGTTTATCAGATTATTTAAAAATAAATTATAAATTATTACAAATGAACTAAATAACTAGTTGTAACTATATTAGATGAGTAGATTCTTGGTGTATATGTTTGTTTGGGATCTTGGTCATCTGTATTTTGACCCTTGTACTATCATTCCCTTTTTTCTTCTTTCAAAGCTATGTAATAGTAAATTTAGACTATGTTGCTTGCTGATGTAACCAATTAGTTCAGAGGCACGTTAGTTTCAGTTGCAAGATTTTTGTTGAAATTGGTGACTTTACTGATCAGTGAATGATGATGAGTTATTAGATTTGTGCATACTCTCGTTATCTTTTCTTGTTGCATAATTACAAAAAAATACAAATGACCAAGATCCCAAACAAACATAAATAGTGCTGAAGTTTTTACAAATGAACTAAATAACTTCAGCTCTAGAGATGAAGTTCGCCAGTTACAAAACAAAAATTTCAGCTCTAAAACTGAAGTTCGCCAGTTACAAAAACAAAAACTTCAGCTCTAGAGCTGAAGTTCGCCAGTTACAAAACAAAAACTTCAGCACACTTGCTACTTTAGGCCCGTCTACTAGAATGCTGAAGTTTTGCGTGATTGTCTTTGCTACTTCAGTCCCGTATGTTGAAGTTATGCGAAAAAGCGGGTACGCTTGTAATTTTTTTTGCAAAGCGGACACAAGTTAAAACGTGACACAAAAAACGGGTATAGATGCAAATGCCGTGTAAACTAATTTTGGAAAGAAAAAAACTCCAAAGTTTAAGCATAAAAGAAAAAAGAAAGAAAATGGAAAAAGGAAAAAGGAAAAAGGGCACATGCAAAGAAAAGAGCCCACATGCAGTTAAATTCGTTCGAAGAGGCAGTCAATTTGAAGTAAATATCGCTCAGCAACGTTTGCAAGAAAGAAAAAAAATCGGTTAGTATACTTGGTTTATTAAGATTACATACTCCCAATCTTTTTTAATTAATTATTCTTGTATAGTTTGATTCGTGATCGAATTTGAGTTCTCTTTTATCGATGCATAGTTCCTCGTATTCCTATGTTGTAGATCATGCAAGGGTTATAATTTTATTAATTAAGGGCAGCTCAATACATGCAGTATTTCGCATTTACGCACGGTTCGGGAAAAAAGCCAAACCCCAAGGGGATATGATGCAGAAGGTCTACCATCAATGGCTGATTCCACAACTCAAACCAGTGACCTATAGGTCATACGAAGACAACTTTATAGTTGCTCCAAAATTCCCCTTTTTAATTGCATGAATTGAATTGATTAATTATTTTATGCGAAAATAGATGAACTATGTTAAAATTTCATCATTTATACTAAATGTTGGATGACCTATGTTAAAATTCGATTACAATTTTATTTTTCTAGGTGTACAAAAACTCGTGGAGTGTATGAAGTTTATCGAGTAAACTCTCTTCTTTCTTCTTTCATATTTTGGTCGGACGCTTAAGTAACTTAAAAGTTTCCCTTTTAACAATAATTTCTTGAATTTCGACAATAACAACAACAATAATTAATCAGTATAATCTCACAAGTGAGGGTCTAGAAAGGTAATGTGTACGCAGACATTACCCTTAATTTAAATATAATAACTATGTCCAAAATAACAGTGCACTAAAAATTCCAAGAGTCAATGCTAGCAACTTAATACCAATATTTAGGGACTAACCATCTTATGCCTTGAATATCAATGGTGGTACTGTTGGCATTGAAGGCTTCATCGTTAGATTCTCTATAGAAATTCACCTAAGATCAATAAAAGCCTTCAAATAATTTTTGTGTCTATATAAATGTATGACTAATCCACCATGCAGCTTTTGGCCATTCGATCTGTATAGGTTGCTCATAGAATGATGTAGTCTTGGAGCGGAAGCTAGTACTTGTTCTTTGATCGATACTTTACCTAGTTGGAAGTATCCTTATGTATTGGTTTCCAAATAATGTTGTGGCATCAACATGCCTAGCAATCATTGGATGTAGCCGCGTTTCTATATCATGGTGATTCCCATAATATTGCAAGAGATCAATGTCGAAAAATCACCAAAGTGTATCAAGTATATTATTATTATTATCTCGAGAGGGATCCTTCTTTAATTTTATAATATAAATAAAAGTCCTCACAAATCTCATCCGATTGAAGGTCTAACACTTATATGAATACTAGTCTTTATGCACGTGTGTTACACATGCATAAAAAGATGCACATAGGTACACATGTGCATAAAAATGACAGAAGGTGTAAATATGGTGACGTTTCACAATTTTCGATATGGATGGTGCTGGTTATTTGCATTTGTAGTTTCACTTCTTGTATTTTCTTTCTTTCTTAATGGGACCTCGGGGTTTCTCATTAAGAAAGGGTGTCCGGAGAAGGAAAAAGAAGCCCTCAAGAGATCAAGAAAAAATTGAGCAAAAGTATAGTTGCAGATGTTGGTGGGTTTGATAGAAAATAAAAGGCAAGGAAAGGAGGAAGCTATTACATTCACCACTTTTAGTGGGTAACATATTGCCTAAGTTTTCTCGCTAGTGTTGGGCTTAGACTCAATAATCTTCTTCAAACTTTTGTCTCTTCAATCAGCTAGATACACATATAACGCCTCGTTTGTTGCTCATATCATTATCAAAGTTGTTCGAGCTGGATCCTTCTTTGATTTTATAATATGAATAAAAGTCCTCTCAAATCTTATCTGATTAAAAGTCTGTCGCGTATACAAATACTATCCTTTATGCACGTATGTTGCACGTGCATAAAAGATGCACATAGGTACACATGTGCATAAAAAATGACAAAAGGTGTAAATATGGTAACGTCTCACAATTTTGATATGGATGGTGTTGGTTATTTGCATTTGTAGTTCCACTGCTTGTATTGTCTTTCTTTCTTAATGAGACTCCGGAGTTTCTCATTAAGAAAGGGTGTCTGGAGGAGGAAAAAGAATCCCTCAAGAGATCAAGAAAAGTTGAGCAGAAGTATAGTTGCAGATGTTGGCGGGCTTGATAGAAAATAAAAGGCAAGGAAAGGAGGAAGCTATTACATTCACCACTTTTAGTGGGTAACATATTGCCTAAGTTTTCTCGCTAGTGTTGGGTTTAGACTCAATCTTCTTCGAACTTTTATCTCTTCAATCAGCTAGATACATATATAACGCCTCGTTCGTCGCTCATATCATTGCCGGAATTGTTAGAGCTGGAGTTGTCAAACTTAATTATTTGAGTAACAACTTCTTCGGTTGACTACTCTGGTGATCTCTGCATGCTTAAGTATGCTTTTGGCGCATGTTTCTTTGTTGGGTCTCTTTCTTTCAGTAGGAGATCCTATCTTTTAGCTGAGCTGATAGAGTGCTTATATTAGCATAACATTGCCATCTCCCTTATAGTCTGCAATATTTAATTTTCTCTTGGCCTTGTGATTGGACTGAGTCATGCTACCCTGATGAGATCCGAGCACTAGATGCATCTTGGGAGACGAGCATATATATATTTGCTTATGTCACTGGTCATGAATCCAGTGATTTTGTTGCTTCTTTGTGCTCTCATAGCTTGGATATACGTGCTTTTTGCAGCTCTTACTCTAGGATTATGCTTCTCAATCCACAAGTTGTTACCCGATAGAAAAAAGAAAGATAGTGAAGCATTAAGTAAGAAATCTAAAAGCAACATTGGCTTTGGAATAGATTTATTCCTAAAGATCGCGATGTTGAAACGATGTAGTTGATGGCAGTAGCACTATTAAATATTTCCCAAGAATAATATAATGTCAGGTAAAAATAACTAATAAAATTATCAAATTCTGATTTAATACTATAAATGAACTCCTCAAAAACCTTTTCTTATTGAAGGTCTAACGTTAATATAAAACATTAGTCTTTGTGCACATACATAGCACGTGCATAAAAAAAAATGCACATACATTGTACGTGTAATTCATTTTAGGAATAAATTTGGACTAGAGAAGCTACATTTAGTATAAGAGCAGAAGCTAATTTACTTACCTTCTATAGGTGTCGCTTTGACGGCTATCAAGACACCTTATACACAAAAAGAAGCAGACAATTCTACCAGATTGTGAAATTTTTGGCACCACAGATTTTTTTCAGTGTTGATGCGGCAGCCTTGTTCCAGAACTGCTTAATCAAAGCACTCATGCCATTTCCCCAGTAATATAATACAACTACGGCATAAGGGAGAGAATTTGAGAACATAAAACTGAAAAATAAGGCAGGTTACCTGTTACTCAAAGTTAAAATCAATATAAAAAAAAATTACACTGTCAATATATATAAGTTAAATTCCAGTCTCTTTATGATCACTAATCTAAGTAAGAATCAACAACTTGCAGGTGAGATTTATTTTTTACTTTTTTTACAGGACTGCATTTTCACTAGTTTCAAGGTCTCTACTATACATTTTTTGTTTTTCTTGAATTCAATACCTACCCCTAATGATAATCAAATCAAGAAAAGTATAAGGGGATAAGAAGTGGGTCATCTGTTCACATCATATTGACCTTGTCAAAGGGCCATGACACAAGTGGTTGTCAACTTAATCAAATAATGAAACTTGCCAAGCAATCTTTACCTTGATGTACATATTAAATATACCTTCATCTGCATTTCTACATAACCAAAAAATTAAACTAGTACTATCACACTAAAAATGCAAGGTCTCAAAATCAAGATTCCCAAAACTGCAGAGTTAGAACAACCAACATCAGCTGAAATAGTTGCTTCTATTGATGATCTCTTGATTCAAATTTTATTACACCTACCTATAACATCACTTCTCTACTTCAAAACAGTATCCAAACATTGGCTTTCTCTCATTACTAATCCAAAATTTTCTATCCTTTGTCACCCTAATCCAAATCCTGCTATAGGCCTTTTCTTGCCCTCTTATGTTTTAAAACCCAAGTTTGATTATGTCCATTTTAATAGCCAAAATCTCACAAAGCCACCATTCAAGAAACTCAAATTTACTAAGGACCCTTCTGGCATTACTATTCTACAATCTTGTAACGGACTATTACTTTGTTGCAGTAACCGAATTCGTCAACCTATAAATTACTATGTTTATAACCCTACTACAAAACATTACACAACACTTCCAAAATCATTTCTTGGAACTGAAAATTCCAATATTCATGGTTTAAGTTTAGCTTTTGACCCTATCAAGTCTCCTCGCTATAAAGTAATTTGTATCCGCAACTCAGTGTCGTCTCCTGAACATTATCAGATTGAAATTTACTCATCTGAAACAGGTCCCTGGAGATTATCAGGCGGTCCATTTATCGCTGATGTTAATTTTAGTAAAGGGGTTTATTGGAATGGATCAATTCATTGGATTAGTACTATTGGCAACTTGAATTCTTTATGTTACAATATTGATCTTGAGAGTTTAGGAGTAATACCAATGCCACCTGTGCCCGATAACTACGTATCAGTAACCATTAGCTATTTCGGTGAATCTTGTGATCATTTGCACCTTATACAAATTTCTAATCCACAAATCCAGTTTGATGTATATGAGATGAAAAGGGACTATTCAGAATGGTTTGTTAAGTACAAGGTTGATCTTCATCCTATTGCTTCTGCTTTTCCTATGATGACTAATACATATCTTGATCCTTTTGAAATTGATTACTATAACTTCGCGATATTATCTCTGGTTCGAGGTAGACGAGAAGAGGATGCATTTATGGTACTGGGAATTCCTGGTGATTGTAAGGCGATAAGGTACAATCTTGTAAGCAAGAGTTATGAGAAGCTATGTGATGATGAGGTTGGAGATGAACAAGTTTGGTTTTTTAGTGCAGCTGGTGTTTTTGAGTATATTGAGTCTTTGTGTTGTGTTTGAATCAATTGCTATATTTTCTATATACTATCTGAAATAAGGTCTGTGATGTCTTGTTTGGAGAGAACTAGGAAACAGAAGATATTAGTATAATTTTAAGCATCTTTTCTAAGGTCGGCCTAAGGTCTCCGTTCACTCCACCCTCGCCCAGACCCCACTTTGTGAGATTACACTGGATTTTTAGTTGTTGTTGTTGCTGTTATTGTTAAGTATCTCTTCTATGCATGGTTTCTGTTTTCCTGCCAAGAGGGAAATTTTTATGCATTTTTCCATACACTTTGTTGATTGGGAAGTATGTTTTTCCTCTTCTTAATACAAAGGAAATCAGACATCTAATTTTATGGATGTCTAATGAGTGGCATTTGATGGGAACCTTGGCGTAAATGGTAAAGTTGCTGCCATATGATCAGGATATTACGGGTTCGAGCCGTGAAAACAGTCTCTTGCAGAAATGTAGGGTAAGACTATGTACAATAGACCCTTGTGGTTCGACCCTTCTCCGGACTTCGTGCATAGCGGGAGCTTAGTGCACCGGGCTGCCCTTTTTTCTGATGAGTGGCATTTCAGCTTTAAGGATGTTCAGAAATGAATCTTTGTTTTGTACATAAGGAAAAATGAACTTCATAATCCTAAGTTTGGCTGAATCTTGTATTCACACAAAAATGCTGGACATTGTTGATAGTGTTACATAATAATACAGACAAACTCGACAACAACAATAACAGCTACGCCTCAATCCTAAGAATACAAACAAACTCATCTATGAAAAAAATTTAAAAAATGTAAAAAAATCATATTGACAAGCAAGAAACTACGAACTATTTCCACTCATATTGTAGATATTTGTAGCAATTGTTATAAGGCTAGTCACAACTGCTTGGACAATCATGATCACTGCAATGATCTTATCTTTTCGCGAAGATATACCATGAACATCTCTGCCAAACAAGAAACCGATATATTAACACAGATAAAAGAACGAAAATAACTTAAAATCATTATAGGAGTAAACACGAGTGAGAGAAAGATCGATACCTCAGGGCAATTGCACCTGGAAATATGAAAGCAAGACAAACACCAGTAGTTGATCCCATGAACTGGAAAATGTACCATATAGACGGGATAAAAATGGCCGCTATATATGAGAAGGCTAACAAAACCAAACTAAGAGACACGAATCGTTTGTTGTCAGTGGCCAAAAAGGGCTTCTTAGGGAAAATGAGTTCATCTATATTGGCCCTTAAGGAGAAGTTCAAGAGAGGAAACACCAGCATTAGATGAAATGCATAGCTCAAACGAACTATGTCGTTTAGCATTGAACTGATTGCTGAAGTACCAGATGATTTGTCGAAATTTACAAGTATGTCTGGCATGATTGAATCTCCGAATAAAAGGTACCCGAAAATGCCAATTGAAAAATAGATAGCTGCACATAGTACTAATGAAATCTTGACAGCGGACGACATAGCTGCTGGTTTTCCCAGCTCAGTTCCAATAGGATGAACTGCATAACAAGTTATAATGTCACATTCGTGATCAAAGTTGACATAAAACTAAACAAGAATCGAAACGAAAGTAGAGTTCTTTCTTCTTACCATTGAAGTGAAATGTAAATGCTGTAACAATGACAGGGACGGCGGTGAAAAGGTTGAAGAAAGATGTTTGATTATCCATCTGAGGTAACATTCTTGGACTTACTGTTTTTCCTTTTAGGATTGCTATAATTACCATTACCGAACATATGACAACAAATACAATTGCTAGGAGAACTGCTAATGCTGAACTCAACCACAATGATTCTGCAATCACGCGCCACATAATACAAAATGTCAGCGATTCTTCACTGGTTCGGACACATATATATCGTCTAGGACAAGTAGAAAAAAGGTATATGTACTAACCAATACGTCGATAGAGGACTAGAGGAAGCATAACAAACAAGACAATGAAGAGGATGGCGAAATTACGGGAATTCCACCAATGAATCCCAAACCATTCTTGTAGAACACCAAGATGTTCTCCTTGTCCAGATAGAACATCTCCTGCTCATAGAAAATAACAGAAACTGTTACCAGTTGAATCAATCACTCAATTTCATTCAACTTAATTCCTAAGCATATATCTCAACTTTAGTGATGCATCAGATAATTATTAGAAAAAGCTCCAGAAAAGGTAAGTCCAAAAACAAGAAATAGGAAAATCATGTAATTCAACATGTACAGATAGATTGGAGATAGCAGGTATTACGTGAAATTAGTCGAGGTGCCGCGCAAGCTGGCGTGGACACCAGGTTATCCACCAAAAAAATGTATAAAACGATACTAAAGCTCTATTGTTCTTTATCTACAGAATCATTCAACAATTAACTACTGTTGATCAGTCCATGATTACCTTTTCAACCTCAAACTACTTCAAAATATATACTCCATCCTTTCTCAGTTCATGTGACACTCTGTCCTTTTTAGTCAGTCCAAAAACAAATGACACTTTTCTATATTTAGTAGCAATTTAACTTCAAACTTCACATTTTACCCTTAACGAGATGATTTACAACCACATATAGTAATGGCTTGTTTTAGATTGTAAGTTTCAAATATTTTTCTTTCGTTCTTAAACTCCGTACCAGACAAACATCAACACATAAATTGGAACAGAAGCAGTACTAATTTTGCTTTTACTTTGATTTCAACAAAAAAAAAAGAAGAAATAACCTAATAGTTTTTGGCTCTAGAAGTTGATGAAAAGCCAGATATACAACAACAACAACAAACCCGTATAATCCCACAAATTAAGGTTTGGAAAGGGTGTTGTGTACGCAGACGTTACCCCTAGGTAGAGACACAGTTTCCAATAAACCCGGCCGATGAAAAGCAGATATGACTTGCTTCATTCAGACAAACCATATCTCACACATAAAAAACAAAGTTATAGAATCAAGAAGTTAAATTTATACTTACCAATAATAATAAGGTACATAATCAAGCAACCAAGATTGGTGAACATAACAGCAATTTGCACTGCAACAGAACCAATCTTCCCAAAAGACTCATTCATTAATGCAGCATAAGTTTTCGAATCGCCCGCATACGTAAACCTCAACATGAAATCAACCGATATGTCAACCAACAAGGCAACCAACACAATCAATATAAAAGCTGGAATTACACCTAAGACTTTCAGAGTTGCTGGAACAGACATAATTCCAGCACCAATAATACTTGTTGAAACATTAAAAACTGCTCTTAAAATCAGTAGTTGATTTTCTCTTGTATTAGATTTTGTCTTTGGCAATAGAGGAATGTCAGCTCCAGCTTCATTTTTTGCCGGAGCCATTTCAGAGACAATGAATGTAGGATTCTTGTTTTTGTTGTGTTTTTATGTTTCTATACCCTGGTTTTTTAAAGTATGTAACAATAATTGACTAATTTTGTAAATTTACTAAAAAGGGTGTGAGACATTGGTAGGTACAAATGAATGATTAGTGATAATGAGTATAGTATGTAGGGGTAAAGTTGGAAATATGTTGAGGATGATAGATTTAATTTAGACATTTGAGAGGTGCATATGGACGCGGCAATAGCGACCGGTTAGATAGATTAAATGTACGTGGACGCGAATATGAGAGAAATGGGTCTTTCCCAATTACAGCTAATTGCTCGTGGGCACTAAGGACTCGTTTGATACGGGGACAAGGAATAATTAATTTTCGGATTAAATTTGAGATAGGTTAATCCCATATTTGATTGAGATAAATAGTGGTATAACTAATCCCGAGATTACTAACCCGGAATTGTAGTGTTTTTTTATCTCTATGGGAGGGTCGAATAACTAATCCCAAGATAAGTTATCCAGGATAATTAATTATGGGATAACTTATTTCCCAACCAAACGACCCTAAGGATGAGAAAGATTTAACTTATATGTGTTGACAAAGTGTATAATGTAGCATTTTACTATGTTATAATAGGCAATTTTAATCCATTATACAAATAATTTATTTTGCTTTTAAGTTAGTAATTGTTTTTTTTACGGATGAGCACCTGTAGTGAGAATTTATCATGTTTGTCAGCCTACCGTAACCTTTCTTTTTTAACCGGCATCAATATGAGCGAGCTCACACGAACAGAAGCTCTGAAATCGTGGTCAGTGAATGGCCAACTCAAACCTTTTTTTTTTTGGAGGGGGGGGGGCGGGGGTTGACTCGTGTTTGTTATTATATGAATAATTATTTATAGTTATCTTTTTATTAAATAAAAATAATCTCTGGTAGTGTATAGAAGTTAAATTGAGAAGCGTTGATGGGTTCCGGCCCCGAGCCACTTGAGGACAATAATGAACAAACAAATAATATGATTCATAGGATTCAATTGCGATCATAAATCACGTGCAAGCACTATGATTACCAAACAAATAGAATTAGTCAAAACAAATATTGAGCACGCCACTAGTTAATCTAGAAAAGTTAGAGTCCAATTAAACTTCTTCTACTAACTTTTTGTGTATAGCTAAATTAATGTAGGAAAGTGACTTATTGAAAGACAGTAGTAATTTGTTTGGCATCATGAACTTGGCCACTTTAGGACGACAATTAACCAAAAAATCGTGATTCATAGGATTTTGTTTAGCTCACAAATCACGTCTTCAAGCAATTTGATTTTCAAACAAAAAGAATAAGTCAATTTTAAGTAAGTTTCTTAAGAATAATGTAGGAAAGTGACTTTATTGATTTATTTAAAGAGTCATTATATCTATAATGTAAATACATACATATTTTTGTAAAGAGTTGAAACTTATTGAATTATCTCTTCCTTACTCCACCTTCTCGTGTTTTAGCCCACAAACTAGATTATTTTACTCTAATAAACAATTTTAATAAGTACTTTATGTTGGGAATAAATCCCGTAAAAGTAATATTCACGATATTAGTGATAAATGCGGAACAAGTCCGAAACCTAAATAATGACTTTTGGGACTCAAAATACGTTTCTACAGTTTTAAAAAAAGTTACTTTTCTACCTAAAACGCAGTATAATACTGAGCTTTACTTTAACAAAATTTTAGCCGTTAAAGTAAAGCGCAGTATAATACTGCGTTTTACTAAAGCGCAGTATTATACTGCATTTTACACCTTCAATTTAAATCCCCCCTTCCATTAAAGTAAAGTGTAGTATAATACGCGTTTTACCTAAAGCGCAGTATTATACTGCGTTTTACTTCTTTTTTGGGCCCACCAATAAGTGTTCTGCGGTTAACTGACATAACAATAATTCAAATATATAAAGCACGGTATTATACTGCATTTTACATAAAAAAATTCTGCACACCGAGCTAGGACTTGCCTTATTTAAAGGCGTTAGGATTTTATGAAAATCCATTCAAAACTTTCTTTCAAACTTCCGTTCATACTTCTCTTCTTGTTATCAAGCATTTTTTTTATAATGTCTGAAGAGCCAAAAATAAGGGTTTCATTATATTGGGGAGTGAGGTTGTAATGGAGAATAACTCTGTGAGGTATAGTTCGCCTCCACATTGTCATGTTAAATTGCCGCTTACAATGGAGTACAATAAATTGGCATCGTTGTTACGTAAATAAAATGAGTGCGAGGAAACGTTCGGTGAACCTTAAAGTAACCGGTAGATTTCCGTATTCTGTGATTCCGCATGGGTTTGCTTATAATTCTGAGTTTAACATCGAAGATGATGAAACTCTTAGAGATTTTTTGCGGATTCCGGATGAATACAGGGAATTTATTATAATAAAATTATTGAAAATGTACGTCAAGGTTGAAGATGTTCCCAATAATGAGGGTGTGCATAGTAGGGATAACCCCCAGTCATCGGGTGGTTATTCTAGAGTAGTTTTTGCCGGACAGATTCCTGATGAAAGAGCTTGCCTTGATTTCAACTTATCACCATCGGCGAATGAACAACGAGGAAATAATTTTTCGACTTTATATAATCCACAAGACGACTGGTAAACTTAAATTTTCTACGCTTTAGCGATGTTTATTTTATGTTTGAATTGGATTTGTATTAACACTCATATTTTTCATAGGGGGTACCGTCCAAATATGAATTTTACAAGTTATGACCCCGCTCCTACTTGGAATGTGCGTAGTTCTGGCGTGTTGGACCACAGTGGTCCATCCGGGAGTCATCGCCAACAAGAAAATGTCCATCATGGAACGTCAACATAGTACGACTTGTAAATAACGTGATATAGCTATATGTAAAAGTATTTATCAAGTTGAGTAGCTTATCATTTTGTTCTTTTTGTGCAGTGAAAACGAGCAACTTGATGTTCCTGACCTCACATAGTTGCCTATAGACGACGTATTGACTCGTGATTTGGCAGATGCGCAGAGTCAGGAAGATGATAGTGATTATGACAACAATGCTGATGAGTTTGGAGATGACACACCCTTCCCTGATGAGGGTGATGATGAGGAGGAAGTGAATGTCGAACCTGAGCTGACGAGGAAGCATGCTCCTCCACCTCCCTGTTAGACCAAGATTGTACGAGTCCCACGTGCCGTTTCATGAGCGGAATATTTCCTACCTTGATAATTTTCCAAGTATGCCGAACGTGGATGCCCTCACAAGAGATGCTGATGAATTTCTATAGGCAATGTGGGATGAGTCTAGACCAGCGGTGTTGGCAAAGGGCATGTATTTCCCTAATAAAGCTCGCCTAATCAGGCTGTAAAAATCTACTGCGTAAGAGAATTCCGTGAGATGGCTGTAAGGGAGTCAACTACGGAGGTATACAAGGCTATATGCCGTAGAGACTTTATGGGTTGTCACTGGATGTTGCGTGCCAGCAAGAAGAAATCAGGGTTGTGGAAAGTGGGTAAATATATTAGCACCCACAGATGTGAAATGGACACATTCAATGAGAATCACTTCAACTTGGATGTAGACTTGATTTCTCTTGTCGTGATTCCATACTTGGAAGTGTCCATTAGGTTCAAGATTAAAGAGTGTATTACAGCCGTCCACCAGGAGTATGAGTGTACTATAACCAAAAGAAAGGCATATCTCGGGCGCAAACGTGCTTTTGAAATTATTTATGGTGACTGGGATAAGTTATTTTCATTTGTACCCAGGTACATGGCCGCACTGCAACACTTTAACCCCAGGACTGTTGTTGAATGGAGGTGTGAGCGGAGTCCGGACAGACCCGAATATATTTTTAACTATGTGTTCTGGTCATTTAAACCAGCAATTATTGGTTTTGTGCATTGTCGTCCTGTAATTTCCATAAACGGTACTCATGTCTATAGAAAGAATGATATTAAGCTTTTGATCGCAGTTGCAGTAGATGCCAATGGACAAATATTTCCACTAGCTTTTGCCATTTGTGCCAATGAAAGCGAAGAAACGTGGACGCTTTTTTAAACCACTTGAAGCAGCACGTTGTCAAACAGCGTTCAAGTATTTGTCTAATATCTGATCGACATGGTGGTATTTTAAGTTCTTTACGGCATTTGCCTGAATGGCAGGAACCCTATGCATACCACTAGGGGTGTTCATAAAAATCCGAAAAACCAAACCAAACCGACCAAAAAAAATGATACTTTTTGGTTTGGTTTGGTTTTGGTTTTGAAATTTAAAAACCGATCAAATTTAGTTTGGTTTTGATTTTAATAAAAAAAACCCGAACCAAACCGAATATATGAGTAGCTATTTTAAATTTGTTATTACGCCTATATATATGTATACTTTTATACAAAGTTCCAAAAAATTTATAGTAAATGTTAATCGTTTGCGCTTTTAGTACAGTTCTTTACTTTTACATTCTAGTTTGATTGGTAGTTTTCTTTTGTTAAGTGTAAGAAACTATTTCATGTTAAAAATAATATATTTTTAATTGAGTCCTTAAATTATTCATCACTGTTTGATTCAATTATCATCAATATATCTTGGTAAATAATAGATTTCTCAAAGGGCAATTGATTTGATAGTGTTACATTGAAAATGTGATCGCCGAAATATATGTTTGGTAGTATATGTCTTATATTTAAGAAAAAACCGACAAATAACCGAAAAAACCGAAAAACCAACATAAACCGAATCGAGAAAGAACCGACTTAATTGGTTTGGTTTGTTTCTAATATTTGAAAAACCGACTTACTTGGTTTGGTTTCTTTTTAGGAAAAAATCGATCCAAACCGAACCATGAACACCCATACATACCACCGTTACTGTATGAGGAACCTGAAGGCCAATTACCAGAAGAAATAGCACGGCAAGTCCTTGCATGATTTAATGTGGATGGCTGCAACTAAGCACCAGCAGTGCAAATTAACAAGGCGCATGGAAGCGATCCGATAGTTAGATCCACTAGCCTATACTTGGTTGATGGGACATGAGCTTCACATGTGGACATTGCATGCTGATGGTGGCAGACGATGAGGAGCCCTGACTACAAATGTGTCGGAGTCATTCAACGGCTTATTGAAGTCTGCATGTGGATTGCCTATCATCACCATGGTCCGGATGGCATTCAAACAGATTGCGGAGAGGTTTGTTGAAAGATATAGAGCTGCATTGGAATTGATGGACAGGGGTGTTCAATTTATGCCAATATCGATGAGAAGATTTCATAAGTACAAGAGGCAAGCACATTGGCATTCATTTTTACAGTACCATCATGACCGGGGTATTTTTGAAGTTTGCACAGCTATCTGCGGACACTGGGGGAATAAGCTACAGACGGTGAATAAAGCCAGCATGTTGTGTTCATGTAGGAAATGGACCATCTACCATATGCCATGCGCAAATGCCTTGAAGTGATTTCAACAAGTTGGTTTAGTTGCTGCATACGTAGACACATATAGTGGGCAGTTGCAGCCATTGGGTGCTGAGCATTATTGGTTGCCAGAACCTTTTAAAATGGTGTGTAACAAGGACTATTTGTGCAAGCTGCAAGTGCCAAAGAGAACGCTATAAGGAACCAAATGGATGTTGGTGATACCGTTTATGCTCGTAAATGTGGCATATGCTCGCAAACAGGATACAACCGTCGTAAATGTCCTTCAGCTGGTGTGCATGGCGGTGGTAATCCAGCTCCTGGTGCAAGTTCGTTGAAAGTACCCAACTATCAAGGATACACCTAGTTTTTTGTTTTTGTAATGTTTTTTGTAATAAGTGTCTGTACTTGTATATGCTGCAATATCTATCAAATAAAATTATGTTCCATCTTGTTACATCTTATTTTTTAACATGACCTTTTGAATTGGGATGATGATATGGTAGTCCAACATTCAACTTATTGGTGTTAGTAAAGAAGACTAATCCGAAGATTGAAATTTCATAACATAATATTCGAAGAGATAAAAGCACAACAACCATAACTAAAGCAACATACATGAAAATAAAAGATAATAAAAGATAAATCAAGACATCTTTTATTATCCTTCTTGAAAATTTGCTTCTTCAAATTTGCTTCTTGAAAAAGGAATCGAAGAAAATAACTAAAGAAACATACATGAAAATAAAAGATAATAAAGGAAAAATCAAGACATTTCTGTTTCGTTTCAGTAAAAATTGAATACGTATAGCGCGGTACAATACTACATTTTGTGTATTGTCTTGTCGATCTGAAAAGCTGAACCGACTGTGCAGAAGCTGTTTCGTTTCAGTAAAAATTGAATATGTATAGTGCGGTACAATACTACGTTTTATGTGTTATCTTGTCAGTCTGAAAAGCTAAACCGACTGCGCAAAAGCTGTTTCGTTTCAGTAAAAATTGAATATGTATAGCGCGGTACAATACTACATTTTGTGTGTTGTCTTGTCGGTCTGAAAAGCTGAACCGACTGCGCAAAAGCTGTTTCATTTCAGAAAAATTGAATATGTATAGCACGGTACAATACTACATTTTGTGTGTTGTTGTATCGCAAAAATAAAAACTGAACCGATTGCGCAAAAGCTGTTTCTGTCACACCTCCTTTTTCTCGCGCCCGCGAGGGTACAAGGGAGTTTTCTCCAATTAAAGGACAGTCGAAACGGGATTTGTTTGTTTGTTTCAGAGTCGCCACCTGGGAATTTTAAGGCGTCCCAAGTCACCAATTTTAATCCCTGAATCGAGGAGAATATGACTCTGTTTATTATTCTGCGAACCAGAAATCCGGATAAGGAATTCTGTTAACCCGGGAGAAGGTGCTAGGCATTCCCGAGTTCCGTGGTTCTAGCACGGTCGCTCAACTGTTATATTCGGCTTGATTATTTTGATTTGTTAAATACATTTTTATTGCATGATTTTATTGTTACCGCTTCTATTTAGATTGTTTATAATTAAAGACCCCTCTTCGAATCGAATCACGCGTACGTGTATCCGTTTTATATATTATATATATTTTAACGTGAAAAATCGTGTCACGCGTACGTATACATAATGATATTGATAATATAATAATAATTATTATTTTTTTTTCGAAATTTTTTATTATAAGAAAAAAAAGACTAGTTCGAAATTGTGCTTAAAATAAAATTAAGAACGTTCATCGCTCTTGTATAATTAAATATTGAACCGCACATCTCGAGTTATATGAAATTAATATTGATATTCTCCGAAGAGCCCCCTTTTTATTAAATGTTCGTTCGAAGTTGCGCGAACGCATAATCCGAATTGCTTTTAGAAATATAATCAGATTACGCAAACGCATCCCTAATCACGCAAAATATTCTTAATAGTAGTATAGATTTTCCATAAATTGTTGAATGTTGACCGCAAATTATATTTTTTGCGTAAGAATTATATTTCTCCAAGCCATTCAAATTTAAAAGGGTAAAAATAAACGTGAGATTAATAATACCATTTTTCCGTAAATACAATATATGCATACCCAAAAAGTGAATTGCATATAAAACTAGGAAAAAGAATTAATTTGATAAACAAACTAATAGTTTTCGAAGAAATTATATCTCCTTCTCATCTACTTGTTGTTAGTCCAAAGTTATAATTATTCGGTTAATTTGCTTATGATGACAGATAAAATCAAACAAATTTTTATTCTCGGCCTACACATGCTATTTATAGTCACTAAATGTACCTTTGGTAAGAATTATTGACATTATTTTTTATACATTATTTTTAAGAAGTGAATTAAAATAGGAGGACCCTTTGTTGGTAAGAAAGAGAATTATTCTACAAGTTGATTCAATAATATGACATCACATGCAACGTAGTGGAACGTCCGAACCATTCATCATATTCCAAAATCATAAACGAGACGGATTATATCAATTCACATTTCTACCATGGTATTTCACATAACCGTTATTATGCCATATCTGATCGAAATACCATTAACATTATCTAGCCTTAAACAAAATCTGATATTTGACAAAATAGGCTAATAATATAATTTTTGATATTTCTACACTATTCTTTACTTAGCTAATGACATCCCAAGATAAAATTAATGGCCAACTTTCTGCCATGTTCCCTATTTTGACAATTCAAATATAATTATACTAATGAGATTTCGAAATGGATAAAATTATTACAAAGCTTTTATACGAATTTCAAAATAAGACAATTAACTTATAGCCATCGTGTCGGACTCACTACTAGTTAACCAACATGAAACAAAGCTGAAATTTAAACTAACGAACTTAAATGAATAAAAGATAAAATTACAATTCGAGCTTCATTTATTTGTCATGTAGAAAGCTTTGCATGACATGAGTTTACAGATATATACCTGATATTGGAAGCAAAAGAAAATGAAGATGAGAATCAACAGCAGTAATAACAATACAACAACAACAACTGCCCAGCAACAGTAACAACCCAGTAACAGACCAGTGGAGTAGTAATCCCAAAAACAAAAGCTTTAAGCTTTGAATGAAAAAACAACCATTAATACTAATTTCAAACAAAGAAAGAAAGCAGAAGATTTTTTAGTTTTTATTTTTATTTTGAAAGCTTAAATATTTTTCGGATTTTTTCTTTCTCTTAAATGTTCAGCCCTTTTTTTCTCTCTTCTATTCTCTGTCCGTTTTTTCTCTCTATCTGTATGTGTATTTTTCTTCTCTCTCTATTTCTGTCTCTATTGTTCTTCTGTCTTGTGTTCAAGACTTCACATATATAACTCATCCCATAAACCTTTCAATTAATTAAAATCCATACTTTTTCTCTACCCAACCCATTATCTTTCCACTCATCCCCATTACATTAAATAAACATGTCACACCACCCCATTATATTTTGTCCCCCATGCTTCATTTAAAATAATGCAAGATTCCCCTTTAAATTAAATCTTGTCCCCCCTTTATATTAAATAACCATATCACAACCCACCCCATTTCATTTTGTCCCCCATGCTTCAAATAAACAATTACAAAATGTACAATTCCTAAACTACCCCCTCCGACCTTACTGAAATTACCAAACTACCCCTGAACGTATTACAAATTTACCAAACTACCCATCAGCTATAACACATCAATTAATCAAACTTAACCAAAATATAGACAATATGATCAATTTCTAACAATGTTCAAACAACAATATGAACACGGATGAACATCATAATAACAATATCACATGAACACGATTTTAACAACATTTCAACAACAAATCACATGAACACAAATTGAACAACAAAGAACAACTAAAATTTGATTGAACAATATTTTAGCAACAAACAATCCTATTTTCGAATTCAACAACAACAACAAACAAAGTATGAAGATTTCTAAATTCAATCATATTGAACTTAAAATCAACTCTAACAACATTACAACAAACAATTCTTATATTAAACTTTAAATAAGATTATGAGAACAATTCAAGAAATAATCATAAATGGTAAACAAGAAATCAAACTATACAAAATTCGGATTCAAGATCATCCAAACAAAGTATGAACATGAATGAATCTATTTTAACACAACAAACATGACGGATTAAACGATTAAATCAATATATTCCTTTAACACAACTAAATTCTTTTTAGACAAATAACAAGATCGACGAATAAACAATTATGAACTTAAGCTTGAACTTAACAATATTAACAATTTCTAACAATACATAAACTCATGAAACAAATTGAAGAAATAGTTAATTAAATTTCAATTTGAATCTAACAAACATCAAACTAACAAATATTCATTTAGACAATAATACAAACATGAAATGAATATGAAAACAACTAATTAAACTTCTATTATGAAATCTGAAAATTAATTTAACAAACAACATGAACAAACTAGAAAATTATTTTAACGACGAACAAACCAAACAAGAATTAAATCACTTATTGATTTTGGATCCGAAAATAACGAACAAAAATTACGGACAATAAATGAGATTCAAAAACCAACTAACCGGAAATGAATCAACGACGAACTTCGATTGTAAACCAATCTATCCAAACCTCGACCAAAGCTCGAACGAAGGACGACGAAGACGAAGAAGAAGTAGAAGCAGTCATGCAACTACTGCCGCGACGAGCAGCAGCAGCAGTCCGTCCAACACCTGCTGTGACGAGCAGCAGCAGCACTACGTAGGAAGCAGAAGCAACGGCGGAGGAAGGAGGAGAACCAACGGCGATAGGCGTGTTTGGATGACGGCGTGTTTGCTGAAACGCAGCTGCGCGAGCAGTAGCAGTTCGGTCATGTTTGGTTGAAACAGAAGCAGCAGCGACATGGATGACGACGAAAACACGAAGAAGAAGAAGCAGCTGAACGCAGCAAGAAGGAGAAGCAGCTGAACGCAGTAGGGGAAGCCATGGATGAGCTCAAACTCGACGATGACGAAGCTTGACGGAGGAGGGCAACTATGGAGTTGTTGGTGCGTGTGTGCGTGAGTGACGGGGTGAGGGGGCGTTCGTGGGGGAGGCTGGTCGACGTTGCAGGCTGGGGTTTGTGGGGGGGCAGCCATGGGAGCTTGAGAAACTTGGAGAAGAAGAAGAAGATAGGAAAAAGGGAAGGGGGGGTGGCGGATGACTTAGTAGTTTTAGGGTTTTTTCTTCTTCTTTTTTTTTGTTTTATTTTGTTTGTAAAATAATAGGGGTGTTGGGTTATGGACTGGGTCAACCCAGTTCGAAATGGACTGGGTTGTAGGGAAGATTGGGCCATTTTTTGGGCCTATGGCTTGAAATCGAAGAAGAGGCCCAATTCCGACTTTCTTTATATTTTCGCTCTCTTTTCTTCTTTTATTTCTCTAAAACTAAATTATAAAAATACTTAAACTATTATTAAGAACTAAATTAAGTTATAAAAGTGCAAATTAACTCCAAATAACAATTAACGCACAATTAAGTAATAATTAAGCATAAAATTGTATATTTGGACATTAAATGCTAAAAATGCAAAAGATGCCTATTTTTGTAATTTTCATTTTTTGTAAACAAATTTAATTAGTAACAATTATAGAATTAAATCCTACATGCAAAATGCGACATATTTTTGTATTTTTTATTAATTTAGCAAATAACACGCACAGATAAATACAAATAATTATTCAAAATATCACAAAACATCACAAAATTGCACACCAAAGAAAAATCATTTTATTTTTGAATTTTTTGGGAGTAATTCTCATATTGGGCAAAAATCACGTGCTTACAGCTGCCCCTCTTTGCCCGAAGACACGAAGGGTTTTCGTGCAAAGATAAAACGAGCGATTTTTGCCCATCCGAGTACTCCGTGTGAAGCATTTTTTTGAAAAAGATTTGACCGAACCTTTGCTTCAAAGGTTTCCTACATATCCTGGGCTAAACAGGAATCAGGTCAATGTAGTTCGGGAAATTTTTGGTAGCTGGGACTACCGTGAGACTGCAATGTTACTGTTGTTGCATGCTATTACTACTGCTTACCGATCTCCTTGTTACATCTTGCTTAAAAGAAAACAAGAAGCTATGCTAGAGTACAATTTGTTTTTGTTGCCTTGCTTCCTTATCTACTTGCATTTCTTCCGGTGCTTTTCTTCTTTTGACACATGTACTTGAGTTTGTACTGTGACCTCTTGTTGCAACCTTCTGTTTCCCGGTGCCGGGGAATTTTATTATTTCCTGTTGGGGATTCCTATTGTAACCCTCTGTTTTATTGTCCTCTGACTTGATCTTGAAATGTATGCCTCTGTTCTATGGGCGGGCTCCCAACTTCAATACTTGAAATTAAAGACTGAATGTATGCCTCTGTTATCTGGGCGGGCTCCCAACTTCAATGCTTGAAATGTAAAGACTGAATGTATGCCTCTGTTATCTGGGCGGGCTCCCAACTTCAACACTTGAAAATTAAAGACTGAAATGTATGCCTCTGTTATTTGGGCGGGCTCCCAACTTCAATGCTTGAAATATAAAGACTGAATGTATGCCTCTGTTATTATGGGCGGGCTCCCAACTTCAACACTTGAAAAGTAAAGACTGAATGTATTCCTCTGTTATTATGGGCGGGCTCCCAACTTCAACACTTGAAATGTAATCGACATTCCTCTCTTCAGGCGGGCTCCTGACTTCAAACCATACATCGCCATTCCTTTCTTTAGGTTGCCAAGATTTCAACATCTTTTTAAAACGCCTTTCCTCTCTTCAGGCGGGCTCCTGACTTCAACAACAACTTTGAAAATAATCGCCATTCCTCTCTTCAGGCGGGCTCCTGACTTCAACTAATAAATCGCCATTCTATTCTTCAGGGGGGCTCCTGACTTCAACAACTTTTTTTTTCAAATTATCCTAGGAGAAAATTCATCAGACTAGGATTTGATATCTTATCTTAGGAGAAAGATTCATCGGACTAAGATTTGATATCTTATCTTGGGAGAAAAATTTCATCAGACCAAGATTTTGACTCTAGGAGATAAATCGTCAGACTAGGTCCATTTTGTTGTGATCTTAGGAGAAAGATTCATCCGACTAAGATTTTATCTTGGGAGAAAAATTTCATCAGACCAAGATTTAGACTCTAGGAGATAAATCGTCAGACTAGGTCCATTTTTTGTGATCTTAGGAGAAAGATTCATCCGACTAAGATTTTATCTTGGGAGAACAATTTCATCAGACCAAGATTTTGACTCTAGGAGATAAATCATCAGACTAGGTCCATTTGTTGTGATCTTAGGAGAAAGATTCATCCGACTAAGATTTTATCTTGGGAGAACAATTTCATCAGACCAAGATTTTGACTCTAGGAGATAAATCGTCAGACTAGGTCCATTTGTTGTGATCTTAGGAGAAAGATTCATCCGACTAAGATTTTATCTTGGGAGAACAATTTCATCAGACCAAGATTTTGACTCTAGGAGATAAATCGTCAGACTAGGTCCATTTTGCTGTGATCTTAGGAGAAAGATTCATCCGACTAAGATTTTATCTTGGGGGAACAATTTCACCAGACCAAGATTTTGACTCTAGGAGATAAATCGTCAGACTAGGTCCATTTTGTTGTGATCTTAGGAGAAAGATTCATCCGACTAAGATTTTATCTTGGGAGAACAATTTCATCAGACCAAGATTTTGACTCTAGGAGATAAATCGTCAGACTAGGTCCATTTTGTTGTGATCTTAGGAGAAAGATTCATCCGACTAAGATTTTATCTTGGGAGAACAATTTCATCAGACCAAGATTTTGACTCTAGGAGATAAATCGTCAGACTAGGTCCATTTTGTTGTGATCTTAGGAGAAAGATTCATCCGACTAAGATTTGATATCTTATCTTGGGAGAAAAATTTCATCGGACCAAGATTGTATCGGGAGGTAAATTCATCAGACTAGGACTTTTTGTCCTAGGAGAAAAATGTAGTAAAGATCAATGATTTGAGAAACTTACCTTCGTAATTTCTTCTTTTCTTTTCTCCTTCCTTTGCGCTGCTTTGTTCTTGCTTGCTGGGGATAATACCACTGTGGGAGTCTCCTTTCTTCCCCTCCTTCAAATTTGTTTTTGGTTTTTTTTCCTTCAACACTGTTGGGGATAAAAGTGTTATCTTCTTGGGATAACGTTGTTGAGGATAACGCTGCTGGGGAATTTTATCCCTTCAAATCGATGCTTCATTCTTTTGGAAGCTGCTGGGGATGATAATGGCTCTTTGCTTTTCTGAGCACAAGTGTCATCCCTTTATTCTGTCTGCTGGGGATAACTTCCTCCATTGGAAACTTATTATATTGGGGGAAACCCTGGTTCAAAGACCACTTCTTGGTGCTATTTTTATTCTTCCCCAAATGGGTACCTGATTTTCCAGAAAATTTTCTAACTGAAAAGAAAATTTTTTGCCCCAGTTTGACAATCTTTCTTGTGGCATGCATTTCCGACATCAATGCCATTTCTTTTACCTGTTTTAAACAAAATTTGTTAGTTTAAAACGCGGTGGTTGGTTGTGATACTCCTACTTGGGATGGCTTTCCCCTTTCTCCTTCCTTGCTCTGCATTCCACAAGGGACGATATTATTTGCTGAGGATAATCCTTTTCTGCTAGGGATATCCCTCTTCTTTCGTGGCATGGCTCGGAGACTTGCATTTTTCCGACCTTTTAGTCTCGCATGAATTTTCCAAGTCATGCTTATTGCTCTCCTTGTTTGTCCACGGGCCTTGGCCTTGAGGTTTTAATAACCTCTGATTTTGGCAAGGATATCCCTCTTGACACTCGTCAATCCTTTTGTCAATTCCCTTTTGCCGGGGATATCTTTCTTGACACTGGCCTTGTGCTCGTTCCTTGCTTACTATACCACTTGGATGTACTAGCCATATCTCATCTTGCATAATTGGAAAGCTGATGGCCTATTTTGAAGTCATTTCCCACTGGTTCTGACCAAACAGACTCTACTGGGGAATTTTCTATGAAAGGAGAAAGATAAAAAGGAACAGAATAAAAGATAAAGGAAAAAGATGACTCTTTAACAAAAGAAATTATAAATAAAAACCTATCAAACGCAGACACCGACTCTAATGGTCATGACATGCATATGTGGCCTATCCTCCGTCGTCAATCGTCTTTCAAGATCTTCCCTTGACTATCCTCCATCTGATTTCCAATCTTATTCGACTTGTAGTGCCCAAAAGGTTTTCACCATCAAGTCTCTCTCATTTTGGTTTTTCTCTCATCTTTCATTGCCTTATGGTGTCCGTGAAGATTTTCACCGATAAGACTCTCTCATTTGTATCACTTTCTAGCTGGGGATTTGGAGTGTTGCCGGTATGACTCTCTCTGCTGGAGATTAGAGTCCTTTCTGCTGTGGAACAGAATGTTATGTTCGCCGGTAAGACTCTCATTTGTCTGACTTGACATCTTTTGAAGACTGATCAGAAGGTCTTTCTTTGGACCGTAATGCGGGTTTTGGATAGGCTAGAAAGAAAGGGTATTAAAAGGCTCAAAAACAAAATAAATTTGGGGTTTTAAAATTACAACCTTCGGAACCAATTTTGCTTACAACGAGTACAACTCTTGCCCCAGTTTCTTGCTTGGGGATTATTTATTTATTAAATTTTTTTTTGTTACACTATGCACACCATGCACACTATGCACACTATGCACACTATGCACCCTATGACCGAGCCGTGAAGCGCCTACGTATCCTCTTTGAGGAATCAGGTCAAACGTAGTTCCCAATTCCTCTTTTTCATTTGACTTTTTTTTTCACTTTTCTTTTTCTTTTTCATTTTTTTTTAATTTTTTCTTTACCTTCCAGGCTCGTATTTCCTAGTCATTGCTATTGATTCCGAACGAGGGGTATGAAAGAAAATAAATAAGGCTCAAAAGAGGTAACGAAGGATAAAGTGTTTAGGTAGCAGAACAAAATGCCTTCGTCATTCCAGTCTTCAAAACATGCCAAGTGCCAACAACACAATTGAACGTAGATTTATAGTCTCTTCCGATGGTGCTGGACTTGACAATTATGTTAAACACTTGCTTTTTCATTTGTCATTTCTAAAGCACTGCTGGGCGACACTCTCACTCTCATGCACGACCCTCATGCCAATTTGGCGAATCTTGCATTTAACGGTTTTCTTTATGTTTAACTTGCCCCAGTTCCACATGACTCGGGCTTCAAATAATCTCAAACCGTTCTTATTTCCTTTAAATGCTTTAATCACCTTCCGAGGGTTTTATGATTAACTTTTAAGATTAGGCCCAATATGTGCGCATGTCATGTCACGAGAATCGGCGCTGAACAAAAAATGATAAAAGGACTAAACAAAAGATGACTAGAAACAACAAAAAAACGACTTTTGTATTAGACTACCGGCGAAATGGTTTGAATAATAAAACAAACAAAACAACCAGAATAAAATCCTAACACAGCCTTGACAAAACTTAAACAAACTGATACGACAAAAATGGAAAGATAAGAAGGTTTGACACAAGACAATATTCGGATACAACCCTAAGAATAATCCGGATAACAGAAATGACAACAAAATAAACCACCAACAGCTTCTCTCTTGCTAACCAAGGAACGGAGCGTCCTCCCATTTTATCAAAATTGGCATCTTAGCCACTAAGCTTTGCATTAGTATTGCCAAGACCATTATCAGCTTCCATATCATCAACCTCCATCAACAAGTTCTCGATAGGGTTCGAGTGCTCCATGTTACTGTTATCGATCACAATCCGCCCTTCTTGGATCATTTTCTCTACTTCCCTTTTCAAATTACGACAACTCTCAATGTTGTGCCCTATGACATTGGAGTGGTACGCGCATTGCGCTGCCGGATCAAAGTTTCTTGCATGTGGATCTGGAGTATATGCGGGGAGCGGCTCAATCAAGCCAGCATGCTTTAGCCTTTCAAACAGACTTGCATAAGATACTCCGATAGGGGTGAGAGCCTTTCCTCGTTTCAGCAACCTTTCGTTCCTAAATGCTTAATTGGGACGGAAACCTGATCCAGGGGGCTTCTGGTAGGCTTGTGAGGGTGGATAGGCCTTCTGTGGAGCTGGGTATTTGGAAAGTGAAGCCCATCTTTGGGAACCTCGTGGAGTGAAGTAGCATTGGGGAGGGGAGTAGCGTGGACGAGTGATGGAGCTACTCGGGTAGCTAGGAAAGCTGTCATAAGTGGGTTGGGATGGAGAGTATGGGGGATGGGTAATGCCAGAGTTTGAAAAGCTTGGCGGTGGTGGGGGTGGTGCTTTCCCAGTTATCCATGCCTGATACATGTCTGCCACATGTTGTCTAAGCATTTTCACTTCTTCTACCAACCCGTTGTTCTGTTCGACCAATTGTTGTCGGTCATCAGTACCGACCCATCCTGTTCTGAGGTTCTGTGTCATTTGCTTTGCAGGGAGGAGTTACCACAACCAACCACTTTTCTATATATGAAAACAGCAAAGGGAAGCCATCACGTTAGTGTCAGGGCATTTGACAGATAATCATATATTAGAGATGCAATGCACCTAAGCAGTTAAACCGTTCTATCAGAGATGCGATGCACTTGCGCTTTCCTTTATTTTTCTTTCTTCCTTTTTTTCTTTTTCAGTGTTGGTCGAATCTTATGGAGATTGCCTACGTATCATGACCCCGCATGAATCAGACCTTGCGTAGTTCGGGCCAATAAAAGATAAGCAATACTAATAATTTTTTTTTTAATTTTCATATTGGGTTTCAAAGGTTTAAAAATGACCTACAAACTTGAAAATCAAACGACCCACATATTATAATCAAAAGTTTTACAAACTCCAAAACAAACGGCCAACTTCCTTTCTCCGTTTGACAAATGCAACCAAACGGTTATTATTGCAAATGTGGCCCCGTCCAAATTTTGAGGCCGGAGAGGATTATTTTATGACACTTTACACACTTGTCCGTTCTTTTACGAAAATAGCCTTTCGACAACTGAAAGATACTCTGAGGCTATTTCGGCAAGAACGGTTTAAGATGCGGCCGAAGCTGGCTCGGCTTATTATGACAAAATTCAAACGGTATTCACCTGACTGCCGACTATTTATTTTTATTATTTTTTTTCAAATTACAATAAAAACCTGGTGTTGCAAACACGGCCCTTCAGCGCCTCGGGGACGAAGATTTTTAAGGCTATGTGAGTCAACTAGACCAAAATCCTAAACATGACCCAAAATGTTGTTGTTTATGCAAAGTCGGCCTTCTGGCGTCCCATTCGGGAATATTCGGTTATGTCTTGATAAAACAACGTCACCCGACTTCTTTATAACTCTTAAAATTTGACATATTTTTTTTGGCTATTTTGTTTTAGCAAAAAGTGGAGGCTGGACACTGCCCGACTTATTTATGAAAAAAAATTAAAATTTTGACATGTTTTTTATTTATTTATTGGTTTTTGGCTATTTTAGCAAAAATGGGGGTTGGACCCGATGAGGGTTGCCTACGTATCTCACATCCGGTGAGAATCAAACCCGCGTAGTTCGGACAGGTCATGAATAAAGTAAGTAAACTAATTTTAAATTATTATTATTTTTGAATTTGTAAAAGAACTGCTTAAAAAAAAAAGAAAGGAAGTATATTTTTTTTTTTGGATTTTTGATTGATTTTCTTTTTGAAAGAAATACTTCTAAGAATTTCTTTTCTTTTGATTTGAACTTTGAGAATTTCAAAAGTAAAAGGAAGATATTTTTTGTTTTTTCTTATTCTAAGAAGAAAGAAATTTTTTTTTTTTGAATTTTACCTTTAATAAAAGAAATGCTTTCTAAAAAAAATATTTTTTTGAATTTTGAATTTTCTCTTCAATTTTTTAAAGAAGAAGGAGAATATTTTCGAATTTGTTTTATTTTATAATATATATATATTTTTTTAATAATTAAAAAGACTTTCTAAAGAAGTCAATAATGGAAAATATTTTGGGATTTTTTTTGTTTTGAAAATTGGGAGTCTAAAAAAAACTTTTCCAGACTTTTTGGGCAGGACAAATATTTTTGCAACAAATAAAGATATATATACATTTTTTGGAAATAAAGAAAAACTTTTTGGACTTTTATATATATATATATATATATATATATATATATATATATTTGCAACAAATAATAAAACCACTTTCAACGCGACTCTTTTTATTTTATTGTTTTGAATTTTTCAGAAACGAATAAAAAAAACTATTTTAAAAGTAAGACTCTTTTTCATTGTCATTTTCAGGGGAAGACAAACTATTTTCCTTTATATATATATATATATATATATATATATATATATATATATATATATATATATATATATATATATATATATATATATATATATATTTATATTTATATTTTATTTTTTATTTTTTTTGAAAAATAAGATAGAACAACGATTTTTTTCTTTCTATTTTTTCTTTGCTTTTAATAAAACAAACTAATAAAACATTTTTTTTCATTTTCTCAAAATTTCGGCAGAGTTTTGACAGTATTTGGGCTTTGGTTTTTTTTTTCAAAAATAAACAGTCAATTCCCTAACCGCTATTTCTTTTTTTTCAATTTTAAAATATTATTCCTGATATTCAAAAGTTAGTCAACACACAAATCCGGATCAAATAAATGCGCAAGTAGCAGCAAGTAAGATGCATCAGGATGGTCATTTTCATTTTTGGTACACCTGTCCTAGACAGACCCAACCCCTGTGTTGAGCCTCCAAAGTCAAATGCACGTGATGCAAACAAACGTTCCTACTAGGGATCCGGCATGAAGCTGAGTTATTCTAAGTGAAAAAACCTGAGGTATATTGTTCTAGCCCTGGCTTACCCAAGTGGACAGCTTGAGCCGAAATGGGGGCAACGTACCGGGAGCACGAAAGTCTGTCCGGCCTAGTTACTTGTCCCAACTTCGTCTTTATTTGGTATGACTTCTAACAGAAAAGTGGGTCACGCGCACGTGTGCACCATAAATTTAGAAGACTCAGAAAGAAGGAGGTTTCGTAGCAGTTGTATATATTCATAATTCAAATAATATTAAAGCGGTAAAAGTGTCATTTAGCACATTGGGCATATATCATGTAAAAAAATCAGATAATAAATAAAGCCAACTATAACAATTATTTTAAGCTCAAATTCTTGAACCCTGAACCAGTGGTTTTGGGTTTATCCCCAGCAGAGTCGCCAGAGCTGTCACACCTCCTTTTTCCGCGCCCGCGAGGGTACAAGGGAGTTTTCTCCAATTAAAGGACAGTCGAAACGGGATTTTTTTGTTTGTTTCAAAGTCGCCACCTGGGAATTTTAAGGCGTCCCAAGTCACCAATTTTAATCCCTGAATCGAGGAGAATATGACTCTGTTTATTATTCTGCGAACCAGAAATCCGGATAAGGAATTCTGTTAACCCGGGAGAAGGTGCTAGGCATTCCCGAGTTCCGTGGTTCTAGCACGGTCACTCAACTGTTATATTCGGCTTGATTATTTTGATTTTTTAAATACATTTTTATTGCATGATTTTATTGTTACCGCTTCTATTTAGATTGTTTATAATTAAAGACCCTTCTTCGATTCGAATCACGCGTACGTGTATCCGTTTTATATATTATATATATTTCAACGTGAAAAATCGTGTCACGCGTACGTATACACAATGATATTGATAATATAATAATTATTATTTTTTTCGAAATTTTTTATTATAAGAAAAAAAGACTAGTTCGAAATTGTGCTTAAAATAAAATTAAGAACGTTCGTCGCTCTTGTATAATTAAATATTGAACCGCACATCTCGAGTTGTATGAAATTAATATTGATATTCTCCGAAGAGCCCCCTTTTTATTAAATGTTCGTTCGAAGTTGCGCGAACGTATAATTCGAATTGCTTTTAGAAATATAATCAGGTTACGCGAACGCATCCCTAATCACGCAAAATATTCTTAATAGTAGTATAGATTTTCCATAAATTGTTGAATGTTGACCGCAAATTATATTTTTTGCGTAAGAATTATATTTCTCCAAGCCATTCAAATTTAAAAGGGTAAAAATAAACGTGAGATTAAAAATACCATTTTTCCGTAAATACAATATATGCATACCCAAAAAGTGAATTGCATATAAAACTAGGAAAAAGAATTAATTTGATAAACAAACTAATAGTTTTCGAAGAAATTATATCTCCTTCTCATCTACTTGTTTTTAGTCCAAAGTTATAATTATTCGGTTAATTTGCTTATGATGACAGATAAAATCAAACCAATTTTTATTCTCGGCCTACGCATGCTATTTATAGTCACTAAATGTACCTTTGGTAAGAATTATTGACATTATTTTTTATACATTATTTTTAAGAAGTGAATTAAAATAGGAGGACCCTTTGTTGGTAAGAAAGAGAATTATTCTACAAGTTGATTCAATAAAATGACATCACATGCAACGTAGTGGAACGTCCGAACCATTCATCATATTCCAAAATCATAAACGAGACGGATTATATCAATTCACATTTCTACCATGGTATTTCACATAACCGTTATTATGCCATATCTGATCGAAATACCATTAACATTATCTAGCCTTAAACAAAATCTGATATTTGACAAAATAGGCTAATAATATAATTTTTGATATTTCTACACTATTCTTTACTTAGCTAATGACATCCCAAGATAAAATTAATGGCCAACTTTCTGCCATGTTCCCTATTTTGACAATTCAAATATAATTATACTAATGAGATTTCGAAATGGATAACATTATTACAAAGCTTTTATACGAATTTCAAAATAAGACAATTAACTTATAGTCATCGTGTCGGACTCACTACTAGTTAACCAACATGAAACAAAGCTGAAATTTAAACTAACGAACTTAAATGAATAAAAGACAAAATTACAATTCGAGCTTCATTTATTTGTCATGTAGAAAGCTTTGCATGACATGAGTTTACAGATATATACCTGATATTGGAAGCAAAAGAAAATGAAGATGAGAATCAACAGCAGTAATAACAATACAGCAACAACAACTGCCCAGCAACAGTAACAACCCAGTAACAGACCAGTGGAGTAGTAATCCCAAAAACAAAAGCTTTAAGCTTTGAATGAAAAAACAACCATTAATACTAATTTCAAACAAAGAAAGAAAGCAGAAGATTTTTTAGTTTTTATTTTTATTTTGAAAGCTTAAATATTTTTCGGATTTTTTCTTTCTCTTAAATGTTCAGCCCTTTTTTTCTCTCTTCTATTCTCTGTCCGTTTTTTCTCTCTATCTGTATGTGTATTTTTCTTCTCTCTCTATTTCTGTCTCTATTGTTCTTCTGTCTTGTGTTCAAGACTTCACATATATAACTCATCCCATAAACCTTTCAATTAATTAAAATCCATACTTTTTCTCTACCCAACCCATTATCTTTCCACTCATCCCCATTACATTAAATAAACATGTCACACCACCCCATTATATTTTGTCCCCCATGCTTCATTTAAAATAATGCAAGATTCCCCTTTAAATTAAATCTTGTCCCCCTTTATATTAAATAACCATATCACAACCCACCCCATTTCATTTTGTCCCCCATGCTTCAAATAAACAATTACAAAATGTACAATTCCTAAACTACCCCCTCCGACCTTACTGAAATTACCAAACTACCCCTGAACGTATTACAAATTTACCAAACTACCCATCAGCTATAACACATCAATTAATCAAACTTAACCAAAATATAGACAATATGATCAATTTCTAACAATGTTCAAACAACAATATAAACACGGATGAACATCATAATAACAATATCACATGAACACGATTTTAACAACATTTCAACAACAAATCACATGAACACAAATTGAACAACAAAGAACAACTAAAATTTGATTGAACAATATTTTAGCAACAAACAATCCTATTTTCGGATTCAACAACAACAACAAACAAAGTATGAAGATTTCTAAATTCAATCATATTGAACTTAAAATCAACTCTAACAACATTACAACAAACAATTCTTATATTAAACTTTAAATAAGATTATGAGAACAATTCAAGAAATAATCATAAATGGTAAACAAGAAATCAAACTATACAAAATTCGGATTCAAGATCATCCAAACAAAGTATGAACATGAATGAATCTATTTTAACACAACAAACATGACGGATTAAACGATTAAATCAATATATTCCTTTAACACAACTAAATTCTTTTAGACAAATAACAAGATCGACGAATAAACAATTATGAACTTAAGCTTGAACTTAACAATATTAACAATTTCTAACAATACATAAACTCATGAAACAAATTGAAGAAATAGTTAATTATATTTCAATTTGAATCTAACAAACATCAAACTAACAAATATTCATTTAGACAATAATACAAACATGAAATGAATATGAAAACAACTAATTAAACTTCTATTATGAAATCTGAAAATTAATTTAACAAACAACATGAACAAACTAGAAAATTATTTTAACGACGAACAAACCAAACAAGAATTAAATCACTTATTGATTTTGGATTCGAAAATAACGAACAAAAATTACGGACAATAAATGAGATTCAAAAACCAACTAACCGGAAATGAATCAACGACGAACTTCGATTGTAAACCAATCTGTCCAAACCTCGACCAAAGCTCGAACGAAGGACGACGAAGACGAAGAAGAAGTAGAAGCAGTCATGCAACTACTGCCGCGACGAGCAACAGCAGCAGTCCGTCCAACACCTGCTGTGACGAGCAGCAGCAGCACTACGTAGGAAGCAGAAGCAACGGCGGAGGAAGGAGGAGAACCAACGGCGATAGGCGTGTTTGGATGACGGCGTGTTTGCTGAAACGCAGCTGCGCGAGCAGTAGCAGTTCGGTCATGTTTGGTTGAAACAGAAGCAGCAACGACATGGATGACGACGAAAACACGAAGAAGAAGAAGCAGCTGAACGCAGCAAGAAGGAGAAGCAGCTGAACGCAGTAGGGGAAGCCATGGATGAGCTCAAACTCGATGATGACGAAGCTTGACGGAAGAGGGCAACTATGGAGTTGTTGGTGCGTGTGTGCGTGAGTGACGGGGTGAGGGGGCATTCGTGGGGGAGGCTGGTCGACGTTGCAGGCTGGGGTTTGTGGGGGGGGGGGGCAGCCATGGGAGCTTGAGAAACTTGGAGAAGAAGAAGAAGATAGGAAAAGGGGGGGTGGCGGATTGGTTAGGTCTTTTTAGGGTTTTCTTCTCTTTTTTTTGTTTTGTGTTGTTTGTAAGATAATAGGGTGTTGGGTTATGGACTGGGTCGACCCAGTTCGAAATGGACTGGGTTGTAGGGAAGATTGGGCCATTTTTTGGGCCTATGGCTTGAAATCGAAGAAGAGGCCCAATTCCGACTTTCTTTATATTTTCGCTCTCTTTTCTTCTTTTATTTCTCTAAAACTAAATTATAAAAATACTTAAACTATTATTAAGAACTAAATTAAGTTATAAAAGTGCAAATTAACTCCAAATAACAATTAACGCACAATTAAGTAATAATTAAGCATAAAATTGTATATTTGGACATTAAATGCTAAAAATGCAAAAGATGCCTATTTTTGTAATTTTCATTTTTTGTAAACAAATTTAATTAGTAACAATTATAGAATTAAATCCTACATGCAAAATGCGACATATTTTTGTATTTTTTATTAATTTAGCAAATAACACGCACAGATAAATACAGATAATTATTCAAAATATCACAAAACATCACAAAATTGCACACCAAAGAAAAATCATTTTATTTTTGAATTTTTTGGGAGTAATTCTCATATTGGGCAAAAATCACGTGCTTACAGTTTCGTTTAAAAAAATTGAATATGTATAGCGCGGTACAATACTATATTTTATGTGTTGTCTTGTCGCAAAAAAAAACTGAGCCGACTGCAGAAAAGCTATTTCGTTTCAGAAAAATTGAATATGTATAGCGCGGTACAATAATACGTTTTGTGTGTTGTCTTTTTGCAAAAAAAAAAAAGCTGAACCGGCTGTGCAAAAGCTGTTTCATTTTAGAAAAATTGAATATGTATAGCGCGGTACAATACTACGTTTTGTGTGTTGTCTTGTCGCAAAAAAAAAGCTGAACCGACTGCGCAAAAGCTGTTTCGTTTCAGAAAAATTAACTATGTATAGCGTGGTACAATATTACGCTTTGTGTGAAATCTTGCCTATAAATAACGGGCACATTGTAGTTATTTTTGCGCTTAACAATAACCAATAGAAAATATTTCCATAAAAGCAAGGTTTTTCTTTACGCTTTAACAAATGTCTCAACCCCTTTATGTCCCAAGGTGCGAGTGCGGCAAAAAATGCATGATGCATGATTGTTGGGAAGAAGATGAACGGCGCTACTGGGCGTGTATGAACAAATTTTATAGGGTTCCCGACGAACCTGTTTGCTATTTTGAGATATGGATTGATGAACCCTATCAACAAGAATACTATAAAGACAAGTTGTATTCTCTTCATAGTTTGTGTTTGAAGCAGTGGGAAAGAGAGCGACAATACAAACGAGAAGTTGCGGAGTTAAAGGAGAAACTCAAGGAGGTAGAAAACAAATTTAAGTGGTTGGAGCAGAGAATACTAGGCGGTCGCTATTAAACAATGACATGTACGTGTTGAGCGTAGTAGTGTATCTTTATGTTTCCCATGTCATGTGTGTTCATTAGTTGTACTGAATTTATGTTATGTTAGGTTTGCTATGTTTGTGTTTGTGTTGTAGTGTTAAAATAAAATTGTTGTTCAAATTGTGTTAAAATAAAATTCTTGCCATTATTTACATAATGTATTATTTACGTAAAATACAAAAAAAATCAATGAGTCTACAGGCTATGTGCTTCAATGCAGCCGCTGGCCTAAGGCGCATCCTCTGTCGCCCGGGTACACTATCAGGATCATCCTCATCACGTCGCCTCTTTATTTGACGATGCGCAGCAACATGATCGTCAGTAGAGCTGGCAGGATTAGTAGAAGTGGACGTTGGTCCTTCAGCAACCTACAAAATAATTACTAAGCTTAGTATATGAAAATATATATTAGTAATGTACACGTTAAGTCAAAAACATTTTCTTACCATAGTTTCGCCGGGCTCTTAAATATAAGCATCCGTGGTGTCCTCATCATCGCATAAAGTAGGCTCCGTGATGGGCTAGGACGAAGCCTTAATAAGAAAATTAAAAATTAATTTATGACAAATCATTAAGGAAAAAAACAAATTAAAATTTAACAGTAATACAAACATACCTGCGCCTGTGATAGATTCGTATCAACCGCAGGGGATGAGCCAAAACTCAACCTGCGCCCACCATCCACGTCTCGGGTCAGCCAATCCTTAGCAGCGGTAGATGGGCTTGAAAAGAACTGCTCTACATCTCCGTCAAATGTACCCGTGATCAACAATGGATTTGACGGGGTGACCTGTGATGTTGGCAACTCCAGTTGAAGGCTGTACGACGGCATGCTGCTGGAAGGCTCGTCTAGCTGAGGGATGTAACCCGGATGATCATCTCCAAGATCCTCATCAGGTGCCTCATCGCCCCCTTGCTGGGGACCACCTCCTCGCCGTCCCCCACGACCCTGTGAGGCACCCCTGCCTCGTGGGATAGCCCTGCCCGGTGGGGCAGCCCTGGCTCGTGCCCAACCCCTGCCTCGTGCGACAGGCCTACCCGATGGTGCTGCTCTGGCGCCACATACTCAGCAGCGTGATCTAACCTCTCGTCCTCTCTGGCTCGCTGCAGTGTTTGGAGAGCAAGCTCTACTACCTGCTGGCCATACTCAGCGACAGCGGGATTGTCGGCATGCTGCTGCATCTGCAGTCCCAACCGGTAGAATAAATGATGACCAATAGCCTGCACAATATTTAAAATACTAATTACATAATGCTATATCACAGTTATAAGTATGGGTTCCAACAAAAACATACCAGTGCCTCGTGCCTCCCGGCGTATGGTGTGAACCAACCTCCAGCTTGATGAACGGGATATCCGATCATCAGTCGGGTGTGATGGCGGTACCATGACGTATACATCTCAATAGTCGTCGCCGGGATTTGTGAAGGTGGTGGCGGAATCAGGTCCTCTCGCTGCTCCCAAGTATGGACCTATGCCTCTAGCCGTGCTACAAATGTGTCGTCCACCCTCGAACGATCATCCCACTGATAATGTGTAGCCTCCCATATAGGCTCTCTCGGTATAGTCTGTGGATGGTCAAACTGACGAAGTACCCGCTCTGTGGCATGATGCTCCACAATGTCGAGGCACATCAGTGGGACGAAAGTGCTCCAAATCAGTCAGTCGACCGATCAATAATCGAGCAGGCCAGCTATCAACTCGTCGCTATATGGCGTCCATATGAACTATCAAATAATAACATAAAAGTGAGTATGTGCAACACAAGTGCATTTATAACAAGTAAGTTTAGGTACATATTTACCTGTGCGGCCTCCAGCATATCCAACACATCCCTGACAAGGGGGAGATTATGATGAGCATCAATGGCTCGGTAGTTTCCACGTCGGAGAACCCACCTCCTAACTAGAGGGAGTAACGGAGGTGCTACATCCGAAGGTAATGGTGGTAGAGGTGGCTGCAATGGCAGGAACCGCTCCCAGGCCCAAACCTAACATACAAGGTCGACATAAAATTTAAGAGTCATTTTGACTATATAGAATTGGAAGTAATGAACATAGTATTCGAATATGTTGTCACATGTAGAAGCGGCAGAAAACCACATACATCGCTCTGGGTGCCCATGCTAGCTCGGCACATACTCCTGTATAGGTAAGCGAGAACAGCAGTACCCCAACTGTACTGGGTTAACTCATCTAGCTGCTGAATATGATGTAGAAACCGCATACTCACTAGATTTCCTGAAGTGTTCGGGAACAAGACACCCCTAAAAAGAAGGAGCAGCGCCAACCTCGTGTACCGGTAAATATGTAGATCCCTTGTCTCGCCGGTAATGTCGGGGTGAAATACCTCTAAATGCTGTCTAATAGCTGTCACAAAAATGCGACTGCCCCCTGAAGCTGCAGCCTCACCCTGTGGCCTGAAACTAGTGAACTGCTGCAGTAAGTCCAAATACTGGGCACGCGTCATAGATCTCATATACTGAGGCAGTGCAATGGCCAGTCCATCAGCAGGCAACCCATATAAAACCTGAACATCCTGAAGCGTGATGGTGGCCTCGCCAATGGGCAGGTGGAAAGTGTACGTCTCTGGTTTCCACCGCTCTATCAATGCCGTGATCAGAGACCAGTCAAGCTGCAGCCGTTCAATCTCAAAAATCCTATAGAAGCCCGTATCACACAGGCGCTGGACTACACGGGAATGGAAACCTCTCTCCCTCATAAATCCCACATGTCGTCCACTCTCCTGGCGCGGAGAGTCTGCTCCACTAGCTCTCCCTCCCATACGTAGGCGGACCTATGATCGCCCTGTAACACTAATATCTCATCCGAGAAAGGTCCAAGATGCACAGGTGGCACGTCCATATCGTCTACTGTAAATTAAACAATATTAATTGTGTGTTAGTTTTATTAATTAATATTTAATTATTTAATTGGACAGAGTATATACCTATGGGTTCCGGGCTCGATATTTGAGGCCCAATAGCACCAAGCTATCCTGAATTTTTATGTGTCAATTTCAATATTTTTAGAATTTTGTTTGTGTTATAATAATTAATATTTGATTATTTAATTGGACAGGGTATATACTTATGGGTTCCAGGCTCGATATTTGAGGCCCAGTAGCACCAAGCTATCCTGAATTCTTATGTGTGTCAATTTTAATATTTTTAGAATTTTATTTGTGTTATAATAATTAATATTTAATTATTTAATTGGACAGAGTACATATCTATGGGTTCCAGGCTCGATATTTGAGGTCCAGTAGCACCAAGCTATCCTGAATTCTTATGTGTGTCAATTTCAATATTCTTAGAATTTTGTTTGTGTTATAATAATTAATATTTAATTATTTAATTGGACAGAGTATATATCTATGAGTTCCATGCTCGATATTTGAGGCCCAATAGCACCAAGATATCCTGAATTCTTATGTGTGTTAATTTCAATATTTTTAGAATTTTGTTTGTGTTTTAATAATTAATATTTAATTATTTAATTGGACAGAGTATATATCTATGGGTTCCGGGCTCGATATTTGAGTCCCAGTAGCACCAAGCTATCCTGAATTCTTATGTGTGTCAATTTTAATATTTTTATATTTGAGGTCCAGTAGCACCAAGCTATCCTGAATTCTTATGTGTGTCAATTTTAATATTTTTAGAATTTTGTTTGTGTTATAATAATTAATATTTAATTATGTAATTGGACAGAGTATATATCTATGGGTTCCAGGCTCGATATCTGAGGCCCAGTAGCACCAAGCTATTCTGAATTCTTATGTATGTCAATTTTAATATTTTTACAATTTTGTTTGTGTTACAAATTTAATAATTAATTTTTAATTGGACAGAATATATATCTATGAGTTCCACGCTCGATATTTAATTTGACAGCATATATTAATTTGTTAGTTTTGTGTGTTTGTTTTATAAATTAAATAATTAATTTTTGTAAAGTGTAATTGGATAGAGTTTGTAGTTAGTAGATACTTAAACTACAGAGATTCTACGCTAAAAAGCTCTATATTTTACTACGCTAAAAGGCTTTACATTTTACTACGCTAAAAGGCTCTATATTTTACTATGCTAAAAGAGCACTATTCTTTAAGCAAATAAATAATCTAAACTAAATAAAAATAACAAACATATTTTAATAGCATAACATTCACGAAATTACATATAAAACAATAAAAGAAATTTATGAACATTTTTGTTAACAAGAAAAATTATTTCTCAACTTTTAACTATTTTTTTAAAACACTAATAATTTAATCCGGATAAAAATAACATATAAATTTAATAGCAAATAAAATACAAAACAACGTGGATACACATTCAAGACAACAAATTTGCATTATTAAACGATTTTAGACATAAACTAAACCGGAATACCTCAATTTATGTTTTTAGAAATGTCGGAAATTTGAAATTTTGAGCCCGAAACAAGTAAACCACAACAATCAAAGGCTTGGGTTGTATGCGGGACCTACAATCTTCATTTTTTGTGTGACAGGTGGGGTCCACTCGAATTTTTTTAAAATCGAAGGTGGGGGGGGGGGGACCCGCTGCTGCTATATTTTAATAGAGGAGGGGAGTGTTCTGTCGTGGGTGGGGAAGAAAGGGGGAATTGAAATCGAAGGTGTAAAATGCAGTATAATACCGCGCTTTAGTAAAGCGCAATATTATACTGCATTTTAGGTAGAAAAATAACTTTTTTTTAAAACTGTAGAAACGTGTTTTGAGCCCCGAAAATCATTATTTAGGTTTCAGACTCCTAAGTTATAATTAAATCAGCAAGAATAGAAATGCAGCAATAATGACACCAAGATTTTACGTGGAAATCCTTCTGAATAAGGGAAAAACCACGACCAAGAAGAACAACTGATATCACTACAACGAGGAATTTTATACTGTGTAGTAACGAGTACATATACTCATAAGACCACTACACCCTCAAAAGAAAAAAAACTCTTTTGCTTTTTCCACCTCACTACAATATCTCTCACACTCTATTTTTCTTCACAAACTATTTTCTTATAGTCTATGGAATACCTTGCTCTCTCTCTCTCACTCTCTCTCTCTCTCTCTCTCTCTCTCTTTCTTACTCAGATATATTGTCTGAGATTTTTGGTGTGTAGAAATGAGAGCCGAAGCTCTTCTTTTATAAGCGGAGCCTCTCTCTCTCTCACGCCTACTACATTTAACATTTTCCTTCTGCAGCTTACAAAAAATGCAGAAGAAAAATGTTTGCTGCCAACTTTGAAAAACCAACAACGGAAGAAAGTCTTCCTTAATTTACGGGATGGACCCCACAAATCTCCCCCTCCAGTCCCATTCACCTTAAGGAGGTAACACCGGAGATTCTAGTTTGGGCGCATGCCGACAAGTTCTTTGCAAAGCTCGAACTTGTCTCTTGGTACCACCTTGGTCAATATATCAGCAGGATTTTCACTCGTGGGAATCTTTTTGACCTAAAGTGATTCATTCTCCAATTGCTCACGAATCCAATGATATCTGACGTCGATGTGTTTTATTCTCGCATGGTACATAGAGTTTTTGCTTAGGTCTATTGACTCTGACTGTCGCAATAGACAACATACTCCATCTGTCGCAATCCAAGTTCTTAAAGAAATCTCTTGAGCCATATCATCTCTTTGCCAGCTTCAGTAGCCGCAATATACTCCGCTTCAGTTGTAGATAGTGCGGCACACTTTTGCAACTTCGACTGCCATGATATAGCTCCACCTGAAAAAGTAAACAAATATCCAGTAGTGGATTTTTTGTTATCAAGGTCACCTGCCATATCAGAATCTGTATAGCCATTCAAAATTGGATTTGATCCTCCAAAACATAAGTATTCATGTGAGCTTCCTCTTAGATACCTGAGTATCCACTTTACAGCTTCCCAATGCTCTTTTCCTGGATTTTCGAGAAATCTTCTAACAACACCGACTGTATGAGTAATACTTGGTCGAGTGCATACCGTTGCATACATCAAACTTCCGACAGCAGAGGAATAAGGAATCTTGGCCATTCTCTCGTTTTCCTCTGTTGTTGTAGGACACATCTTCTTACTCAACTTCAGATGACCAGGAAGGGGTGTGCGAACCAACTTAGCACTTTTCATATTGAAGCACTCCAGTACACGTTCTATGTACTTCTCTTGTGACAAATAAAGCTTCCTTTCATTTCTCGAACGAGTAATTCTCATGCCCAAAATCTGCTTAGCATGACCCAAGTTTTTCATTGCAAAAGACTTATTCAACTGTTTTTTCAACTCGTCAATCTTGGAAGCATTCCTGCCCACAATCAACATATCATCTACATATAGCAAGAGGATGATAAAGTCATCGTCAGAAAATCTTTGTACAAACACATAGTGATCTGAAGAAGTCTTCTTGTAGCCTTGCTCCCCCATAACAGACTTAAACTTCCTGTACCACTGTTTGGGAGCTTGCTTAAATCCATATAGACTCTTCTTAAGTTTGCATACAAGATTTTCTTTACCTTTTGCCTTGAAGCCCTCAAGTTGTTCCATATAAATCTCCTCTTCTAAGTCACCGTGAAGAAAAGCAGTCTTCACATCCATCTGCTCAATCTCCAAATCAAGACTTGCAGTCAAACCAAGAACTGTCCGAATGGAGGACATTTTCACAACAGGAGAAAATATTTCGTCAAAGTCAATACCTTTCCTTTGACCAAATCCCTTGACAATCAATCTAGATTTGTATTTGGGCTTCAAACTATGTTCTTTAACTTTAACTTTGAACACCCACTTGTTTTTCAAAGCTCTCATGCTCTTAGGCAATTTTACCAACTCGTACGTATGGTTCTCATGCAGAGATTTCATCTCATCTTACATTGCTTCAATCCATTGTTCCTTGTGCTCATCTTCTATGGCCTCTGCATAACATTCAAGTTCTCCCCCATCACTGAGTAATGCATACTCATTGGGTGAATAACGGGATGAAGGAGTACGAGGTTTAGGAGACTTCCTGAGTGGAATATCTAACTCGTCCACAGCTTCGTGAGTAGGAGCATCTACCTCATTAGCATTAGTATTGTTATCACCATCAATATACTGATCTGGAATGTTGTTCTGGGCATCACCATCATCATTGAGCCCACCAACGTCATCCTCATTTGTATGAGGAACTTGATCAAGATTAACTAAACCTTTAGAACTTGGAGATTTTAGCTTCTTCGCTTTGTTAATATCTTCTATGGTTTGATCCTCCACGAAGATAACATCATAGCTTCTCACGACCTTCTTCTCAGTTGGATCATATAGCATGTAACCAAACTCATCAAGGCCATAACCAATGAAGATGCACTGCCTTGTCTTGGCAGTTAATTTTGACCTTTCATCTTTAGACACATGTACAAAAGCTTTGCAACCAAACACTTTCAAGTGGTCATAGGAAACATCCTTGCCATACCAAACTTTGTTTGGAACATCACTTTACAAAGCAACCGCAGGAGATACATTTAATAACATGTGCGGCGGTCAACAAAGCCTCACCCCAAAAGGAATTCGGCAACTTTGCTTCAGAAAGCAAACATCTAACTCTTTCCATCAAGGTCCTGTCCATCCTTTCTGCTAAACCATTAAGCTGAGGAGTCTTAGGAGGAGTCTCCTAGTGTCTGATACACTGTTGCTTGCAGTATTCGTCAAAAGGTCCATAATATTCACCACCATTATCAATACGAATACACTTCAGCTTCTTTCCAGTTTCTCTTTCAACTGAAGCCTGAAACTGCTTAAAAACACCCAACACTTGGTCTTTAGTCTTCAAGATGTAGACCCAAAGTTTTATTGAGCAATCATCAATAAAAGTAGCAAAATAAAGTGCACCACCCAAAGTCCCTGTCTTCATTGGACCACATAAATCTGAATGCACCAGCTCAAACAACTCTGTCTTTCTTGAAGTATTATGAGACTGGAAAGAAACTCTTTTTTGTTTTCCAGCCAAGCTGTGCTCACATTTTTCTAATTTTGCACTTTCAAAATTTGACAACAATTTCTTCTTGGCCAGAATATTTAGTCCTTTCTTGCTAATGTGGCTAAGCCTCTTATGCCATAACATTGAAGAGTTATTGCTCTCAATGGCATTCACCATATCAACACAGGTGGAGACCGTAGTCCAGTATAGACAACGACGTTTTCCCCATGAGCCACAATCATGGAACCCTTAGTGAGTTCCACTTTCCAGCACCATTGGTACTGACATATCCCTCATCATCCAAAACACTAACAGAGATCAAGTGCAAACGAACATCAGGTGCATTCTTTACATTGTTTAAAACTAGTTTAGTTCCAATACTAGTTTTCAAATAAATCGTTACAATACCATCCACCCTAGATACAGTCTCATTACCCATACTCAAAGTTCCAAAGTCACCCTGACTATAGGATGATAAAAATTCCTTCCTTGATGTCACATGAGATGTGACACCACTATCCACAACCCAGCTTGACTCATCACAAACAATATTTATCAGATCCGCATCAAGGACAATAACAAGATCTTCTGTAGTGACGGTGGCCATACAATTGCCATCTTCTTTCTGTTCTTCCTTGTCTATATTCTTCTTTTTCAAAATCTGACAGAACTTCTTTGTGTGCCCTTTCTTCCCGCAATGATAGTACTCAATATCTTTAAGTCTGCTTCTGGATTTGCTTATATTATGTTCTCTATTTTGAGAACCCCGATTCTTGCTTTACCCCCTAGAGTCAGTCACCAAGACATTTGATGAGGAGGAACCTTGAGATTTTCTTCTCATCTCTTCATTTAAAAGGCTGCTCTTGGCAAGATCCATAGAGATCACACCATCCATAGCAGAATTTGATAACAAAGTTCTAAGAACTTCCCAAGAATCTGGTAGGGAACCAAGTAGAAACAAGCCTTGAATTTCTTCATCAAATTTAATGCCCATAGCAGATAACTGGTTCATGATCCACTGAAAATTATTCAAATGATCTGTCATCGCGGAACCATCATGGTATTTTAAACCCAACATCTGCTTTATTAGAAACATCTTGTTGTTTCCAGTTTTTCGAGCATACAGACTTTCAAGATGCTCCTATAGGGTTCGAGCATGTGTCTCGCCAGAAATATAGTTCAAAATATTATCGTCAACCCACTGTCTAATAAAGCCGCAAACCTGCCTGTGTAACAAATTTCACTCTTCATTTGATTTATTATCAGGCTTTATAGCGGCGAAGACAGGTTGATGAAAATTCTTAACATAGAGCAAATCTTCCATTTTGCCCTTCCAAATGACATAATTTGTGCCACTCAAAGTAACCATTCTACTAGTGTTGGCTTCCATCGTTTATCACAAATACAAATACTATTTGTTAGGAGACCAACGTAATTCATTTCTGATGTGGAAGTTCAGACTGTGCTGCAACCACAGAGCATACTCAGACAGAACCTTGGCTCTGATACCACTTGTTGGGAATAAACCCCGTAAAAATAATATTCATGGTATTAGTGATAAACGCGAAACACTAAGTTATGATTAAATCAGCAAGAATAGAAATGCAGCAATAATGACACCAAGATTTTACGTGGAAACCCTTCTAAATAAGGGAAAAACCACGACCAAGAAGAGCAACTGATATCACTATAGCGAGGAATTTTATACTGTGTAGTGACGAGTACAAATACTCCTAAGACCACTACACCCTCAAAAGAAAAAAAACTCTTTTGCTTTTTCCACCTCACTACAATATCTCTCACACTATATTTTTCTTCACAGACTATTTTCTTATAGTCTATGGAATACTTTGCTCTCTCTCTCTCTCTCTCTCTCTCTCTCTCTCTCTCTCTCTCTTACTCAGATATATTGTCTGAGATTTTTGGTGTATAGAAATGATAGCCGAAACTCTCCTTTTATAGGCGGAGCCTCTCTCTCACGCCTACTACATTTAACATTTTCCTTCTGCAGCCTACCCTTTTTGACAATGTAGAAGAAAAATGTTTGCTGCCAATTTTGAAAAACCAACAAAGGAAGAAAGTCTTCCTTAATTTATGGGATGGACCCCATACTTTAAGTCAGTTAAGCCATTTAAATTTAAAGAGTATTTAGAAAAAATTGAAAAAATATGCATACGACACGCTTCAAGTATTATAGCTAAACTGTACTAGCACCAAATATTCGTTGAAAATTCGATTCTTGTGATAAATATATTATATTATAGATATTCATTTAGTACTCCATTGTAAATAAAGCTTCCTGAAGAAGCTTATCCATATGGGAATCCGCCGTAAATATGTTTATCTATTTAGTACTCTATTGAAAATAAGCTTCCTGAAGAAGCTTATCACTTCGGTACCCGGTTATGGATAAACATTATCCCCAGTAGAAGATTATCCATACTGGATACAATGAGCTTATCCTTTCAGTACTTCGTTATGGATAATCATTACTCCTAGTAGAAGATTATCTATACTGGGTACAATGAGCTTATCCATTTAGTACTCCGTTATGGATAAACATTGCTCTTAGTAGAAGATTATCCATATCTGGTATAGTAGCAGCTTACATAACAGCTTGTAGTAGCAGCTTACACAGCAGCTTGCAGTAGCTTCATACACAGTAGCTTGCAGTAGTAGCTTACACAACAGCTTCCTTTCTTTTATAAATAGAAAAGATTTCAGTTCACTATGTACATCAGTTTGAATTCGAATAAATATTAGTTTCTCTCTATACTTGTCTTTACTTTACAGTCTTTATTTTATAACACGTTATCAGCACGATGTAAGCATGTGATTTTTGCCCTATATGAGAATTATTCCCAAAAAATTCAAAAAGTAAAGTAATTTTTTCCTTGGAGTGCAATTTTGTGATATTTTGTGATATTTTGAATAATTATTTGTATTTATCTGTGCATGTTTATTTGCTAAATTAATAAAAAATACAAAAATATGTCGCATTTTGCATATAGCATTTAATTCTACAATTGTTAGTAACTAAAATTGTTTTACAAAAATTAAAAATTACAAAAATAGGCATCGTTTGCATTTTTAGCATTTAATGTCCAAATATACAATTTTATGCTTAATTAATACTTAATTGTGCGTTAATTGTTATTGGAAGTTAATTTGCGCCTTTATAACTTAATTTAGTTCTTAATAATAGTTTAAGTATTTTTATAATTTAGTTTTAGAAAAATAAAAGAAGAAAAGAGAGCGAAAATATAAAGAAAGTCGGAATTGGGTCTCTTCTTCGATTTCAAGCCATAGGACCAAAAAATGGACCAATCTTCCCTACGACCCAGTCCATTTCGAACTGGGTCGACCCAGCCCATAACCCAACATCCTATTATCTTACAAACAACAAAATAAAAAGAAAAAAAAAGAAAACCCTAAAAACACAAAACACTCATCCCCCCCCCCTCTCATTTTTTTTCATCTTCTTCTCCAAACCTTCCAAACCCCACCTCCCATGGCTGCCCTTCATCCTCACCATGGACGACCCAGCTGCGCCTTCAGCTTCACCAACGTTCATGCCTACTCCTCCTCCTTCGTTCTTCGTCAAGCTCGAGCTTGAGCTCGACGTTCATGGCTACTCCTCCTCCATTTCGTTTCTTTTGCTTCTGCTACGACCAAATGACCCTTCTACTTCCATCTTCTCCGTCCAAGAAACCAAACGACCTGCTGCGTCATCCATGGCTGACCTTACTGTTGCATCGTCTGCGTTTGCTTGCCATGATGCTGCTGCTCGCGACCGCTGCCATGGATGCTCAGCGCGGCAGCTGCTTTTGCTTCCTCCGCCGAGCTGCTGCCAGCGTTTCTGCCGCTGCTGGGTCGTTGCCGCTGCTGCCTCGTCGCGACAGTTGCTTCAGCTACCCCGACGCTGCCATAGCTGCTGCTCCATTTTCTGCTGCTGCGTTGTTCTTCTTCGTCTCCATCTGCGGACTGCTGCTCATTCCTCTCCATCTTCTTCGTTTATTCGTCGTTGTTTCGAATCGGTTAGTTGGTTTATGTTTTCAAATTTCGTCCATATTTTTTTTGTTGTTCGTTTGTTTTTCGGATTCAAAATCGATAAATGATTCAATGTTTTTTTTGTTTGTCCGTAGTTGAAATAATTTTAGTTTGTTCATATGTTTCGTTAAATTAATTTTCAGATTTCAAAATAGAAGTTTAATTAGTTGTTTTCATGTTTATTTCATGTTTGTATTATTGTTTAAGTAAGTATTTGTTAGTTTGATGTTTGTTAGATATAAATTGAAATTTAATCAACTATTTCTTCAATTTGTTTCATGTGTTTATGTATTGTTAGAAATTGTTAATATTGTTAAGTTCAAGTTTAAGTTCATAATTGTTTCTTCGTCGATCTTGTTATTTGTTTAAAGAATTTAGTTGTATTAAAGGAATATATTGTTTTAATCGTTTAATCCGTCATGTTTGTTGTCTTAAAATAGATTCATTCATGTTCATACTTTGTTTGGATGATCTTGAATCCGAATTTTGTATAGTTTGATTTCTTGTTTACCATTTATGATTATTGCTTGAATTGTTCTCATAATCTTGTTTTAAGTTTAATATAAGAATTGTTTGTTGTAATGTTGTTAGAGTTGATTTTAAGTTCAATATGATTGAATTTAGAAATCTTTATACTTTGATTGTTGTTGTTGTTGAATCCGAAAATAGGATTGTCTGTTGCTAAAATATTGTTCAATTAAATTTTAGTTGTTCTTTGTTGTTCAATTCGTGTTCATGTGATATTGTTGTTATGATGTTCATCCATGTTCATATTGTTGTTTGAACATTGTTAGAAATTGATCATATTGTCTATATTTTGGTTAAGTTTGATTAATTGATGTGTTATAGCTGATGGGTAGTTTGGTAAATTTGTAATACGTTCAGGGGTAGTTTGGTAATTTCAGTAAGGTCGGAAGGGGTAGTTTAGGAATTGTACATTTTGAAATTGTTTATTTGAAGCATGGGGGACAAAATGAAATGAGGTGGGTTGTGATATGATTATTTAATATAAAGGGGGGACAAGATTTAAATTAAAGGGGAATCTTGCATTATTTTAAATAAAGCATGGGGGACAAAATATAATGGGGTGGTGTGATATGTTTATTTAATGTAATGGGGATGAGTGGAAAGATAATGGGTTGGGTAAAGAAAAAGTATTGATTTAATTGATTAAAAGATTTATGGGATGGGATTATATATATGTGAAGTCTTGAACACAAGAGGGAACAAGAATACAGAGAGAACATAAAAGATACGAGAAAAAATACAGACACAGATAGAGAAAAAAACGGACAGAGAATAGAAGAGAGAAAAATTCCGAAAAATATTTAAGCTTTCAAAATAAAAATAAAAGCTAAAAAATCTACTGCTTTCTTTCTTTGTTTGAAATTAGTATTAATGGTTGTTGTTTCATTTAAAGCTTAAAGCTTTTGTTTTTGGGATTACTACTCCACCGGTTTGTACTGGGTTGTTACTGTTGCTGGGCAGTTGTTGATGTTGTACTGTTATTACTGCCGCTGATTCTCATCTTCATTTTCTTGCTTCCAATATCAGGTACATATCTGTAAATTCATGTCATGAAAAGCTTCAACATGACATATTAATGAAGTTCGGGAATTATAATTCTGTTTTCCATTCGTTCAAGTTCATTAGTTTAAAATTTGGTTTTGTTTCAGTTGATTAATATAGTAGTACGTTTGTCGTGATGAATATAAGATAATTGTTACCTCTTAAAGTTCGTATAAGTGTTGTAATAATATCACCTATTTCGGAATTTTCATTAAGTGAAGTCATGATTGAATTATCAAGGTAGGGAACATGACATAAAATGGGCCATTAATTACATCCCGTAATATTGTTAGCTAAATGTAAAATAGAATGGAAGTATCAAGAAATTACATTATTAGTATATCTTGTAAAAAATCTGATTTTTTGGTTTAGATTGATATAAGTTGTATGTTCATATATGGCATGATAATGAGTATATATATAATCATATATGGAAGGTGATTTGATATAGCTCGTTACGATGTTAGAGTGTTATGAATGTTTTAAGACGGACAATTGTGTTGCATGTAAGGCAATTTTATTCAATCGATTTGTATAATAATTCCCTTTCTTATCAACTTGATGCTTATCTACCATCATAAACAAATTAATCAAACGATTATAATTTTGGATTAAAAAACAATTAATGTAGAAGGTGATTAGGTTTATAGATTATAACATTTTTTTAGCATTCGCTTCAAATAGAACAATGAAAATTCTTCAAAAATATCACTTCCTTACATCCATTCTTTCCCAATTTTTATACATAATTTGCATGTTGTCTATTTGGGTAGGCAAATATTGTATTCACTAAATGGTAGTATTAATCACATATTTATTTTTACTCCACAAATTCGAATGGTTTGAGGAATATAATTCATACGCGAAAAACATAAATTGCGACCAACGTCCAATAAATTGTAAATTCTTTTTAAGGAATTTAGAGACTAAAAGAATATTTATTTCTCATGATGTTCACATAAAAATACGTGGATATAATAAACAATTTGTAAACAAATTTATACTACCATCAAGAATATTTTTGTGATTAGGGATACGTTCGCGTAACCTAATTATATTTCTAAAGGCAATTCGGATTATGCGTTCGCGCAACTTCGATCGAATATTTAATAAAAGGGATTTCTCGGATAATATCATTATTAATTTCATAAAAACCCGAGATGTGAGGTTCACTACTTAATTATACAAAAAGGGCGAATATTCTTGATTTTATTTAAAGCATAATTTCGAAAATAATTATTTTAATAAAAATATTATCTATATTATTGTGTACACGTGCGCGTGACACAACTCCGCATGTTTTAAAAAATATAATTTATAACACGAATATACGTACGCGTGATTCGATTCAAATAAGGGACTTTAAATCTAAATAGAAGCGGTAACAATAAAATCATGCAATAAAAAATGTATTTAGCAAATCAAAATAATCAAGCCGAATATAACAGTTGAGCGACCGTGCTAGAACCACGGAACTCGGGAATGCCTAACACCTTCTCCCGGGTTAACAGAATTCCTTATCCAGATTTCTGGTGCGCAAACTGTAATACAGAGTCATTCTTTTCCTCGATTCAGGATTAAAATAGGTGACTTGGGACACCCTAAATCTCCCAAGTGGCGACTCTGAAATAAAGAAATAAATCCTGTTTCGACTGTCCTTTAATTGGAAAAAACTCCCTTGTACCCTCGCGGGCGCGGAAAAAGGAGGTGCGACAGCTCTGGCGACTCTGCTGGGGAAGAAACCCAGAACCACTGGTTCAGGGTTCAAGAATTCGAGCTTAAAATAATTGTTATAGTTGGCTTTATTTATTATCTGATTTTTTTTACATGATATATGCCCAATGTGCTAAATGACACTTTTACCGCTTTAATATTATTTGAATTATGAATATATACAACTGCTACGAAACCCCCTTCTTTCTGAGTCTTCTAAATTTATGGTGCACACGTGCGCGTGACCCACCTTTCTGTTAAAGTCATACCAAATAAGACGAAGTTGGGACAAGTAACTAGGCCGGGTAGACTTTCGTGCTCCCGGTACGTTGCCCCCGCTTCGGCTCAAACTGTCCGTTTGGGTAAGCCAGGGCTAGATCAATATGCCTCAGGTTTTTTCACTTAGAATAACTCAGCTTCATGCCGGATCCCTAGTAGGAGCGATTGTTTGCATCACGTGCATTTGACTTTGGAGACTCAGCACAGGGGTTGGGTCTGTCTAGGACAGGTGTACCAAAAAAAAATGACCATCCTGATGCATCTTACTTGCTGCTACTTGCGCATTTATTTGATCCGGATTTGTGTGTTGACTGACTTTTGAATATCATGAATAATATTTTAAAATTGAAAAAAAAAATAGCGGTTAGGGAATTGACTATTTATTTTTGAAAAAAAAAACCAATGCCCAAATAACTGTCAAAACTCTGCCGAAATTTTGAGAAAATGAAAAAAAAATGTTTTATTAGTTTGTTTTATTAAAAGCAAAGGAAAAATAGAAAATGAAAATAAAAAAAGAGTCTTATTTTTAAAATGGTTTTGTTTTATTTTATTTGCTTATGAAAATGCAAAAAAAAAAAAAGTCTTTCATTATTTGTCGCAAATATATATATATATATAAATCCGAAAAGTTTTTTTTATTTCCAAAAGATATATATATCTTTATTTGTTGCAAAGAGTATTTGTCTTGCCAAGAAAATTCAAAATAAAATTCCAAAAAATATGTCTTGCAAAAAATAATATAAATATCTTTATTTTCCATTGTTGATAAAACAAAAATAAATAAAAAATGTTTTCTTTTAAGAAAAAAAATCCGAAAATATTTTGATTCCTCTTTCAAAATTGAAAAGAAAATTCAAAATTCAAAAAATATTTTTTAGAAGCATTTCTTTTATCAAAAGTAAAATTCCAAAAATATTTTTTTTCTTTAGAATAAAAAAAAAGACAAATGGAAATTCGAAAAAAAAACTTCCTTTTACTTTTGAAATTCTCAAAGTTCAAATCAAGAGAAAAGGAATTTTTACGAGTTTTTCTTTCAAAAAGAAATCAATCAAAAAAAAATATATATACTTCCTTTGAGCAGTTCTTTCACAGTTCCAATAAAAAAAATATTAGTTCATTTACTTATTCACGAGGCCCGAACTACGCGGGTTTGATTCTCACCGGATGTGAGATACGTAGGCAACCCTCATCGGGTCCAACCCCCTTTTTTTTGCTAAAATAGCCAAAAACCAATAAATAAATAAAAAAACGTGTCAAAATTTTAATTTTGTCATAAATAAGTCGGGCGGTGTCTAGCCTCCCCTTTTGCTAAAAAAAAATAGCCAAAAAATATGTCAAATTTTAATTTTGAAAGAAGTCGGGTGACGCTGATTTATCAAGACATAGCCGAATGTTCCCGAAAAGGACGCCGGAAGGCTGACTTTGCATAAACAGCCACCTTTTGGGTCATGTTTAGTTGACCCACACAGCCTTGAAAATCTTCGTCCCCGAGGCGCTGAAGGGCCGTGTTGCAACACCTGGTTTTTATTGTAATTTGAAAAAAAAAACAAAGAGTCACCGGTCAGGTGAATACCGTTTGAATTTTGTCATAATAAGCCGAGCCAGCTTCGGCCGCGTCTTAAACCGTTCTTGCCGAAATAACCTCAGAGTATCTTTCAGTTGTCGAAAGGCTATTTTCGTAAAATAACGGACAAGTGTGTAAAGTGTCATATAATAATCCTCTCCGGCCTCAAAATTTGGAAGGGGCCGCATTTGCAAAAATAACCGTTTGGTTGCATTTGTCAAACGGAGAAAGGAAGCTGGCCATTTGTTTTTTGTAAAACTTTTGATTATAATATGTGGGTCGTTTGATTTTCAAGTTTGTAGGTCATTTTTAAACCTTTGAAACCCAATATGAAAATTGAAAAAAAAATGATTAGTATTGCTTATCTTTTATTGGTCCGAACTACGCAAGGTCTGATTCATGCGGGGTCATGATACGTAGGCAATCTCCATAAGATTCGACCACAACAAAAAAAAAATTGAAAAACAAAATCGAAAAAAAAGAAGTAAAAAGATGTTGCTAGTAATAAGAACCGACTGAGTCCATTCTAACATGTTTTGTTTTGAATTGTGAAGAAAGTTGAGCTGGTCGGTTTGTTGAGAGGGTTCAACAAGAGTCTACTGTGCCGGAAAAAATAGAATACTGAAACAGCAAATGACGAGAGGGTGTCAAGCATGGGCCAGTGGGCAAGGACAGCCTCGTCATGAGTCACAATTTGCGACACAACAAGAGCAGTACCACTCTCCTAAGTACCACCCGTACTCGTTTGATTTTCCTGCAAAGATTGAAGAGCCTGCCCGAAAGATGGTACAAGAAGAAATGACCCAAAGAGTGAAAAACTTAGAACAATGGTTGAAAAACAGACAAGGGTTGTCTGGTCAAAAGAGTGTTGCCTTCAAAGATCTATGTATGTTCCCCGATGTCCACTTGCCGCCTGGTTTCAAGACTCCCAAATTTGAAAAGTACAATGGACATGGAGATCCTATTGCCCACCTGAAAAGGTATTGCAATCAACTGAGAGGTGCGGGAAGAAATGAAGAATTGTTGATGGCTTATTTTGTGTAAAGCCTTACGGGAGTAGCTTCCGAATGGTTTATGGATCAAGACACGTCTCGCTGGTATGTCTGGGACGACATGGCACAATCATTTGTCAAACAGTTCCAATACAGCGTCGACATTGCCCCAGACCGCATTTCCCTTTCAAACCTGAAAAAGAAACCAAGTGAAAGTTTCAGGGAATATGCCATTAAATGGAGAGAGCAAGCAACTCGAGTTAAGCCACCCATGGATGACCACGAGCTAATAACTGTCTTCCTTCAAGCGCAAGAGCCAGATTACTTTCAGAACATGATGTCCGCAGTTGGCAAATCCTTCTCGGAAGCAATCAAAATGGGAGAAATAATAGAGAACGGTCTTAAGATAGGAAAAATTATAAGTCAAGCAGTTTTTAAAGCTGCAACTCACGCTGTCCGGGTTGAGTCTGATAATTTTTGCGACACAAATGAGAAGACTGAAGAAATCATGATGACATCAGGGTCAAGAAGAGGTCCTAGGAGAACATCTCGAAGGTATGAGCAGCCTCCTAAAGTTATCTATGAATCCCCTGAGCAAGATTATCCCCCTCAGAACCCACAACACTCTATTGTTCCACCTCAGTATGTTGCCCGGCCACCAAAACGCTCTAGAAGGCGAGAACGAGCGTCACAAAATCTCCAGAAGCCTCCACATAACTTTCAGGTGCCCTATAACCCACATCCAAGCCAGAAGTATAAAGGGAAACGAAGGTTGAAAGATAATTTTACACCAATAGGAGAGTCCTATGAAAGCTTATTTGAGAGGTTAAAGCATCACGGCATGATTGCATCTATTCCTCCAAATCATCTGGACACACGTGCAAGAAGCTTTGACCCTTCTAAAAGATGTGAATACCATTCCAATGCCCAGGGGCACAATGTTGAAAGTTGTCGGGATTTGAAAAAAGAAATAGAAAGGATGATCCAGGAAAATCTGATTGTGATCCAAGGTAATGACACCCAGAATATCGCGCAGAATCCTTTACCTGCACATCATGATGCACACTTTATGGGGAGGATGCCTGGTAACATGGGATTTTAGAGTCATCCCGGAAAGCCACTAACTGATGATAATGATATCGAAGTTGGAAATGGTCTGGACAATACTGCAAAGCTCAGTGGCTAAAGATGCCAACTTTGATAAAATGGGAGGACGCTCCGTTCCTTGGTTAGCAAGAGAGAAGCTTGTGGTGGCTTATTTTGTTGTCATTTCTGTTGTCCGGATTATTCTTAGGGTTGTAATCCGAATATTGTCTTGTGTCAAACCTTCTTATCTTTCCATTTTTGTCGTATCAGTTTGTTTAAGTCTCGTTGATGTTGTGTTAAGATTTTATTCTGGTTGTTTTGTTTGTTTTTCTAACCATTTCGCCGGAAGTCTAATACAAAAGCCGGTCTTTTATTATTTCCAGTCATCTTTTTATTTAGTCCTTTTGTCATTTTCGTTCAATGCCGATTCTAGGGACATGACATGCGCACACAGTTTGGGCCTAATCTTTAAAGTTAATCATAAAACCCTGGAGAGGTGATCAAAGCATTTAAGGGAAATAAGAACGGTTTGAGATTATTTGAAGCCCGAGTCATGTGGAACTGGGGCAAGTAAAACACAAAGAAAACCGCTAAATGCAAGATTCGCCGAATTGGCATGAGGGTCGTTCATGAGAGTGAGAATGTCGCCCAGCCGTGCTTTAGAGATGACAAATGAAAAGCAAGTGTTTATCATAATTGTCAAGACCAGCACCGTCGGAAGAGACTATAAATCTATGTTCAATTATGTTGTTTGCACTTGGCATGTTTTGAAGACTGGAATGACGAAGGCATTTTATTCTGCTACCTAAACACTTTATCCTTCGTTACCCCTTTTGAGCCTTATTTATTTTCTTTCATATCCCTTGTTCGGAATCAATAGCAATGACTAGGAAATACGAGCCTGGAAGGTAATCAAAAAAAAAAAAACGAAAAATGATAACAAAAAAAAAAGAAAAAAAGAAAGTCAAATGAAAAAAGAGGAATTGGGAACTACGTTTGACCTGATTCCTCAAAGAGGATACGTAGGCGCTTCACGGCTCGGTCATAGGGTGCATAGTGTGCATAATGTGCATGGTATGCATGGTGTAATAAATAAATAAATAAAAAAACAAAATTTAAATAAATAATCCCCAAGCAAGGAACTGGGGCAAGGGTTGCGCTCGTGGTAAGCAAAATTGGTTCCGAATGTTGTAATATTTAACCCCAAATTTATTTTGTTTTTGAGCCTTTAATACCCTTTCTTTCTAGCCTATCCAAAAACCCACATTACGGTCCAAAGAAAGACCTTCTGATCAGTCTGCAAAAGATGCCAAGTCAGACAAATGAGAGTCTTACCGGTGAACATAACACTCTGTTCCACAACAGAAATGACTCTAATCTCCAGCAGAGAGAGTCATACCGGCAACACTCCAAATCCCCAGCTGGAAAGTGATATAAATGAGAGAGTCTTATCAGGTGAAAATCTTCACGGACACCATAAGGCGATGAAAGATGAGAGAAAAACCAAAATGAGAGAGACTTGATGGTGAAAACCTTTTGGGCACTACAAGTCGAATAAGATTGGGAATCAGATGGAGGATAGTCAATGGAAGATCTTGAAAGACGATTGACGACGGAGGATAGGCCACATATGCATGTCATGACCATTAGAGTCGGTGTCTGCGTTTGATAGGTTTTTATTTATAATTTCTTTTGTTAAAGAGTCATCTTTTTCCTTTGTCTTTTATTCTGTTCCTTTTTATCTTTCTCCTTTCATAGAAAATTCCCCAGTAGAGTCTGTTTGGTCAGAACTAGTGGGAAATGACTTCAAAATAGGCCATCAGCTTTCCAATTATGCAAGATGAGATATGGCTAGTACATCCAAGTGGTATAGTCAGCAAGGAACGAGCACAAGGCCAGTGTCAAGAAAGATATCCCCAGCAAAAGGGAATTGACAAAAGGATTGACGAGTGTCAAGAGGGATATCCTTGCCAAAATCAGAGGTTATTAAAACCTCAAGGCCAAGGCCCGTGGACAAATAAGGAGAGCAATAAGCATGACTTGGAAAATTCATGCGAGACTAAAAGGTCGGAAAAATGCAAGTCTCCGAGCCATGCCACGAAAGAAGAGGGATATCCCTAGCAGAAAAGGATTATCCTCAGCAAATAATATCGTCCCTTGTGGAATGCAGAGCAAGGAAGGAGAAAGGGGAAAGCCATCCCAAGTAGGAGTATCACACCAACCACCGCGTTTTAAACTAACAAATTTTGTTTAAAACAGGTAAAGGAAATGGCATTGATGTCGGAAATGCATGCCACAAGAAAGATTGTCAAACTGGGGTAGAAAATTTTCTTTTCAGTTAGAAAATTTTCTGGAAAATTAGGTACCCATTTGGGGAAGAATAAAAATAGCACCAAGGAAGTGGTCTTTGAACCAGTGTTGCCCCATTATAATAAGTTTCCAATGGAGGAAATTGATCCCCAGCAGACAGAACAAAGGGATGACATTTGTGCTCAGAAAAACAAAAGCCATTATCATCCCTAGGAGCTTCCAGAAGATTGAAGCATCGATTTGAAGGGATAAAATTCCCCAGCAACGTTATCCTCAACGACGTTATCCCAAGAAGATAACACTTTTATCCCCAGCAGTGTTGAGAGAAAATAAATTCTGAAAAAAAAATTGAATTTGAAGGAGGGGAAGAAAGAAAACTACCGCAGTGGTATTATCCCCAGCAAGCAAGAACAAAGCAGCGCGAAGGAAGGAGAAAAGAAAAGAAGAAATTACGAAGGTAAGTTTCTCAAATCATTGATCTTTACTACATTTTTCTCCTAGGATAAAAAGTCCTAGTCTGATGAATTTCCCTCCCGATACAATCTTGGTCTGATGAAATTTTTCTCCCAAGATAAAATCTTAGTCGGATGAATCTTTCTCCTAAGATCACAACAAATGGACCTAGTCTGTCGATTTATCTCCTAGAGTCAAAATCTTGGTCTGATGAAATTTTTCTCCCAAGATAAAATCTTAGTCGGATGAATCTTTCTCCTAAGATCACAACAAATGGACCTAGTCTGACGATTTATCTCCTAGAGTCAAAATCTTGGTCTGATGAAATTATTCTCCCAAGATAAAATCTTAGTCGGATGAATCTTTCTCCTAAGATCACAACAAATGGACCTAGTCTGACGATTTATCTCCTAGAGTCAAAATCTTGGTCTGATGAAATTTTTCTCCCAAGATAAAATCTTAGTCGGATGAATCTTTCTCCTAAGATCACAACAAATAGACCTAATCTTGAATCCGAATTTTGTATAGTTTGATTTCTTGTTTACCATTTATGATTATTGCTTGAATTGTTCTCATAATCTTGTTTTAAGTTTAATATAAGAATTGTTTGTTGTAATGTTGTTAGAGTTGATTTTAAGTTCAATATGATTGAATTTAGAAATCTTCATACTTTGATTGTTGTTGTTGTTGAATCCGAAAATAGGACTGTTTGTTGCTAAAATATTGTTCAATCAAATTTTAGTTGTTCTTTGTTGTTCAATTCGTGTTCATGTGATATTGTTGTTATGATGTTCATCCGTGTTCATATTGTTGTTTGAACATTGTTAGAAATTGATCATATTGTCTATAGTTTGGTTAAGTTTGATTAATTGATGTGTTATAGCTGATGGGTAGTTTGGTAAATTTGTAATACGTTCAGGGGTAGTTTGGTAATTTCAGTAAGGTCGGAAGGGGTAGTTTAGGAATTGTACATTTTGAAATTGTTTATTTGAAGCATGGGGGACAAAATGAAATGAGGTGGGTTGTGATATGATTATTTAATATAAAGGGGGGACAAGATTTAAATTAAAGGGGAATCTTGCATTATTTTAAATAAAGCATGGGGGACAAAATATAATGGGGTGGTGTGATATGTTTATTTAATGTAATGGGGATGAGTGGAAAGATAATGGGTTGGGTAAAGAAAAAGTATTGATTTAATTGATTAAAAGATTTATGGGATGAGATTATATATATGTGAAGTCTTGAACACAAGACATAACAAGAAATACAGAGAGAGAACAAAAAAGATACGAGAAAAAATACAGACACAGATAGAGAAAAAAAACGGACAGAGAATAGAAGAGAGAAAAATTCCGAAAAATATTTAAGCTTTCAAAATAAAAATAAAAGCTAAAAAATCTACTGCTTTCTTTCTTTGTTTGAAATTAGTATTAATGGTTGTTGTTTCATTTAAAGCTTAAAGCTTTTGTTTTTGGGATTACTACTCCACCGGTTTGTACTGGGTTGTTACTGTTGCTGGGCAGTTGTTGATGTTGTACTGTTATTACTGCCGCTGATTCTCATCTTCATTTTCTTGCTTCCAATATCAGGTACATATCTGTAAATTCATGTCATGAAAAGCTTCAACATGACATATTAATGAAGTTCGGGAATTATAATTCTGTTTTCCATTCGTTCAAGTTCATTAGTTTAAAATTTGGTTTTGTTTCAGTTGATTAATATAGTAGTACGTTTGTCGTGATGAATATAAGATAATTGTTACCTCTTAAAGTTCGTATAAGTGTTGTAATAATATCACCTATTTCGGAATTTTCATTAAGTGAAGTCATGATTGAATTATCAAGGTAGGGAACATGACATAAAATGGGCCATTAATTACATCCCGTAATATTGTTAGCTAAATGTAAAGTAGAATGGAAGTATCAAGAAATTACATTATTAGTATATCTTGTAAAAAATCTGATTTTTTGGTTTAGATTGATATAAGTTGTATGTTCATATATGGCATGATAATGAGTATATATATAATCATATATGGAAGGTGATTTGATATAGCTCGTTACGATGTTAGAGTGTTATGAATGTTTTAAGACGGACAATTGTGTTGCATGTAAGGCAATTTTATTCAATCGATTTGTATAATAATTCCCTTTCTTATCAACTTGATGCTTATCTACCATCATAAATAAATTAATCAAACGATTATAATTTTGGATTAAAAAACAATTAATGTAGAAGGTGATTAGGTTTATAGATTATAACATTTTTTTAGCATTCGCTTCAAATAGAACAATGAAAATTCTTCAAAAATATCACTTCCTTACATCCATTCTTTCCCAATTTTTATACATAATTTGCATGTTGTCTATTTGGGTAGGCAAATATTGTATTCACTAAATGGTAGTATTAATCACATATTTATTTTTACTCCACAAATTCGAATGGTTTGAGGAATATAATTCATACGCGAAAAACATAAATTGCGACCAACGTCCAATAAATTGTAAATTCTTTTTAAGGAATTTAGAGACTAAAAGAATATTTATTTCTCATGATGTTCACATAAAAATACGTGGATATAATAAACAATTTGTAAACAAATTTATACTACCATCAAGAATATTTTTGTGATTAGGGATACGTTCGCGTAACCTAATTATATTTCTAAAGGCAATTCGGATTATGCGTTCGCGCAACTTCGATCGAATATTTAATAAAAGGGATTTCTCGGATAATATCATTATTAATTTCATAAAAACCCGAGATGTGAGGTTCACTACTTAATTATACAAAAAGGGCGAATATTCTTGATTTTATTTAAAGCATAATTTCGAAAATAATTATTTTAATAAAAATATTATCTATATTATTGTGTACACGTGCGCGTGACACAACTCCGCATGTTTTAAAAAATATAATTTATAACACGAATATACGTACGCGTGATTCGATTCAAAGAAGGGACTTTAAATCTAAATAGAAGCGGTAACAATAAAATCATGCAATAAAAAATGTATTTAGCAAATCAAAATAATCAAGCCGAATATAACAGTTGAGCGACCGTGCTAGAACCACGGAACTCGGGAATGCCTAACACCTTCTCCCGGGTTAACAGAATTCCTTATCCGGATTTCTGGTGCGCAGACTGTAATACAGAGTCATTCTTTTCCTCTATTCGGGATTAAAATAGGTGACTTGGGACACCCTAAATCTCCCAAGTGGCGACTCTGAAATAAAGAAATAAATTCTGTTTCGACTGTCCTTTAATTGGAAAAAACTCCCTTGTACCCTCGCGGGCGTGGAAAAAGGAGGTGCGACACATGAGACTTTGCCATCTCGAGCAAATACTTTTAAAGTATCTGAGGTACGAACTTTCTTTTTCTATATAATGTCAAATCTTTCTAAACTTGAATTTGTAGCCTTGGATATATCGGGCAAAATTTACACGTTTTGGGTGCTTGATGCTGAAATTCATCTTGATGCGATGGGTCTGGCAGACACCATCAAAAACAAAAATCAGGCATCAAACCAAGCTGTGCCAAAGCAATGATATTCGTACGCCATCACCTTGATGAGGGCCTAAAAATGGAGTATCTTACTGTTAAAGATCCAGTCATACTGTGGAATAATTTGAAAGATAGATATGACCACCTGAAGATGGTCGTTCTTTCATAGGCATGATATGATTGGACTCATCTAAGGCTATAAGATTTTAAATCTATTAGTGAGTATAATTTTGCTATGTTCAGAATTATTTCCCAATTGAAATTATGTGGTGATAATATTACTGATCATGATATGTTGGAGAAAACTTTCACCACTTTTCATGCCTCGAATATGCTCCTGCAACAGCAATATCGAGAGATGGGATTTAAAAAGTATTCTGAACTTATCTCACATCTTCTTATAGCCGAGCAACATAATGGGCTATTTGTAACACCCCATGTTTTCATGTGTGGAAGTACGCCACAAGTAAATTGATATCAGATCGTAAATGAGATGTTACATCCCACATTTTCGCACGTTAAAATTTCGTCGTAAGTTAATCAACGTAATTCCAAGGAAAAGATTATTTGGAGATTATAAGAATTATGCTATTTCAAACAAGTAATAAGTAAATTCTTGAAGGTAAAAGGGGGAGCAAATCAAAGAAAATGAATTTTGTCCAAAATTGGCATTTTGGGGTAAAATACGGCCCGAGCTAAAATACCCAGTATTTATGGACTAGTACCATGCAAGGTACCATATGACCATGGTAGTATAACATATAAAGTATATATGATGTATTTTAGTAATAAATAGAATTTTAAGTAATTTGGGGTAATTTTTAAATTATGGGGATATTTGGTTAATTACCGGATAATAGGACAATACCCAGTTAACTAATAAGTGGGTAAAGATTAATAATCTCCACCCCACTCGCCACGTGGTAGTAGGCCACCATTCAAACCTATGACTAATTAGTCATAGGTGCTTAGTGGCTAAAAAACGTGTAAGAATTACAAGAGGCTTGAATCTTGGTCTTTTAACAAAAGCTTAGATTTTTAGTCAAAATGCAAAATTTCACTCTTTCACCTAAGTTCAACCAGATGCTAAGAAACCTTATCAATATGGAGATTTCAAAAACGTGAAGATTACATTATTCAAAAATATGAGCTTTCAAGAATTAAGTAACGCACGAGTTCATCGATTTTCCCTATTTCGATCCGCCGTTACGTGTTGTCACAATCAACGGGTGTTAAAGGAATTGTTAGAAGAATCGGTTCAGGTATGTTAAGGCTATCCCTACTTTCTTTTGGCATGATCCATACGATACGAACGAAACGTGCAAATGCACAAATTCCATATATGACTATATTCATAGAAGTATTAGAAGTGCCTATGTTCTTAAATTTCCATATGTCTTATTATTCCATCTTCTATTTATGGGTCTCAGAAAATACGTAAAATGATTTTATGATATTAATCAGAGGTATAATGATCTTATGACATACCGAGAGATTTTGTTATCGTATTTCATATGCATTTCATGCATTTATACATGTACATTGACCCATGACTCAGACGGCGTTAAATATGCGTATATATCTATATATATATATATATGTATATGGGATATGGGAAAAGGTTACGGCGTTATATACGCACCACCACCTGATCAGCTGATATATGATGATGATGTTGCCCACAGTAGCTGAAATATGATTTAAATGGCGTTATATACGCGTATATATGTATGTATTCAAATGGCGTTATATACGCATATATATGTATTTATTCAAACGGTGTTATATACACGTATATATGTATGTATATATATGTATATGGGATATGGGAAAGGTTATGACATTATATATGCACCACCACCTGATCAACTGGTATACGATGATAATTTTGCCCACAGTAGCCGGTATGATATAATGGAATGCCCTCAGAGGCTGATGATGTTATGAAACATGTACCTATGCATGACATGACATTCATACACACATGCATGACACTAAAGGTAATTTATTATTTTCAAAGCTATTCAGACTTGCAGATTGAGTCACATACTCTATATTTCTTCCATGTCTTTGATGCACTTACTTATGTGCCTTACATACTCGGTACATTATTCGTACTGACATCCCTTTTGCCTGGGGACATTGCGTTTCATGCCCGCAGGTCCCGATAGATAAGTCGAGAGCCCTCCAAGTAGGCTATCAGCTCAGCGGAAGATGTTGGTGCACTCTATTTGCTTCGGAGCTGCTTGTTTGGTTAGTATTGTTTGGTATGGCGGGACTCTATCCCGAATTTTATGACATTTACGTATTCTTAGATGCTTGTAGACATATGTTGTGTACGTGAAAGATTTTTCGGCCTTGTTGGCCTATGTTTTGAGTTTATAAATAATTATGTTGGACTATTAGGCCCGTATGTCATGTGTATATAATGATATAATAAACAAATACATTACGTTGGTACTCGGTTGAGTAAGGTACCGGGTGCCCGTCGTGGCCCATCGGCTTGGGTCGTGACTAAAGTGGTATCAGAGCAGTTCTGTCCTAGGGAGTCTACAAGTCGTGTCTAGTAGAGTCTTGTTTATGGGTGTGTCGTGCACCACACTTATAAGCAGGAGGCTATAAGACATTTAAGACTGTCACTCTTTCTTCTTACTATATATTGTGTGGTAGAACTCACTTATAAGAATTCAAGTCCCGAGCTTCTATTTTTATTCGTAATAAGACGATGCCTACACTCAGAAAGATGATCGATAAGAGATATAGCTGTGGAAGTGTTGAATTAGAGGAACTCGACTTTGTATCATGCTTATGATAAGTAAATATGAGGTATTCAGCAGATCATGTGCGTACTGTAAGGTGTAAGCCTCTTGATAAGGAGCCTTAAGGTAAGAATGCCTATCCACCTTTATGGTGAAAGACAATGAGAGATTAAGAAGATAAATACAGGTTTCAAAAAGCAAAAGAAGCAAGATAAAGAAGGGTACGAGGAACCCAATTAATGAAGGCTAACGACGTTTATAATTGAAGCAGAGGAACATAAGCTTTTTGAGTTATATTCAATAGTAAAAGAGGTATATGCAATTGGTCGCACCCATTCCAGATATGCCCTATGGGGATTAACAGAAGTAGTATAAGAAGATATTATGGATGAATTATTTGCGTCAATTGACATTTCCGAAGGATATTACAAATATGCTAATAGATTTCTTTATGAGACACCAGATGGTGCACTCTGAAATAGTGCAGCCAGATATGAGTACTACAAAGACATGCACTATAAGCCTTGAAAGGATAAATATTACCTTAGTGTGGCTCGTGTCCCTAGTAAAGCGAGAACGTTAAGCAACTTGAAGAGCCACTGGATGGAGCAAAGGAAAGCTAAAAGTGAAAGAATATCGTATTGAAGTTTTCATAAGAAAAGGGATATGCAGAAATATTAGCAGAGTAATGAGAAGAGAGATAAAGAAGCATTATGAATAAGGTGTGATACATGCATGAAAATGGTAGAGTGTTACAGAACCTATAGTCAAATGAAGGAAGAGACAAAAGGTGATGGGCCTTAAACAACGAAAGAGTATAGGCCATAAAGTTATATCCTCATTTCGAGAAATAAGTTCGTGACTCCAACGCGACTACCAGAGGGGAGAGTTAATCCCCAGAGTAACAGAAATCAGTATAAACTAGTAAACAAGAAAAACTAAATATGAATTAGGGACTGAATGATTGGAAAGTACTCGACATCATGAGAATTTCATAATTTGTTATGGCGGTAATAGAATGGACCACAGAAGAAGATTCACGATGAATTTAGAGAATAGTCATTCAGGGAGACGCTTCCCTAGAGCAAGTAATGTGAGCAAAGTTAAGCTTAAGAGACTGTATGTGCCAGTTACGCTAAGTGTCACCCTCGTGAGTAAGGGAATTTGTCATTCTTGGTACAGAAGAAGTGTCACATGGCGAGTAAGGATCATTGATGTTGAGAAACGACGCCAAAGATGAAAAGGTAAAACATCTATAGGTACATCCTCGTGGCTTCAGCTTTTAGTACACCCATAAAGGGGGGAATATGGAGTAATGTGGCATTAAGTTAGAATTAAGTGGTTCTAGTAATCATGAAATGGTAAAGGAAAAATGCGATAAAATGAAAAAAAGGATGAGATTGCACTTATTCAAAGCCTGCAGATATGCTACGATACCAGAGCATTATGCAAACACGACGTCAGGGAAAGGAAGTAAGGGTTCCTGCCCGAGATATTATTGATTAATAAGGATCCAGTGCGAGAGGTAAGTTAAGATAAAGGGAATGACCCAAGAAATATTACATGGGATATTGATATGGGAATGGGCCAATAAACAATTAGTAGTTGATTCAAGAAGAGCTTAGTTATGGCTAGACAAGAGAATACAGAAAAATCAACAGATCATGCAAGATAAACATAGAGAACCCCAATATGGGGAATTCAGCCTCACAGTTATAACATCGTGATCCTTGAAGAATATCCATATAAGAGTCGGGGGTAGTTAAAAGGGTACCGTATGAGTGTTACGGAAATAAAAGTGACACCGTAAAGACAGTCAAAATATTAGGTTAGGGGTAACCCTACATGCACAAAGGCGTGGAGATAAGTAACTACGGGTAATTATAGGCAAGGAAGAACATCAAAAATTCCGTCAGGCATACGATGTAATAAGCTCGCAGCCTTACAAGAGTTAGAGGATCCTCCCTAAATACTACAATGAAAGACTAGCTGAGAAATTAAGGAAGAAGGCTTTAACCTAAGCTCAGTGACCTAAGGAGAGAATGGTCGTGTAACAACAGTCTCACAACAACTTTCGAAGCACTCCAAAGGAAAGTGGCACCTACTATGGCTAATGAACGGGAAGTAAAAATTAAAAGTAATACTCGAGATCATATGTGTTGCACAAAAACTCTGACATGTGTGAGCACTAAGATAAGCTAAGCATGGATGCAACACGGGGGCGGAAAGACTAGGAAAAGTAATAGCTTACCTTGAAAGAAAGCTAAGATGGAACAAAAGAAATTATTCGATCAATGATCCAGAGTTGGTTACGTTATGAACGCACTTAAGGGTTCGAAGTTTTATACATGCAGCATATACAGCCGTAGAAGATTCTGGTATACATTAAAAGAAAGAATTGAGCCCAGGTCATAGACGAAGGATTGAATTATTAAAGGATTGTATCATGGATATTCCTCAGCATCCATAAAAGGCTAAAGTAATAAACAATACCATGAACCACAGGTCAAGAGATAGCTTAAGCCTACATAAAGGCTGATCAGAAGAAGGAGGAAACTAAAGAGTTACATCAACGAAGTAAATCAGGAATCTGATTATTGGACCCAGAAAATTATAGAAATCATGATTAAGCACATTACAGGATCACTCTTAATATCAGAGGTACAAGATGGATAGTACGACAACCATATTCTGTAACGGCCCTTTGATAAAACGAGTCGGAAAAGTACCAGCATTATAACAAGTCAATACGAAGCTCCCACCGAGTTGTGTATGCACCAGAGGTGTAAGTATTGGACGTAAATTACACCTAGGTGGAAGGGAAGTCATGAAAGAGATAGAAGATATGATGCGAGATTTTAAGATAAGTAAGTTAAAGGTAAACAACATACAAGATACTCAAGGGAAGAAGATCGTTAATAGTCCATGCTTCGAATAGAAGGATAAAAGCACTAGGATTCAATATCTAGGAATGATAACAGTGTCGTCAGTGGCATACCTTCCAGCCTATGGTTTCTAAGTACCAAAATATCTAATTAGATAGTAAAAGAAGAGTTAGAGACGATGCAATGTCTCGCTTGATATTCTAGAAAAGCATAGGAGAATCGATCGCAAGCTAAAGTACGATAGAACGACAAGGTTTTAGAAAAACAAGAGTAAGGATACGAAGAAGGCAAGTGAGAAGGTGACAGAAGTGGTATGGATAAGTCCTCGGGATTAGGCCGTAAAAAAAAGGAACTGATGGTTTCTCTAAGTTATAGAAAGTTCAGTATAGCCTGAATGAACTCAAAAGAGTCTAAGACAAATAGAATTTAAAAGAGATGGAATGTTGTAGAATGTAGGTGTGATTATGATAGATAAAGGATGATGTTTGGGCCTTCGATTGAGTAATGATCTGACAAAAAAAAGGGATTTCATGGATTGGACAAGATTAAAATAGTCATGCAAGGTGAGTCACATTGAGATGCTATGTAATACGATTGTGGAAGTATAATATCGTATCACCCAGGTAGATCACAAAGATCACTTCGACTATTCCATGGTGCAACATAACCCTTAGTGGCAATATATTATGTAAGGAATTTCAAGTTATCAAAGGATGATTGTATATCAACATTGAAGTGAATCAATAATGGATGGGTAAAAGTTGCAACGTACGAGATGAAATTGGGCCATCAGTCTTAAGATGAACAGTAATGAAGAAGTAGCTTTATGCATATAGGATAAGCAATAAAAGTAACATGAAGTTCGGTAGCAGACCTCAGAAACGATAAATCAAAGTAAGAATTTTGGTATAGTATGGCCTACTTAGATGTAGTAAAACTAATGACGCCCAGAGGGACAAATTGACATAGTTTTGTATATGTTCACAATGTGAAGCCTAGAGATTGGCTAAAAGGTAGAAGAGTAGAGAATAGTCAGGCACACATACAAAGTTAGAGTCGTAAAGGTTGCGTGATAGAAGGTAGAAACAGTTACGAGATTAGAAAGATTCCGACTACAAGTCGGGGTGTGAGAAAGAGGCTTAAAGGGGGAAATGCTCTGGCCTTTGGGATTCATTCACAGAACAATTGCCTATATGGCAAGACGAATACTAAAGTATTCGCAAGGCCTATGGGTTATGAGAATGATAAGTGCATCAGTCAACATTCGAGGATGAATGTTCCAAGGGGGGAATGATGTTACACCCCATGTTTTCATATGTGGAAGTAAGCCACAAGTAAATTGATATCAGATCGTAAATGAGATGTTATGTCCCGCATTTTCGCACGTTAAAATTTCGTCGTAAGTTAATCAACGTAATTTCAAGGAAAAGATTATTTGGAGATTATAAGAATTATGCTATTTCAAATAAGTAATAAGTAAATTCGTGAAGGTAAAAGGGGGAGCAAATCAAAGAAAATGAATTTTGTCCAAAATTGGCATTTTGGGGTAAAATACGGTCCGAGCTAAAATACCCAGTATTTATGGACTAGTACCATGCAAGGTACCATATGACCCAGTATAACATATAAAGTATATATGATGTATTTTAGTAATAAATAGAATTTTAAGTAATTTGGGGTAATTTTTAAATTATGGGGATATTTGGTTAATTACCGGATAATAGGACAATACCCAGTTAACTAATAAGTGGGTAAAGATTAATAATCTCCACCCCACTCGCCATGTGGCAGTAGGCCACCATTCAAACCTATGACTAATAAGTCATAGGTGCTTAGTGGCTAAAAAACGTGTAAGAATTACAAGAGGCTTGAATCTTGGTCTTTTAACAAAAGCTTAGTATGAGCACGTGATTTTTGTTTCGCACGACAATCGCTCCAAAAAGAAATAAAAAATAATAATTGGCCCTGCTGTATAATTTTTGGATTTCTGTGCGGCACTTTGTTGATTTATTTGTGACTTTGGCCCATTTTATTTATTTACTTTATTAAAACAAAATTGAAAAATGTGTACGTGTCATGCATAATTTGAACCGTAACATGGTTTAAATAGAAAGGCATAAACAGGCATCTTTGTCCGTGATTTTGTTTTGTTTGATTTTACTTGTTTTGAAATATTTTAGTGTGTGTGCGAATAATTGTATTGAGTGTGTATTTAATTTTTGATTTTTTGTTTAGTTTTGTTTTTAAATAAACAAGGAAAAGAAATAAAAAAATATTAAAAAAAAAAAGAAAAAGAAAAGGGTCCCTTTATTCTTCTGGACTTGGGCCAATTTTAACAAAATTGGCCCAAACGAACAGCCCAAAACCCAGGCCTGCCCGGTCCAGACCACCTGATGCCCAGAGAATCCAAACGACGTCGTTTTGGTACAGGTTGATATGGGCCGTTGATCTCAAATTGATCAACGGCCAAGATCAATTCCCCATAACCCACCAATAAACCCGACCCGTCTCACCCGGACTGACCCCAACCCTCAACCCTCAAAACGACACCGTTCCATTTAAGCCTTCAGATCCAGACCGTAGATCTAGATTGATCTAACGGTCGAGGTTCACCCACCCACTAACTATATAAACCATTCACCATACCCTGCCCCCTAGCCAACACCCCCGCCTTCGTCTTCACCAAACCCATCCCCTTCAAACCCTAGCCGCCCCTGCACACCTTCACCAGAAACCCGGCGGCCTGAACGCCGGTGACCTCCACCTGAACACCATAGAACCCCCATGCCATCCTGAACCTAAATCTACCAACCACACACTTCGAATCCTACCCCACCTGCTCGAATCTTCATTTGAAGATTCGAGTCGGAACCTAATCTACACCAACCAACCCAAGCTTCACACCAGACACTCCCCAGACCCTCCTCGTGACCAAACCATACTTGGTTTGGTCCGAATCTGATCAGGGAAGCCTGAATCCCAGATCTAAGTTTCGAAAGTTTTGTGTTCCTTCATCACTGGCCCATACCAGTCCGATGAGAAACACTTCAATTAAAGTCCGTTCAGCCTTAAGAAAGGTCTGTCCAAATCCGGGTTCGAACTTTTTAACTTTTCAAGTTTAAGGTGAGTCTGCTTTCTTTCCTTTATTTGTTTTTAGTCCGTGTGATTTGTTTTAAAAGACTGTTCATATTTTTTCTAATTTTATCAACTTTTGTTTGTCCACTTTGTTTGAACCTCTATGTTTGTCCGAATCCCTCCCCTCCTATTCTGATAAGGCATGTGTATTGGTTGTATTCCCAAATTTGTACTGACTAGCTGATTCCTCGAAGTACAATTCTGTGTTAATCAGTATAAGTCGAGTCATGTGTCCCATACTTCTGAATGTCTGATTTTTTGCTACGATTGTGTATGTTAATGCTAATATAGTCGAGTCGACATGTGTCGTCAATTAATTTCAACTGTCCGAACAATAACAAATCGATTTACTTCTGCTAAGCATTTGTTGAGTCAATTAAGAACCAGTTTTTGTTTACTTATAGTTGTTTGAATCGATCAGTAATGTAAAAAGGATTGTTTGGTTTAAATTCTGAATTGGAAGGCATGTGCACTCGTGCACAGCATGTGCCTTGGTGCACCTCATGTGCTTTGTGCACAGCCTGTGGCCTGCATAAAGGTCTTTGTTAAGTTTTAAACAATTTGACAGCATATGCTGTCAGATACATTCTACTGCCCATGCCTGGCTTTAGTTTAAAGGAGCATTTAAACCTTTTAAAAGTGAAATCTGTCAGGGAATGTTGATGGGGTTTAATACTTAATTAGCTAAAGTTGGAATTGAAAATGGAAGGCACATGGGAGGGGTACTGTGATTTCTGAAAACAGGTTGTTAAAAGAGATAGTTCTGAGGCTTATAAGGGGGGGAGATACAGAATTAGAGAGGAGCAGATAGACATACAGAAAGAGGACTGGGCTTTGAGGGTTGTAAAAGAAAAACATACTGTGAGGAGTTTGGAAAGGAGAGCTGAAATACATACAAAATAGATACACATAGATAGAGAGAGATTAAGGGATAGAAGGGATACAACCAACAATCAGAAACTTTTTCCTCCTATTATTATTGGGTTTTCAGTTGTTTCAATTTGTTCAAATCAATTCTGATTCTTTGAAATTCCAGTTGTGTCTATTAGTCGAGTGTTTTCATTGGTTTACTACTGGTTTGGTCTATCTGGAGTTCTGATTCTACTCCACTGGGTTTTGTTGTTATTTGGCTATTGCTTTCTATTGGCCATAGTTGCATTTCTGCACTCGAGCCTGTTTCTTGCTGTATTGCTTTGCCTGCTGCTATTCTGCCATGCTGCTACTGTTTAAGTGCTGTTACTGCTGCTGCATTTGTTCATTGTTACTCTACTGATTGCCCTCTTCTTCAATTGCAAATACTCCCAGGTACACAACCTTTGAACCATGTATTGTTGAAAGTTTGAAGTTGAAGCAGAAATAAAGAAATGAACATCAGTTTATGTTATAGCATTGGTGTAAAAAGATTGTTCGAATGTAGTTGGGCCTGTATTTTTTTGCAAACTGCAAGTATCCTGTATGAACTAGCATACATTCTGTTTAAGATGAACTGTTAGATAGCATGGCTCAACAGTAATGACAGTATGACATAGACAGCATGTTTGATTTAGTAAACATTCAGTTCAGCATAACACTTGCTTGGTTTAGTTATGGCTTTATAACATAGAGTCATGGTAAGCACTTGTATGTATTTTGCCTAGACCACTGAATTGACAAATCTGTGGTACTAGGTCCGGGATAAATGTATCCCAAACAAACTCTCATGCGGTCGCATTAAGAGTTTGGCTATGAAGGCCAACTTTCCTGTCAGATTAGGTGCTCCAATATAAGTTCGATGTTGGGTCTCGGTATAGATTTTTGTTTTGAAATAATGTGATGAATGTTGAGGGAAGCTAGTAGTCGTTTTGAGGTCAATTAGTCGTAATTTTCCTAATAAAACAGCCGATTTCGTTTATCAATTTCAAATAGGTTAGAGTGTTAAAATAGAACTTGGAGGTCGTTAAACATAACTCAATATATGTTGTTAGTTTGTTTGCAATCTCACTTAGCGAATTAATAAGCATATCCACTCGATGAAGACAAAGCATGAGGGGACCCTCACCTCATGAACAATCAATCAGGTAATCAAACAAGTTTAGGTTCGGCAAACATAATAAGGATTCAGTCTGTATTTGTTCAAACAAGCAAAGTTCGGCATCATCCTTCTCTTTAAAGATAAACGTAGTAGAAATGTAGTCACTGTAGGGTACCCTTCTAAAATAATGAGACGAGCCTCGCCGAATAAATATGCAAATTGCGGGGCCCTCAATAATTGATCATGATAAATACTTAGAATTTGGGACGGACTGTTTAGTGAATTCCACTGCCTTCCCCAAAGATAATAACGCGTTTAGATTCTTTAGGCGCGACTTAATTAAATTACATTCTTAAATTCGGGTGCACATTTATGTGACCCAAATTCAAATCTCAACGGAGTCGAAATGTGTTAACAACTACGGGTGCATTGATTGTGACGTGGTTCGAGATGCATTTTCACGACGTTGCAATTCTATAAAAAATAAATGATAATAATAAAAGCGGTTTAAACTTAATAAAAGCACATAAGTCACAACATGTATTTAAATCAGATATTTAGCCATTATAACAAATTAAGCGACCGTGCTAGAACCACGGGATTCGAGGGTGCCTAACACCTTCCCCCGGGTCAACAGAATTCCTTACTTAGAATTTCTGGTTCGCAGACTTCATTTGGAAAAGTCGAAAATTTCCTCGATTTGGGATTCAAGATAAACCGGTGACTTGGGACACCAAAAGCCAAACCTTTCCCAAGTGGCGACTCTGAATTAAATAAATAATCCCATTTCGAATATTGTCACTTAAATTGGAAAAACTCCCACCCGCGCATTTAACCCTTCGGGGCGGGGCGCGCAAAAAGGAGGTGTGACAGCTCTGGCGACTCCGCTGGGGATGTGCGACCCAGAACCACTGGTTCAGGGTCCAAGAATTCGAGCTTAGAATAATTGTTATATTTGGCTTTATTATCTGATCTTTATTACATGTTTTGCATAAAAGTGCTAAATGTTGTCTTTTACCGCTTTTGATATTATCTGAACTGTATATAAACTGTGCCGAAACCCTTCTTTTCTTACCTCCGGGGAGAAGCTCGCTGGTCGAGACTCCCTATTCTGTTAGTGTCAATACCTGAAATAAGAAAGAGGTCGGACAAGTTACAAAGCCGGACGATCTCGCGGGTCCCCGGTACGTAGCCCCCTCCTCGACTCGAGTTGTCCGCTCGGGTACACAGTCTAGAACAAATACCAAGGTTTAAACCTAGTATAACGAAACTTCATGCCGGATCCCTAGTAGGAACGCTTATTTGCATCATATTGCATTTGACTTAGGGGACTCAACACAGGGGTTGGGTCCGTCTAGGACAGGCAACCTGAAATGGAAAAGACCATCATGCTGCATTCCTATCTGTGTTGTGCATTTATTTGCTTCGGTTCCGCATGTCGACCGGTTCCTAAAAAAAGGGGAAAATAGCAGCGTAGGGGAGATAATTACTTATTTTTGGAAAATAAAACCAATGTCCAAGTAGTGTCAAAACCTCGCCGGAATTTTTCTAAAAAAACTGTCTTGTTTATTGAGAGTTATTAAAAAAATATATATAAAAATTCTCTAAAATCAAAAAAAAAAGAAAGGGTATTTATTTTAAAAGTAAAAAAAAAAATCGAAAATTCATAATTCAAGAAATGTGTTGTTTCCTTCGTAGTACCCCTTTTATGAATTCAGACTAATAGTCCAAATTTTTCCTAAAAAAAAAATAAATAGTTTCTTTAATCTTTATCTCTTTTCAAAAAAAAAATGTAAAAAAATACACATTCCTGATTTCTAGGTTTATTCAATTTTTTCTTATTTTACGATATCCCGAACTACGCCGGTTTGATTCTCACCGGATGTGAGATACGTAGGCAACCCTCGTCGGGTTCAACCCCATTTTTCTAAATAGCCAAAAATCAGTAAATAAATAAATAAAAGATGTGTCAAATTTTTAAAAAGAGTCGTAAATAAGTCAGGTGACGTTGTTTTATCATAAATAGCCGAATGTTCCCAAAAGGGACGCCGGAAGGCTGACTTTGCATAAATAGCCACCTTTGGGTCTTGTTTAGCATTTTTGTCCAGTTGACCCACACAGCCATAAACTCTTCATCCCCGAAGTGTTTAAAGGCCGTGTTCAAAACTTGATCCCCTCTGTTTAAAATATTTTGAGTCAAGTCGTTTTGTTAAAATCACCTTAATAAATGTGCAGGATGAGCACGATGCAAAATGAACATTTTTCAATAATGACCAAAATCCCTGTCAAGTTACGGCTATGGTGGAATGATCTAGGTGTGGAAGGACAAAATGAGGTTAAGAAATATCTGAAAGGTCTTGTGGGTCTGTTGGAAGTCCAGCCCCGGGGAGATATCATAAGAGCTTTGATTACCTATTGGGACCCGGCGCACAATGTTTTCCATTTCTCTGATTTTGAACTCACCCCGACTTTGGAAGAAATGGCCGGATACATCGGGAATACTGAGTTTCCCTTGAGGGAAAAATACTTGGTCGCCCCAAGAGTCGTCACGGTACATCGGTTCCTGGATTCATTAAAAATACCTAGAACAGTCCACAACCCGGATCTAGCAGCCGGATTCTGTACTCCATGCTTCATATATGATAGGTACGGTCACGAGGGGGGATTCAATAATCCAATCAACAAACTGTGCAGCAAAGGAGTTCGTCAGAAGTGGGACAAGCACAGACGGGTAGCGTTCATGATAATGTTCCTGGGTCTTCTGGTATTTCCGAGGAAAGATGGAAACATTGATTTGAAGATATCTGGGGTCGTCAGCACTTTACTCACGCAAAGTGACAGTACTCTCGCGCCTATGGTGGTATCCGACATCTGTCGAGCTCTCACAGCTTGTAAAGCTGGGGGAAGTTTCTTCGAAGGTTGTAATTTGCTCTTACAGATATGGATGACCGAGCACCTCTGCCATCATTCCGAGATTTTGAGCCATGGTTCCCCGGAAAAGACCCGCATAGAAGAATCTTACACGAGAACCAAAGAGATCATTTGGCCCAAAGAAGTTCTGGCATGGACCTCGTTCTTGCAAACTCTTACTGCCAGCCAAATACAATGGACGTTGGGATGGTTGCCTGTTGATGAGATCTTATATATGTCTGCAGCTAAAACTCATTTCTTACTGATGGGGCTTAAGAGCATTCAACATTACGCACCCTGCCGAGTTTTAAGACAGTTTGGAAGATGCCAGACAGTACCTCATGAGGAAGATCTAAGCACTCAAGCAGTTGAGATAAGTCCTAACGGACAGTTCCCAGAAGCAAAGATTCGCCAAATCTGGAATGAGGGTCAATATTTGAAATCAGATACTTGCGTGCGGGATCAAGCCAAAGGAGAAACGGCGCCAGGTTACCTTGCATGGTACAGAAGGGAACTCGAGCATGAAAGGCCAGCTAAGAGACCCCACATCCGGAATTTTACCGAATCATCGCAAAAGCAGTGGGATTGGTTAGCGAAAGAAAGAGGCTATTGCGCCGAAATCAGCAGGTTAAAGCAACAAGTGGAAAACTTGAAATATGAACACAACGTGCAAGTTGCTACCGATCTGGGAGAGCGGAACAGGTTGATTCAAGAAAATGAAAAGCTCAGAGCCCAGATCAAACAGATAAGGTTGGATGCAGATAAACAACCAAGGCGTCGATCAGACGAGAACCTGATAAAAAGGCTAAAAAGCGAGATCAGAGAGTGGCGAGATGGTTTGGAGAAATCTGAAAACGTCATAGCAGAGCTCAAAGCACAGTGGGATACAAGAACAGATAAGCATCGCAGATACCTGTATCAATTGGAAGGCGACCACGAGAAGACTGTTGCTAAGATAAAGAGAGAGATGGCAGCACTCGAGATCAAAGCAGCTAGTCAGGCCAAGGATTTCCAAATTGAGAGCAGATACTGGTATGACTCAATAGCCCAGATGAAGTTGGAAGTACGGCGATTGGAGCATCAGCATATACAGGATATTCAAGTATTCGAAATATGCAGCGATCAGATAAAACGCCTACTCATAAAAAGAAGCAAACCAGAGATAGGATCAAAGCCATTGCCCATGCCATCACCAGACGATGTCTGCGATGTGAGAACATGTCCAGTGTTACCTTCCCCTCAGCAGTAATGGTTTATGTCAAGCAGACTATGCACGAACTGGAGCAACTTGAGAGGGATCTCACGCCTAGGACCGCGGCGAGGCCGAACGATGCCCCGCGGAAACCAATTTTTAAAACCATAATGCATTCGTAGGTCAAATCTGTATTTTAGCATCTTCTGCCTGTTTTTTCATCAAGGTGATTTTCAGTCTATTTTGAGTCTAGGTTTATTTTCAAAGTTTGCTCTTTCTTTTGCAAAATGTAGCTTGTAATAGAACGTTTCAACAATAAAGAGGTTGTTTCTTTTACGCTCATTTGTGTTTTTCGAACTACGTAATGATCTGATTCACGTAGGCATCGTGATACGTAGGCAATCCTCATCGGATCCGGTCGCATTTCTTTTACTGCAAAATAAAAAAAAACATAAAAAAAACAAAAGAGAAAAGAAAAAGAAAAAAAAAACTAATAAAACGCCGGAGTGACGCATGCTCTCGTAGCAAACATATAGTAATCCACATAACTGTATAGGTGCATCATGCCCAACGTGCGATTAACTATCTGTTATTTGCTACAAATTAACCGTGCGTTTGTCATTGAGCAATTTCCAGGGTTTTTTGAAAAGACGGTTGGTTTGGTGAAAGTCTGGCCTCGCACTCATATTTCACGAGGTCAAGGAGAAGTGTTCAACTACCTGTTGTTAGAGCCAGAAGCAGTACTCACACTTACTTCACCAGGTCAAAAGGAAGTGTGGAAATGTCTTCAGAAATTCCATTACAAACGATCCCTGTTTCTGAGGAAAGCTCAATCTCAGCCGTCCTCACACCTGAATCCGCAACTGCGGAGGAAAATAGAATCCTACGGCTCCGCATGTTGGAAATGCTGGACGACTGGAACAATGGGAAAGAGCCGCCAAGTGTCGTCCCCGGATTCCCTGAATTATTCTCCAGGTCAAGTGGGACCTCTAATGTCCCCATAAATTATCCTGCTACCCCATTAGGGTACCCAGCCACCTCAGCCTTCTCTGCTGGATCGCCTTCTGAGCCTCATCCCCGAATTTTGGCCACTGACGCAAGCATGAACATCTTTACTGCATCGCCTTGCCCAGTTACGGCGCAGCCTGCCACGTACAAGCCAAGCTTTGACTCATCCTCTTTTACATTCCAAGCACCATCGTTCTCAATGGAACCAACTAGGTTCGCTACCAGTACTAATCCTCTACCGCCTCTACGCGAGCTCTCACCAGGACAGGATCAGAACCCCAGAGTTGTAGAACAAAATGAGATTGCCAAGAGAATGAGAAGCCTTGAACAAAGTTTGAAGAATATGCAAGGATTGAGCGGACAAAAGAGCGTCTCTTACGCCGACCTGTGCATGTTCCCTCACGTACACCTGCCAACGGGTTTCAATACCCCCAAGTTCGAGAAATACGATGGGCACGGCGACCCCATTGCACATCTTAAGAAATACTGCAACCAATTACGGGGAGCCGGCGGAAAAGAAGAACTGCTGATGGCGTATTTTGGGGAAAGTCTAGTAGGGATAGCTTCGGAATGGTATATGGATCAGGAAATGTCCCGATGGCATATATGGGATGATCTCGCCAGAGATTTCGTAAAACAATTCCAGTATAACATCGACATTGCGCCAGACCGAAACTCTCTGTCGAATTTAAAGAACAAACCTTCGGAAAGCTTTAGAGAATATGCTATCAAGTGGCGTGAACAGGCGTCGAGAGTGAAGCCTCTCATGGATGAAGTGGAAATGGTCACTACTTTTCTCCAGGCTCAAGAGTTTGACTATTTCCAAAACATGATGTCGGCCATGGGTAAGCCATTCACGGAAGCGATCAAGATTGGAGAGATGGTGGAAAATGGGTTGAAAACGGGAAGGATTTTGAGTCAAGCAGCCATAAGGGCAACCTCTCAGGCCGTCCAAAGCGGGTCTGGAGGAACGACAAGGGGGAAGAAGAAGGAAGAAACGGCTATGGCAGCCTCTGAAGCAAGGGAGTATCATCATCCCAGGCCCCATTTTCCGGAAAGGGCCCCACAACACTACTACCCCCACTCAAATGTGGCATATGCTCATCAACCTTATATGGTCATGAATGCCCAACCTTATAACCATCCACCACAACAAGCCAACCGAGGCCCAGCTCCACCTCCCAAAAATCAGCCTCCTTACCGCAACCACTATAACCCACAACCCCCGCAGAATAACTACCGCCCCCAGGAGCCACCTCGACGGCGGACTTTCACGCCCATCGGTGAACAATACTCTACTTTGTTCCCTAAGCTAGTCCAGTTGGGTTTCTTGCAACCAATCCCTCAAACAAGGCAAAACCCGACATCTCCTTCTTACAAAGCCGGAGTCAGATGCGCCTATCATTCAGGGGCCGAGGGACATGATACAAACGACTGCTGGTCATTGAAAAGAGTGGTCGAAAATCTGATAGAGCAGGGGAAAATAGTGCTAAGGGACGAAGAGATCCCAAATGTGACTAACAATCCATTACCTGCTCACAATAATGGGCCGCTGATCGGAATGATTTGTGAAGACAAAGAGTTCGATCCTTCTTTGAAAGCTATAATCGCCATTGTCGACACGGGGAAGAGGCCCGAAATGGACCAAAAACCAGAAAAAGGGGAAGGGGTCAAGGCTATAAAGAACAAGCCTGAAAAGAAGGTAGAGAAGAAAGTGGTACCTGTAAAAAATGAAGTTCTTTACATACCACGAGGTCGAGCTGAGAAGACGCAGAACTTCGGGATCAAAAAGACAAAACCTATGTACGTGCCAAAAGGGGCCTATGTGGTCCGGGGGACGATTCAACCACCTCGGCTGAATGAGCCAGTGGTTATCGGACGCGTGCCACAAAAGCCAATGACCAACCCGTCCACAGTGCCGTGGAATTATCAAAAGACTTTGGTAATGTACAAAGGTAAGGAGGTCATGGAAGAACTTCCAGAAAATACTTTCGTTGGAGGGTACTCAAATACCCAAGAACTGAACAACGCCACGCAAAGGCGCTTCCCTCCAAAGAAGCCCGTGAGTGTTGAAGAAGCGGAAGTGTTCTTCCAACAAATGAAGATGCCGGATTACGAAGTGATAGATCAGCTGCGCAAGCACCCTGAGCAAGTATCCATGCTGTCATTATTAATGAGGTCAACCGAGCATCAAAAGATCCTGCTGAAAACCCTGAATGAAGCATATGTACCAGTTGAAACCTCGGTGGAGCAACTAGAGCGGATGACAGAAAGATTCTTCGCCATCAACCAAATCTCTTTCAGCAAGAATGATTTACCCCCGGAAGGAGCAGCACACAACAAGGCCTTGCACTTAACAGTTAAATGCGAGGACTACTACGTCAAGCGGGTAATGCTGGATGGGGGATCAGGTGTTGACATTTGCCCGCTCTCCACGCTGCAAAGAATGGAAATTGAGACCGGAAGAATCCGACCCAACAACGTCTGTGTAAGAGCTTTTGACGGCATCAAGAGAGATACCATGGGAGAAATAGACCTGCTGCTGGTCATAGGACCAGTCGAATTTCGAGTAACCTTCCAAGTGATCGACATGGACACATCCTACAATTTCCTCCTTGGCAGACCTTGGATCCATGCGGCAGGGGCCGTGCCTTCCACTCTTCACCAGATGGTGAAGTTCGAGTACGAAGACCAAGAGATCGTGGTCCATGGGGAAGACGAACATGCCATTTATCGGGACCCATCCATCCCGTACCTTGAACCAAGAGAAGGAAGCGAACATACGGTCTATCAAGCTTTCGAGATTGTACTGGCAGAGCAGCACAAAGAGGGAATACCTTGCCCCCAGCCTTTCTTATCTAACGCCTCGTTCATGGTGGCCAAAGAGATGATCCGGCACGGATTTAGGCCAGGGAAGGGACTTGGACGAACCCTTCAGGGAATAACAGAACCCGTTACTTTGCCAGTCATCAAGAAACCTTTTGGACTAGGTTTCAAACCTACTCCAGCAGACGAAAAATGGGCAAAGAAAAGGAGAAATGAGGGCTGGAAGCTACCTCAACCACTGCCGGATTTATATGCGACTTTCATCGGACCAAGGTACGCTGAAGAAGAAGATGATGAAGTCTTCACAGCTGAGGAAATCGAGGAAATATGTGGGGCGATGAGAGAAATGCTTTACGAGGTCCATATGGTTCAACCAGGCGAAGGCACAAGCACTGCTGAGATGATGTACATGGGGCCAAACGCCAAACTCCAAAACTGGGAGGCCACGCCATTCCCGACTAGACGGAAGTCCGGGTAGACCTGTCCTGCCACCTTTCCTGTATCAAAAGTTATCTCCGGGACATAACTTGAACGTTTTCTTCTTTTCAATTGTTGTTTTGAATTCCTAGTTGTAAACATTGTTGTCTTCCAACTTTCCAAAGAAAATATACAAAAAAAAAAAAACTCTCATCATTGCTTTCCTATTCTTTCTTTTGTTCTGATTTTTATTACTTTTCCTTTTATCTTCCTTTTCAGTCCAAATAATGCGGCTTTAAATATGACATGCTTGCGGACTTCACGCCCAGATCACAACGAGTTATTTAACTGCGAATTAACGAACCCAGAACCAGAATACGATGCGGAAGAGGCTATTAGGGAGATAAACCGAGAGTTGGAATATTTCGAGAATAAACCTAAGCCAAATCTGAATGACACTGAACCGGTAAATTTAGGAACCCCGGAAGAAATCCGGGAGACCAAGATAAGCATTCACACGGACAAGAAAACGCGAGAGGCGATAATTCAACTTCTTTTCGAATTCAAAGATGTGTTTACTTAGTCATATGATGACATGCCGGGACTAGGTGTTGATCTGGTGGTTCATAAATTGCCGATTCATCCTGATTGTCCTCCAGTTCAACAAAAGCAACGAAAGTTCAAAACTAAGGTCAGTGACAAGATTAAGGAGGAGATCACCAAGCAACTGAAAACATGAGTGATCCGGGTAGTCCAATATACAACATGGTTGGCAAATGTGGTGCCAGTACCAAAAAAGGACGGGAAAACTCGGGTATGTGTAGATTACCGAGATCTGAACAGAGCAAGTCCCAAAGATAACTTCCCGCTGCCCAACATCCACATCCTCGTTGACAATTGTGCCAAACACGAGATACAGTCTTTCGTAGATTGTTATGCTGGGTATCACCAGGTATTGATGGATGAAGAAGACGTCGAGAAAACTGCCTTCACCACGCCTTGGGGCACCTACTGTTACCGGGTTATGCCATTTGGTCTGAAGAATGCTAGGGCTACTTACATGAGGGCCATGACTGCCATTTTCCATGACATGATGCATCAGGAAATAGAGGTGTACGTGGACGATGTGATAGTCAAGTCCAGGACGCAGGATAACCACATCCAAGACTTGAGGAAATTCTTCGAGAGGCTAAGGAAGTATGACTTGAAGCTAAATCCAGCCAAATGCGCTTTCGGAGTTCCGTCGGGCAAACTTTTGGGTTTCATCGTAAGCAGGGGAGGAATCGAGCTAGATCCAACTAAGATAAAATCCATCGGAGATCTACCTCCCCCGAGAACAAAGAAAGACGTGATGAGTCTGCTGGGCAGGTTGAATTACATCAGTCGGTTCATTGCCCAGCTGACAAGCACGTGCGAGCCCATATTCAAGCTTTTGAGGAAAGATGCGGCGATTAAGTGGACAACTGAGTGTCAAGAAGCCTTTGATAAAGTCAAAGAATACCTTTCGAATCCCCCGGTCTTGGTCCCTCCAGAACCGGGAAGGCCACTTTTCTTGTATCTAACAGTTTTAGAGAACTCTTTCGGCTGCGTCCTCGGGCAACACGACGTAACCGGAAAGAAAGAGCAAGCAATCTACTACTTGAGCAAGAAATTCACCGGCTACGAGGCCAAATACACTCTGTTGGAAAGGACATGCTGCGCTCTCACATGGGTTGCACAAAAGCTGAGACATTATCTCCAAGCCCACACTACATTCCTCATAAGCAGGTTGGATCCTTTGAAGTATATATTCCAGAAACCAATGCCTACTGGGAGACTGGCTAAATGGCAAATTTTGCTTACGGAATTCGACATAATTTATGTCACCCGCACGGCGATGAAAGCCCAGGCGTTAGCAGATCATTTGGCCGAAAATCCGGTTGATGAGGAATACCAGCCATTGGATACCTACTTTCCAGACGAAGAGGTAAACACCGTAGAAGTGATCTCGGAGGAAGCACATGTTTGGAAGATGTTCTTTGACGGAGCCGTGAACGCCAAGGGTGTAGGGATTGGGGCAATTTTGATCTCGCCTTCCGGTCAGCATTATCCCGCAACAGCTAGACTGCGTTTCTTTTGCACAAACAATACAGCTGAGTATGAAGCCTGCATTATGGGCATGCATATGGCAATCGATCAGGATGTCGAAAACTTACTGATTATGGGAGATTCTGACCTGATCATCCGGCAAGCTCAAGGCGAGTGGGAAACTCAGGATGTCAAACTTATCCCATACCGACAACATGTGGAGGACCTCAGCAAGCGCTTTACCTCAATAGAGTTCAGGTATATTCTGAGGTGTCACAATGAACTGGCAGACGCACTTGCTACTTTGGCTTCAATGTTACCCTACCCGGGCAACGCCCACGTCGATCCTTTGGAAATCCAAATCAAGGAAAGACACGGTTACTGCAGTGTAATCGAGGCGGGATCAAATACGCAGCCTTGGTACCATGACATCAAGAAATTCCTGAAGACACAAGAATACCCCGAGCACGCTACAGGAGATCAAAAAAGGACCATTAGGCGACATGCAAGTGGTTTCTTTCTGAGCGGCGAATTGTTGTATAAGAGGACCCCGGACCTCAATCTCCTAAGATGTGTCGATATCGAGGAATCGAGAAAGATCATGCACGAAGTACACGCAGGTGTGTGCGGACCTCACATGAACGGGTATGTCTTAGCGAAGAAAATCCTCCGAGTAGGTTATTACTGGATGACCATGGAAAAGGATTGCTTTAGTTTCGTTCGGAAGTGTCATCAGTGTCAGGTGCACGGTGATTTGATTCATGCACCTCCCACGGAACTGCATCCCATGTCCGCACCATGGCCATTTGTCGCCTGGGGCATGGACGTCATTGGACCAATTGAACCAAAGGCCTCAAACGGACACAGGTTTATACTAGTTGCCATAGACTACTTTACGAAATGGGTAGAGGCTGTCACTCTCAAGCCGGTCACCAAGAAAGCTGTAGTGGATTTTGTACACTCAAATCTTATCTGTCGCTTCGGTATTCCTGCGACTATCATTACAGATAATGCGGCAAACTTGAACAGTCACTTGATGGGAGATGTGTGCGAGCAATTCAAGATAACACACAGGAATTCCACTCCTTATCGGCCAAAAGCCAATGGTGCTGTGGAAGCTGCAAATAAAAACATCAAGAAGATTTTGAGGAAGACAATACAAAGTTCCCGACAGTGGCATGAGCAGTTACCTTTTGCATTATTGGGGTACTGCACTACGGTACGCACATCGGTGGGAGCGACTCCTTATCTTTTGGTTTATGGGACCGAGGCTGTAATATCGGCAGAGGTAGAAATTCCTTCGCTTCGAATCATTGTCGAAGCAGAAATCGAGGACAGCGAGTGGGTTAAGACTCGGTTAGAGCAATTGACGTTGATTGATGAAAAGCGGATGGCTGCAGTTTGTCACGGACAGTTATACCAACGAAGGATGGCCCGTGCTTACAACAAGAAAGTCCGACCCCGGAATTTTGAAGTAGGTCAGCTGGTACTGAGGCGTATTCTACCGCATCATGAAGAAGCAAAAGGAAAGTTTGCCCCAAATTGGAAAGACCCATACATCGTAAGGAAAATATTGCCAAGAGGAGCATTGTATTTAGGTGATCTCGAAGGAAATGACCCCGACACAGCAGTAAATGCAGATGCGGTCAAGAGGTACTACGTCTAAATCATACTCCAATAGTCCTGACACGTTGAAAATGGCGAAGGTGTTTATTCCCCACTACTCCCCAAAAAACTACCCAATTCTCTCTACCAACTTTTGAGCCGCTTACAAAACAAAAAAAAGAAGAAGAAAACAAAACAAAACGAAAAAAAAAGAAAAGAAAAACAAAACAAAACATTGATTGAGGCCTGAACTACGTTTGACTTGATTCCGAAAGGATACGTAGGCAGCCTCTCCCTGAGGTTCAGTCACACCAACAATAAAATCCCATCCACCCTGAAATTGAAAACCGGGGCACATCGAGCAGTTGAGAAGTTAGTATCACTACCTCTCTTTACCAAGCACAAGCCTTCAAATCAATTACCAAATATGGTGGGGAATCAATAAGCGTCACAAATGAAGACCATCACACTCTGAATTGAGAGAGATAAAATGAGAGAGTCTCGGCGGTGAAAACCTTTGGGCACCACGAGGCGACGGGAGAAGAGAAACCAAAATGAGAGAGCTTGTTTAGTAAAAACTCGCAAAGAGTGCTATCAAGCGATGATAGGAAGAGAAATGAGAGAGGTCAGCCAGCGAATACTCGCAAAGGGCGCTGTTGACCGAAAAAGAATGACGCCATCCCAAGAAAGTTTCGGCAGAGTGCCGCCAGTTTGGAATCACAGATCCGTTCTGGTTCAGGAAAACGCAAGCTCTTAGAAGGTCAGACGTCCAGTCCAAAAAGCATGTCATGTCATTTAAAGCCAGCGTTATCTTCCTCAGATAAGTCTTTCTCATCCCGAAAAGGGTATTCCTTTTCTGATTTGTTTTCCCCTTTCTTTGTTTCTTTTCGAATCCCTTTTGCATTTTAACCCCGAGTTCAGGACACACCGGAAAGGACAGGTGGCAGGTTTGTTTGCACGGAATCCCGTCTCATGAAGGAAAGCACCTCATCTCGTTGATATGATTACCCAAGCATGATGAATCAGGACGTTTGATGGTGTTCCGGAGTAAAGAAGAAAGAGAGGAATCTTGAAATCTTCCCCCAGCAAGTCCACCTTCGGACAAATCCCCACAGAGTCTCCCCCTGTACAAAACCCCACAGAGTTTCTCTTTTTGTACAATTTCCCACAAAGTCTCCCCAGTATATATATATAAAAAAAAAAAACCCCCCGTTGGAATTTCATCAGCACATCCCCAGCGAGTCCTTCTGTAAATATTCCCCAACAAACTTACCCCAACAAACCCTGGGAAACCCGTTTTGAAACAAAAACCCAGCACACCCCATTGTATAGAATCCGCACAAAGAATCCACTTTGTAAATATTCCCCCCACATAGCTTCCTTTTGTACAAGTTCCCACAGAACACCTCCAATAAAATCCCCGTTGAGAACCTTCAATCAAAACGGGACAAAAAGAAAAAAGAGGCCTTACGAGGCAAATCATCACAGAATCCGGAAATACAAGCCTGAGCAGTCTAAAGGTTTCGCCATTCGAATCAAATCAATGGCGGGACTTCACAACAGAAATAGAGACGCAACAAAGCAATTGGGAACGATCAAGGTCACCAAACCAACCGTCGTTTCCGAACTAACAATTGTTCTTTGTCTGAAAAGTTGAAACAGGAATGATCCAAGACAACCATGCAAGAAGCGGGTGTCGCCCAAAAAAGAAGGTACATGGGTACAGGAAACATTTTGGCAATAAGGAATTCACTCAAAAGGTAAGTTCCCGCAAAACTCCCTTTTATCTTCTATTGAAACAAGAAAACTCAAAAATAGATCGTGTAGTATCTTGAGCTTTATCTCCAGCCAATCAGCATTAGGGTTTTAAACCCTAAACTGAATTTTTCTTTTAGTCAGCATTAGGGTTTTAAACCCTAAACTGAACTTTTTCCTTTCAGCCAGCATTAGAGTTTTAAACTCTAAACTGAGCTTTTCCATGCAATCAACATTAGGGTTTTAAACCCTAAACTGAATTTTCCTTTTAGTCAGCATTAGGGTTTTAAACCCTAAACTGAACTTTTTCCTTTCAGCCAGCATTAGAGTTTTAAACTCTAAACTGGGCTTTTCCATGCAATCAGCATTAGGGTTTTAAACCCTAAACTGAATTTTCCTTTTAGTCAGCATTAGGGTTTTAAACCCTAAACTGAACTTTTTCCTTTCAGCCAGCATTAGAGTTTTAAACTCTAAACTGAGCTTTTCCATGCAATCAGCATTAGGGTTTTAAACCCTAAACTGAATTTTCCTTTTAGTCAGCATTAGGGTTTTAAACCCTAAACTGAACTTTTTCCTTTCAGCCAGCATTAGAGTTTTAAACTCTAAACTGAGCTTTTCCATGCAATCAGCATTAGGGTTTTAAACCCTAAACTGAATTTTCCTTTTAGTCAGCATTAGGGTTTTAAACCCTAAACTGAACTTTTTCCTTTTTAGCCAGCATTAGAGTTTTAAACTTTAAACTGAGCTTTTCCATGCAATCAGCATTAGGGTTTTAAACCCTAAACTGAATTTTCCTTTTAGTCAGCATTAGGGTTTTAAACCCTAAACTGAACTTTTTCCTTTTCAGCCAGCATTAGAGTTTTAAACTTTAAACTGAGCTTTTCCATGCAATCAGCATTAGGGTTTTAAACCCTAAACTGAATTTTCCTTTTAGTCAGCATTAGGGTTTTAAACCCTAAACTGAACTTTTTCCTTTTCAGCCAGCATTAGAGTTTTAAACTCTAAACTGAGCTTTTCCATGCAATCAGCATTAGGGTTTTAAACCCTAAACTGAATTTTCCTTTTAGTCAGCATTAGGGTTTTAAACCCTAAACTGAACTTTTTCCTTTCAGCCAGCATTAGAGTTTTAAACTCTAAACTGAGCTTTTCCATGCAATCAGCATTAGGGTTTTAAACCCTAAACTGAATTTTCCTTTTAGTCAGCATTAGGGTTTTAAACCCTAAACTGAACTTTTTCCTTTCAGCCAGCATTAGAGTTTTAAACTCTAAACTGAGCTTTTCCATGCAATCAGCATTAGGGTTTTAAAACCCTAAACTGAATTTTCCTTTTAGTCAGCATTAGGGTTTTAAACCCTAAACTGAACTTTTTCCTTTTCAGCCAGCATTAGAGTTTTAAACTCTAAACTGAGCTTTTCCATGCAATCAGCATTAGGGTTTTAAACCCTGAACTGAATTTTCCTTTCAATCAGCATTAGGGTTTTAAACCCTAAACTGAATTTTCCTTTTTAGTCAGCATTAGGGTTTTAAACCCTAAACTGAACTTTTTCCTTTTCAGCCAGCATTAGAGTTTTAAACTCTAAACTGAGCTTTTCCATGCAATCAGCATTAGGGTTTTAAACCCTGAACTGAATTTTCCTTTTAGTCAGCATTAGGGTTTTAAACCCTAAACTGAATTTTCCTTTTAGTCAGCATTAGGGTTTTAAACCCTAAACTGAACTTTTTCCTTCCAGCCAGCATTAGAGTTTTAAACTCTAAACTGAGCTTTTTCCCATGCAATCAGCATTAGGGTTTTAAATCCTAAACTGAATTTTCCTTTTAGTCAGAATTAGGGTTTTAAACCCTAAACTGAACTTTTTCCTTTTCAGCCAGCATTAGAGTTTTAAACTCTAAACTGAGCTTTTTCCCATGCAATCAGCATTAGGGTTTTAAACCCTAAACTGAATTTTCATTTTAGTCAGCATTAGGGTTTTAAACCCTAAACTGAACTTTTCCTCCCAGCCAGCATTAGGGTTTTAAACCCTAAACTGAGTTTTTCCATGCAATCAGCATTAGGGTTTTAAACCCTAAACTGAATTCTTCTTTTGTTCGGCGTTAGGGTTTTAAACCCCAAACCGAACCTCTTCCCAGCTAGCCGGTGTTAGGGCTCCAACCCTGAACTGAGCATGCATATCCTCTTTCATCAATTTTATGAACTTTCTGGTGAATAATTAACGAAATTTTCCTAGTTGAAACTGGGGCAGAAAATTTCGTTCGTTTGTTTGTTTTTTCCCCCCGCAGGTCTAACCTCGAGCCACACGGATCGAAATGACCCACGAGATGAGTCTCAACTCAGAATCAAAGAAGAAAAAGAGATGTCCCAAGATTCGGAGCAAATGGAAGGCAGATTGACTCCAGCATTTAATTGAGGTCTTGAACCCTGCCAATCGCGCCTCACTCAGTATCCCAGAGATTAAACAAGTTACCACAACTCGCAAGCATCAAGATTCAGATCGGAGTCTACAAGCAGAATCAGCTAAGACCCAAGATCAAGTCATAAAAGAATCATTAGATAGGAATCTTGTAACTAGCAGTTGACATACACATAAGTAGTTAGCTCAGTTTCCAATTTCCATTTGGTTGTAATAAGGCGGTCAGTAACGTAGCAGTGACCACAGCAGCAGCAGTAGCAGCAAGCATTGCAATCCCATGGTAGTCCCAGCTACCAAAACTTCCCGAACTACATTGACCTGATTCCTGTTTAGCCCAGGATATGTAGGAAATCTTTGAAGCAAGATTCGGTCAAATCTTTCAAAAACATGCTTCATACGGAGTAGTCCATAGGCAAAAATCGCTCATACACGCTCACTTTATCTTTGCACGAAAACTCTTCGTGTTTCCAAACAAAGAGGGGCAGCTGTGAGCACGTGATTTTTGTTTCGCACGACAATCGCTCCAAAAAGAAATAAAAAATAATAATTGGCCCTGCTGTACAATTTTTGGATTTCTGTGCGGCACTTTGTTGATTTATTTGTGACTTTGGCCCATTTTATTTATTTACTTTATTAAAACAAAATTGAAAAATGTGTACGTGTCATGCATAATTTGAACCGTAACATGGTTTAAATAGAAAGGCATAAACAGGCACCTTTGTCCGTGATTTTGTTTTGTTTGATTTTACTTGTTTTGAAATATTTTAGTGTGTGTGCGAATAATTGTATTGAGTGTGTATTTAATTTTTTATTTTTTGTTTAGTTTTGTTTTTAAATAAACAAGGAAAAGAAATAAAAAAATAATAATAAAAAAAAGGGTCCCTTTATTCTTCCGGACTTGGGCCAATTTTAACAAAATTGGCCCAAACGAACAGCCCAAAACCCAGGCCTGCCCGGTCCAGACCACCTGATGCCCAGAGAATCCAAACGACGTCGTTTTGGTACAGGTTGATCTGGGCCGTTGATCTCAAATTGATCAACGGCCAAGATCAATTCCCCATAACCCACCAATAAACCCGACCCGTCTCACTCGGACTGACCCCAACCCTCAACCCTCAAAACGACATCGTTCCATTTAAGCCTTCAGATCCAGACCGTAGATCTAGATTGATCTAACGGTCGAGGTTCACCCACCCACTAACTATATAAACCATTCACCATACCCTGCCCCCCTAGCCAACACCCCCGCCTTCGTCTTCACCAAACCCATCCCCTTCAAACCCTAGCCGCCCCTGCACACCTTCACCAGAAACCCGGCGGCCTGAACGTCGGTGACCTCCACCTGAACACCATAGAACCCCCATGCCATCCTGAACCTAAATCTACCAACCACACACTTCGAATCCTACCCCACCTGCTCGAATCTTCATTTGAAGATTCGAGTCGGAACCTAATCTACACCAACCAACCCAAGCTTCACACCAGACACTCCCCAGACCCTCCTCGTGACCAAACCATACTTGGTTTGGTCCGAATCTGATCAGGGAAGCCTGAATCCCAGATCTAAGTTTCGAAAGTTTTGTGTTCCTTCATCACTGGCCCATACCAGTCCGAGCCAAAGAGATTCATCACTGGCCCATACCAGTCCGATGAGAAACACTTCAATTAAAGTCCGTTCAGCCTTAAGAAAGGTCTGTCCAAATCCGGGTTCGAACTTTTTAACTTTTCAAGTTTAAGGTGAGTCTGCTTTCTTTCCTTTATTTGTTTTTAGTCCGTGTGATTTGTTTTAAAAGACTGTTCATATTTTTTCTAATTTTATAAACTTTTGTTTGTCCACTTTGTTTGAACCTCTGTGTTTGTCCGAATCCCTCCCCTCCTATTCTGATAAGGCATGTGTATTGGTTGTATTCCCAAATTTGTACTGACTAGCTGATTCCTCGAAGTACAATTCTGTGTTAATCAGTATAAGTCGAGTCATGTGTCCCATACTTCTGAATGTCTGATTTTTTGCTACGATTGTGTATGTTAATGCTAATATAGTCGAGTCGACATGTGTCGTCAATTAATTTCAACTGTCCGAACAATAACAAATCGATTTACTTCTGCTAAGCATTTGTTGAGTCAATTAAGAACCAGTTTTTGTTTACTTATAGTTGTTTGAATCGATCAGTAATGTAAAAAGGATTGTTTGGTTTAAATTCTGAATTGGAAGGCATGTGCACTCGTGCACAGCATGTGCCTTGGTGCACCTCATGTGCTTTGTGCACAGCCTGTGGCCTGCATAAAGGTCTTTGTTAAGTTTTAAACAATTTGACAGCATATGCTGTCAGATACATTCTACTGCCCATGCCTGGCTTTAGTTTAAATGAGCATTTAAACCTTTTAAAAGTGAAATCTGTCAGGGAATGTTGATGGGGTTTAATACTTAATTAGCTAAAGTTGGAATTGAAAATGGAAGGCACATGGGAGGGGTACTGTGATTTCTGAAAACAGGCTGTTAAAAAGAGTAGGATAGAGGCTTATAAAAGGGGGGGGAGACAGGCAGAAGAAGCAGATAGACATACAGAAAGAGGACTGGGCTTTGAGGGTTGTAAAAGAAAAACATACTGTGAGGAGTTTGGAAAGGAGAGCTGAAATACATACAAAATAGATACACATAGATAGAGAGAGATTAAGGGATAGAAGGGATACAACCAACAATCAGAAACTTTTTCCTCCTATTATTATTGGGTTTTCAGTTGTTTCAATTTGTTCAAATCAATTCTGATTCTTTGAAATTCCAGTTGTGTCTATTAGTCGAGTGTTTTCATTGGTTTACTACTGGTTTGGTCTATCTGGAGTTCTGATTCTACTCCACTGGGTTTTGCTGTTATTTGGCTATTGCTTTCTATTGGCCATAGTTGCATTTCTGCACTCGAGCCTGTTTCTTGCTGTATTGCTTTGCCTGCTGCTATTCTGCCCTGCTGCTACTGTTTAAGTGTTGTTACTGCTGCTGCATTTGTTCATTGTTACTCTACTGATTGCCCTCTTCTTCAATTGCAAATACTCCCAGGTACACAACCTTTGAACCATGTATTGTTGAAAGTTTGAAGTTGAAGCAGAAATAAAGAAATGAACATCAGTTTATGTTATAGCATTGGTGTAAAAAGATAGTTCGAATGTAGTTGGGCCTGTATTTTTTTGCAAACTGCAAGTATCCTGTATGAACTAGCATACATTCTGTTTAAGATGAACTGTTAGATAGCATGGCTCAACAGTAATGACAGTATGACATAGACAGCATGTTTGATTTAGTATACATTCAGTTCAGCATAACACTTGTTTGGTTTAGTTATGGCTTTATAACATAGAGTCATGGTAAGCACTTGTATGTATTTTGCCTAGACCACTGAATTGACAAATCTGTGGTACTAGGTCCGGGATAAATGTATCCCAAACAAACTCTCATGCGGTCGCATTAAGAGTTTGGCTATGAAGGCCAGCTTTCCTGTCAGATTAGGTGCTCCAATATAAGTTCGATGTTGGGTCTCGGTATAGATTTTTGTTTTGAAATAATGTGATGAATGTTGAGGGAAGCTAGTAGTCGTTTTGAGGTCAATTAGTCGTAATTTTCCTAATAAAACAGCCGATTTCGTTTATCAATTTCAAATAGGTTAGAGTGTTAAAATAGAACTTGGAGGTCGTTAAACATAACTCAATATATGTTGTTAGTTTGTTTGCAATCTCACTTAGCGAATTAATAAGCATATCCACTCGATGAAGACAAAGCATGAGGGGACCCTCACCTCATGAACAATCAATCAGGTAATCAAACAAGTTTAGGTTCGGCAAACATAATAAGGATTCAGTCTGTATTTGTTCAAACAAGCAAAGTTCGGCATCATCCTTCTCTTTAAAGATAAACGTAGTAGAAATGTAGTCACTGTAGGGTACCCTTCTAAAATAATGAGACGAGCCTCGCCGAATAAAAATGCAAATTGCGGGGCCCTCAATAATTGATCATGATAAATACTTAGAATTTGGGACGGACTGTTTAGTGAATTCCACTGCCTTCCCCAAAGATAATAACGCGTTTAGATTCTTTAGGCGCGACTTAATTAAATTACATTCTTAAATTCGGGTGCACATTTATGTGACCCAAATTCAAATCTCAACGGAGTCGAAATGTGTTAACAACTACGGGTGCATTGATTGTGACGTGGTTCGAGATGCATTTTCACGACGTTGCAATTCTATAAAAAATAAATGATAATAATAAAAGCGGTTTAAACTTAATAAAATCACATAAGTCACAACATGTATTTAAATCAGATATTTAGCCATTATAACAATTTAAGCGACCGTGCTAGAACCACGGGATTCGAGGGTGCCTAACACCTTCCCTCGGGTCAACAGAATTCCTTACTTAGAATTTCTGGTTCGCAGACTTCATTTGGAAAAGTCGAAAATTTCCTCGATTTGGGATTCAAGATAAACCGGTGACTTGGGACACCAAAAGCCAAACCTTTCCCAAGTGGCGACTTTGAATTAAATAAATAATCTCATTTCGAATATTGTCACTTAAATTGGAAAAACTCCCACCCGCGCATTTAACCCTTCGAGGCGGGGCGCGCAAAAAGGAGGTGTGACACTTAGATTTTTAGTCAAAATGCAAAATTTCACTCTTTCACCTAAGTTCAACCAGATACTAAGAAACCTTATCAATATGAAGATTTAAAAAACGTGAAGATTACATTATTCAAAAATATGAGCTTTCAAGAATTAAGTAACGCACGAGTTCATGGATTTTTCCTATTTCGATCCGCCGTTACGTATTGTCACAATGAACTGGTGTTAAAGGAATTGTCAGAAGAATCGGTTCAGGTATGTTAAGGCTATCCCTTCTTTCTTTTAGCATGATCCATACGATACGAACGAAACGTGCAAATGCACAAATTCCATATATGACTCTATTCATAGAAGTATTAGAAGTGCCTATGTTCTTGAATTTCCATATGTCTTATTATTCCATCTTCTATTTATGGGTCTTAGAAAATACATAAAATGATTTTATGATATTAATCAGAGGTATAATGGTCTTATGACGTACCGATAGATTTTGTTATCGTATTTCATATGCATTTCATGCATTTATACATGTACATTGACCCATGACTCAGGCGGCGTTATATATGCGTATATATGTATATATATGTATATGGGATATGGGAAAAGGTTACGTCATTATATACGTACCACCACCTGATCAGCTGATATATGATGATGATGTTGCCCACAGTAGCTGAAATATGATTTAAACGGCGTTATATACGCGTATATATGTATGTATTCAAATGGCGTTATATACGCATATATATGTATTTATTCAAAAGGTGTTATATACACGTATATATGTATGTATATATATGTATATGGGATATGGGAAATGTTATGGCATTATATACGCACCACTACCTGATCAGCTGGTATACGATGATGATTTTGCCCACAGTGGCCGGTATGATATAATGGAATGCCCTCAGAGGCTGATGATGTTATGAAACATGTACCTATGCATGACATGACATTCATACGCACATGCATGACGCTAAAAGCAATTTATTATTTTCAAAGTTATTCAGACTTGCAGATTGAGTCATATACTTTATATTTCTTCCATGTCTCTGATGTACTTACTTATGTGCCTTACATACTCGGTACATTATTCGTAGTGACGTCCCTTTTGCTTGGGGACACTGCGTTTCATGCCCGCATGTCCCAATAGACAAGTCGAGAGCTCTCCAAGTAGGCTATCAGCTCAGCGGAAGATGTTGGTACACTCCATTTGCTTCAGAGTTGCTTGTTTGGTTAGTATGATACATGCTATAGATGTGGAGGAAAAGGGCACTGGTCACATACCTGTCGTATGCCAAAGCACCTGGTTAAGCTTTATCAAGTCTCCCTGAAGAAGACAGAGAAAAATGTTGAAGCAAATTTTATTTCTGAAGATAATTTAGACTTCATGCATTTGGATGTGGTTGATTACTTTGCACTACCAGAAGGAGAAACAAGTCATGTAATCGGTAATGAATCTGTAGAAATGTAAATATTTTAATTTTTGTTGTTTGTAATAGATAGTATGGTTATATAATTGTTGTACATAAATAAAAGTTATGCTTTGATAATGCTGTCTACTATAATATATTTTATTTATGTCATTTTGAAGAATATGGATAATCCTCAAATTATGTCTGGATCAAAGACAAATCATAAAGATATTTGTGTTATTGATAGTGGAACAACTCATGCCATATTCAAGGATTAGAAATACTTTTCTTATTTGCATAAGGAAAAAGAAAATGTTTCAACAATTTCTAGTAATATAAGTTTGATTGAAGGCTCTGGAAGAGCCATTATATTTCTATCTAAGGGAACAAAACTTATTATAGACAATGCATTGTTCTCCTCCAAGTCCCGAAGAAACTTGTTGAGTTTTATAGATATCCGCCGAAATGGGTATCATGTTGAGACAATAGATGAAATGAACAGAGAATATCTTTGTATTACAAAGAATATTTCTAGCCAGAAATGCATTGTAGAAAAGTTATCAACTTTATCTTCTGGCTTATACTATTCAAAAATTAGTACAGTTGAAGCACACTCTATCGTAAACTAGAAGTTTACGGATTCAATACTTTTGTGCTTTGGCATGGCCGTTTGGGCCATCTTGGATCAATAATGATGAGACAATCACGGAAAATTCGAGTGGGCATCCATTAAAGAACCTGAAGATTCTTACAAATGATGAATTTTCTTGTGATACTTGTTATTAAAGCAAAATGATCACTAGACCATCACCAATAAAGGTTGGCATTGAATCCCCTGCTTTTTAGATCGTATACATGGGGATATATATGGACCTATTCACCCACCAAATGGGTTGCTTAGATATTTATGGTCCTAATATATGCATCTTCAAGATGGTCTCATGTGTGCCTACTATCATCTCGGAACCTGGCGTTTGCAAAGCTATTAGCCCAAATAATTCGATTAAGGGCACAATTCCCAGATTATCCTATAAAAGCTATTCGCCTTGATAATGCTGGAGAATTCTCATCTCAAGCTTTTGATGATTATTGTCTATCAGTTGGGATAAAACTTGAACATCTTGTAGCTTATGTTCATACTTAAAATGGCCTTGCAGAGTCATTTATTAAATGCCTGCAATTGATAGCAAGACCACTACTTATGAAAACAACATTGCCCACTACTGTTTGGGGCCATGCTATCTTGCATGCAGCATCACTTATCCGTCTCAGACCGATACATTATAATAAATATTCTCCGTCACAGTTAGTTTTTAGTCATGAGCCAAATATTGCCCATCTATGAATTTTCGGATGTATTGTATATATGCCAGTAGCACCACCACCGTGATGTAAGATGGGACCACAGAGAAGGATAGGAATATATGTTGGGTTTGAATCACCCTCTATTATTCGCTATCTTGAACCATTGATAGGAGATTTATTTACTGCTCGATTTACAGATTGTCGGTTTGATGAAACAAATTTCCCACAATTAGGGGGAGAGAAAAAGGAAATCAAAAGAGAAATTGTGTGGAAAGTTTCATCATTATCTCACTTTGATCCCCGTACCCCTGTATGTAATCAAGAGGTCTAGAAGATCATCCATTTACAGAATATAGCAAATCAAATGCCAGACGCATTTACTAATTTAAAAAGGATAACTAAGTCACATATCCCAGCAGAGAATGTGCCTATCCGAATTGATGTCCCAGTAGGACCATCTACTAGCATGAGAGCTAGTGAACCTAAAGCACGCCTGAAGCGTGGTAGGCCTTTGGGTTCTAAGGATCGAAATCCTCGAAAAAGAAAATCGACAAATGATCAAAACGATACTATGAAGGGATCTCCTGAAGAGACCCAAGATCTGATTAGTTTTGAGATTCCTGAAGAAATCAATGAACCCGAGCTCATGTGAGTAAAGAACTTTTAATAAGTTCGATCGGTGATGGAATTAATTTAAATCGATCTGAAATAGTGATGGATAATATTTTTGCATATAATGTTGCACTTAATATTATGCAAGATGGTGAGGGTCTTGAACCTCGATCTGTTAAAGAATGTCGACACAGATCTGATTGGCCAAATTGGCAAGAGGTAATTCAATCAGAATTAAATTCACTTGCTAAAAGAGAGGTCTTTGGACCAGTAGTCCAAACACCTGCTGGTATAAAACCAGTTGGTCATAAATGGGTTTTTGTGCGAAAAAGGAATGATAAAAATGAAGTTGAAAGATACAAAGCTCGCCTTGTTGCACAAGGATTCTCACAACGACCTGGAGTCGATTTTGATGAAACATATTCACCTGTTATGGATGCCATAACATTTCGATATCTCATCAGTTTAGCACTACATGAAAAGCTTGAAATACATCTAATGGATGTAGTTACAACCTATCTGTACGGTTCACTTGATAATGAAATTTATATGAAAATCCTTGAATGATTTAAAATACCTGAAGGGAATTCAAAATCTCAGGAAATTTATTCAATTAGATTACAAAGATCTTTGTACGTTTTAAAGCAATCTGGGCGCATGTGGTATAATTGCCTTAGTGAATATTTGCTGAAAGAAGGTTACATAAATGACGTTATTTGTCCATGTATTTTTATAAAGAAAATGACATCAGAATTTGTTATACTTACTGTTTATGTTGATGACATAAAACTTGTTGGAACTCCAGAAGAGCTCCAAAAGGCAATTGAATATCTTAAGAAAGAATTTGAGATGAAAGATCTTGGAAAGACAAAACTTTGTCTTGGTCTGCAAATTGAACATTTAGCAGACTGGATCTTTATCCATCAATCTGCCTATACAGAAAGGATCTTAAAATGCTTTTACATGGACAAAGCGTACCCATTGAGTACACCAATGGTTGTTCGATCACTTGAAGTGAATAAGGATTTGTTCCGACCTCCAGAGGAGGATGCGGAACTTCTTGGTCCCGAAGTATCCTATCTTAGTGCAATTGGTGCACTAATGTATCTTGATAATGCTATAAGGCCTGACATAGCATTTTCTGTTAATTTACTAGCAACATATAGTTCTTCTCCTACACGGAGACATTGGAACAGGATTAAACATATATTGCATTATTTAAAAGGGACTCTTGATATGGGTTTGTTTTATGCTAACAAAGATAGTGCAGATCTTGTTGGTTATGCATATGCAAGTTATTTATCTGATCCCCATAAAGCTCGATCTCAAACCGAGTACGTATTTACATATGGAGGTACTGTCATATCATGGCGCTCCACAAAGCAATCTATTGTTATTACTTCTTCAAATCACGCTGAGATAATAGCTATTCATGAAGCAAGTAGGGAATGCGTATGGTTGAGATCAATAATTCATTTTATTCGAGATAAATGTGGTTTGGAATGTGAGAAAAGACCCACAATTTTATACGAAGACAATGCTGCATGCATAGCCCAATTGAAGGGAGGATTTATAAAAGGAGATAGAACGAAGCACATTTCACCAAAATTATTCTACACACACGATCTTCAGAAAAGTGGTGACATTAGTGTGCAACAAATCCGTTCAAGTGATAATCCAGCAGATTTATTCACTAAATCTTTGCCAACTTCAACTTTTGAGAAGATGGTATACAAGATTGGAATGTGGAGACTCAAATATTTAAAACAAGATTTTCATCAGGGGGAGTAAAATACGTGATGCACTCTTTTTTCCTTACTAAGGTTTTTTCTCATGAGGTTTTCCTTATAAGGTTTTTAATGAGGCACATAGCAATGCGTATTACTAAATATGTGTACTCTTTTTCCTTCACTAGGATTTTTTTCCCACGTGGTTTTTCTAGTAAGGTTTTAATGGGGCACATTATCTTTTAATGAACATCCAGGGGAAGTGTTATAAATATATTATATTATGGATGTTCATTTAGTACTCCATTGTAAATAAAGCTTCCTGAAGAAGCTTATCCATATGGGAATCCGCCGCAAATATGTTTATCTATTTAGTACTCTATTGGAAATAAGCTTCCTGAAGAAGCTTATCACTTCGGTACCCAGTTATGGATAAATATTATCCCCGGTAGAAGATTATCCATACTGGATATAATAAGCTTATCCTTTCAGTACCCAATTATGGATAAACAATACCCCGATAGTAGAAGATTATCTATACTGGGTACAATGAGCTTATCCATTATGTACTCCGTTATGGATAAACATTGCTCTCAGTAGAAAATTATCCATATTTGGTATAGTAGCAACTTACAGTAGCAGCTTACACAGCAGCTTGCAGTAGCAGCTTACACAGCAGCTTGCAGTAGCAGCTTCCTTTCTTCTATAAATAGAAGAGATTTCAGTTCATTATGTACATCAGTTTGAATTCGAATAATATATCAGTTTCTCTCTAAACTTGTCTTTACTTTACAGTCTTTATTTTATAACAATTCTCTCTTTAATTTGAGGGTCAAATATTTTGCCTTTTTTTTTAGGGATCTCTTTATATATAGTTTATATTGCTTGTGCCGAAATCTGTTTATATATAGTTTTTTTTTTTCACGAATATCAGTATCTTTGTCGTGTTGGAAAAGAATTGAATGTTTCGTGACTTATATGATAACGAAACTGCAGTTTTCTCGTCAACTTTCAACATAAGGAAATAAAAAATTGTGAATTTTGCCCTGTATTATTCTACAAATAATAATGAATTTTGCATTCCATTATATTTTTGGTCTAATCTTGTTTTCGCTATTAAGAAAAAATCTCATTTTTTGCTCTTAATTTTTAATGGAATTCAATCTGAGAATAATATTAATTATTGTCAAAATTGATGGTAAATTGGACAAAAAATTATCAAAGAATTTGAATATGTAGAGCGTTCGCTCATTTCATGCTAGAACTTACTTAATGACAAGGAAAAAACGAGACTTGTTCTTGCCGGCAGGGCAAGATTAGACCAAAAATGTAATAGAAGGAAAGTTTAATTTCGAATAACATATGGAGAACTTTGGACGTTTTCCCTAAATATATTCTTCTATTTGCTAGTTTGTTTGCTTTCCTCTTCTTTCTTTTTTCCATTCAAGCAAAAACCTTTTATTCTTAAATATATAATATATTTTTCAAAGTCTTAAATATATTAGGTTGATTTTTTATTATATATATTAGGTAGCTTTATAAACTGTTTCTCAATATAAAATAACTCGTGAAAGATTCGAACTGTTCTTTTCATCGAGAATTATAGTAGTGAATATTTGAAAATCATTCAGCATAAAAATTTCCAAGTCTTTTTAATCAAAGGTTAATAGGTTATAGACAATTCTTCTAAGTTCCAAAACAAAATAATCACATCATAAAAGCATGCCACTTAAGAACCATCTTTGTTTTATTTTATGTGATATTATTTTTTTAGCATATTAATAAAACTATAAAAGTACATTTTTATATTTAAAAATAATTTAATTTTAAATTTTTTAAATTTTTGCATTAGCGATATGCTTTTATGATAATAAAAATACAGAAAAAAAATAAATATTAATATGTATAAAATATGTATCTTATATATTAATATTGGAAGGGGAGCCTTGGCGTAACTGGTAAAGTTGCTGCCATGTGACCAGGAGGTCATGGGTTCGAGCCGTGGAAACAACCTCTTGAAGAAATGCAGGGTAAGGTTGCATACGATAGACCCTTGTGCTCCACCCTTCCCCAGATCCCGCGCATAGAGGGAGCTTAGTGCACCGGACTACTCTTATATATTAATATATGTGATGAAAACAATAAAAGAAGAAGAACAATATTGTAGAGAAAGAGAGAGTAATTCTTATTGAATTTTGGGATGATTTACAATGGGGTAAGACATCTCTATTTATAGGAGAAAAATGACTTAGCCACAAAGTAAAACTCTCCACAAGATAGACATTCACTCTAATTACAATTCTATTCATAACACTCCCCCTTGAATGTCTACTCAATAAGTAATGTGCCTCGTTACAACCTTAACTAAAATAAAACCCAATGGGAAAAAAATTCTAGAAAAGGAAAAAAAGTACACATGTTTAATAATACGCCCTTTTGGTTGCCTCGTTAAAAACCTTGCAAGGAAAATCCAGTGGGACAAAACCTTGTAAGGGAAAAAGGGAGCAACACATATTAACTCCCCCTGATGAGAGCATCAATTCACATCCTTGAGCCTTCTCATCCCAATCTTGTGTACTAGCTTCTTGAAGGTTGACGTCGGTAGAGATTTTGTAAACAAATCAGCCATATTATCACATGAACGAATATGTTGCACATTGATATTACCATTCTTTTGAAGATCATGAGTGAAAAATAACTTTGGTGAAATGTGCTTTGTCCTATCTCCTTTTATGAATCCTCCCTTCAATGGGCTATGCATGCTGCATTGTCTTCATACAAAATCGTGGGTAGTTTGTCACACTTCAAACCACATTTATCTCGAATAAGATGTATTATAGACCTCAACCATACACATTCTCGACTTTCTTCATGAATATCAATTATCTCAGCACGATTAGATGAAGTAGCCACAATTGATTGCTTAGTCAATCGCCAAGATATGGCAGTGCCACCACAGGTAAACACATAGCCTGTTTGAGATCGAACCTTGTGTGGGTCAGATAAATACCCAGCATCGGCATAAACAACAAGATCAAGACTGCAATTACTACCATAAAATAAGCCCATAACAGTAGTTCCTTTTAGATACCGCAATATGTGTTTGATTCCATTCCAATGTCTCCTTGTGGGAGCAGAGCTATATCTTGCTAAGTCATTAACTGAAAAAGTTATGTCAGGCCTTGTAGTGTTAGCAATATACATTAGTGCACCAATTGCACTAAGATATGGTACTTCGGGACCAAGTAGCTCTTCATTCTCTTCTTGAGGTCGGAATGGATCCTTATTCACATCAAGTGATCGAACAACCATCGGAGTACTTAATAGATGTGCTCCATCTATGTAAAACCGTTTCAGTACCTTTTCTATGTAGGTAGATTGATGAACAAAAATTTCGTTTCCCAAATGTTCAATTTGCAAACCAAGACATAATTTTATCTTTCTGAGATCTTTTATCTCGAATTCATTTTTTAAATAATCAATTGCCTTTTTGAAGTTCTATAGGAGTTCCAATAAGGTTTATGTCATCAACATATACGGCAAGTACAACAAATTCCGATGTTGTTTTCTTTATAAAAACACATGGACAAATGACATCATTTATAAAACCTTCCTTTAATAAATACTCACTAAGACGATTATATCATATTCGTCCTGATTGCTTTAGACCATACAAAAATCTTTGCAATTTAATTAAAAACATTTCCCGGGACTTTGAATTATGTGTGTTAGACATTTTAAATCCCTCGATAATTTTTATGTATATTTCATTATCAAGTGAGCCATAAAGGTAGGCGGTAACCACATCCATTAAATGCATGTCAAGCTTTTCATGGACAACAAAACTAATGAGATAACATAACGTTATAGCATCCATAACGGGTGAATATGTCTCTTCATAATCGACACCAGGCCTTTGTGAATGTCACGACCCCAAATATCGGTCGTGATGGCACCTATCACACTACTAGGCAAGCCAACTAACCAATTAACCATAACCCTTTTCCTTTAACATTTAAGTCATTTTTATAACACAAGTTTTGAATGCCAAATTTCATTATAAGCGTTAAAGCAACAAAAGATATGCGGAAAGTCAAAATAACAGGAAACTACACAGCCCCAACAATCTGGTGTCACGAGTTTAGAGCCTCTAATACAAGTTTGAATACCTACTACATCAATAGTCTAGAAAATGCAGAAAGATAACAAGATAGGAGGGAGCAAACAGGACTGCGGATGCCATGCAGCTACCTCGAAATCTCCGGAAATGTTGAATCAGCTGAAGGCCCTCACTCGGCCGCTCGGACACCTGGATCTGCACACAAGGTGCAGGGAGTAACGTGAGCACGCCAACTCATTAAGTAACTAAGGTAAATAAGGACTGAAAGTAGTGACGAGCATTTCAAAAAAAAATAACTAAATAATCAACAAAATAACGGATCAACTTTACCGGTAAAAAATCAATTTTTTCATAAAATCAACATTTCCAGTTTAAAACATTTGAAATCAAATACTTACCAATATATATATATATATCCAACTGAGGCTTATTAGAAAGGAGAGTGAAATCAGTAAAAATATCACAACAGGGCCCCTCGGGCAAGGAATCACTCAGAATATGGCCCCTCGGGCAGCCTCTCAGTCACTCGTGACTCAACTCTCGTCACTCGGTACTCACTCTCAGCACTCGGCTCCTTAATATCTAATAATAACAGAAATCATAGTAACCGCTGCGGCGTGCAGCCTGATCCGTAATTTATAGTAAACTACGCTCACTGGGAGTGTACAAACTCTGGAGGGGCTACTACAACCCAAGCGTCATACCGTTGTGGTGTGCAGCCTGATCCAATATATATATCGCTACGGCGTGCAGCCTGATCTAATATATATATCGCTACAGCGTGCAGCCCGATACATATGAGTATCGTTGTGGCGTGCAGTCCGATCCGTAATACATACATATAATATCCTCACTATTTGGTTCTCAAACTCTATCAGTCCCTAACCTCACAGCCTCTCTGGCATAACAATAAAACTTAGGGAACTCTGCCCAAACACTCCTCACAATTTGAAGTAGAGTGATAAAACCAGTTTTAAACTTTTAAACAGGTAAAACATGACTGAGGATATGCTTTCAGTAAATAAAGTGAGGAAAACAGTAAAATGCCCCTAAGGGTCTCAACAGGTCGGCACAAGACCCCAAACATGGCATACAACCCAAAATATAGTATAATAGCTAAAGTACAGAATATCATAAGGTTCTAAATCAAATACGCGACTTAATAGTCGCTACGGGACGGACCAAGTTACAATCCCTACCGGTGCACGCCCACACGCTTGTCACCTAGCATGTGCGTCACCGCCTTTATCAAAACAAGTCAAATACCGGGGTTTGTACCCTCAGTTCCAGATTTACAATGGTTATTTACCTTAAACCGGTGAAATACTACTTCGCGACACCTTTGCCCCTCGAATCGGCCTCTACGCGTGTCGAATCTATCCAAAATCAGAACGAGGACGTCAAAATATGCCAAGGGAACGAAACCCAAGAAAAACCAATCAAAACCCGACCCCCGAGCCCACGTCTCGAAATTCGATAAATTTTACATCAATGGAAGCCTTTCCATGAGTCTATACATATCAACAACACTGAAATCGGAGTCCAAATGGCCCCTCAAATCCCCATTTAAAGGCCTCTTAAACTCAAGCCCTAATCCCCTTTAGCCCTTTAATTCCTTTAATTACAGCCTTAATCCATGAAATACTATCATAGAAATGAGTCTTAGGTCCAAAATCCTTACCTTAATGAAGTCTCCTTGATTTCTCTCTTCGAAATCGCCCAAAGCTCCAAAATGCGAGCTTACAAGTGAAGAAACCCTCTAAAAATCATGAAGGAGAAAATATAACATTCTGACCCCAGTCATTTCCGCATCTGCGGTACCGCATTTGCGGTCAATGAACCGCTTCTGCGGCTTTAATTTAACTCAGCCAAAATCGCATCTGCGATTCCAATTTTGCATCCGCGCCTTTGCAGGTGCTGTCCCCATAACCGCATCTATGGTTCCTGCCTCCCAGGCATTTATCCGCTTCTGCGATCACCTTTTCTGCATCTGCGGCATCGCACCTGCGGTCCAAAATTCGCAAGTGTGGAAATACCAGAAGCAGCAAAAAACTGCAACTTCACAAGTCTCAAACCTCTCCGTCAACCATCCGAAATCACCCGGAGGCCTCCGGGACCTCAACCAAAAGCACCAACATATCCTAATACCTATTCAAACTTGTTCCAATCATCAAAACACCTCAAACAACATCAAATCACCCAAAACACATCGGATTCAAGCCAAACTTTCTAAAATCTTATAAATTCTGCTTTTGATCAAAAACCCAACCAAACCACGTCCGAATGACCTGAAAATTTGCACACACATCCTAAATGACCCAACGGAACTACTGCAACTCTCGGAATTCTATTCCGATCCCTATATTAAAATATCTCCTACCAACCGGAAATCGCCAAAATTTCAACTTCGCCAATTCAAGCCTAAACCTACTCCAAACCTCCAAAACTCATTCCGATCACGCTCCTAAGTCACAGATTACCTCCCAAAGCTAACCGAACCCTCGAAATTCACTTCCGAGCCCTCTAACACATAAGTCAACATTCGGTTGACTTTTTCCAACTTAAGCTTTTCTTAAAAGAGACTAAGTGTCTCAAACCTTACCAAAATCATTCTAGATTCAATCCAACCAACCCGATACCACATAACACGGATAAAAAAGCATAAAGAAGCAGAAATGGGGTAAATAGAGCGGTAACTCTTGAGACGACTGGCCGGGTCATCACATCCTCCCCAACTTAAACAAACGTTCGTCCTCGAACGAGTCAAGAAACATACTTGAAGCCTTAAACATGTGAAAATATTTGCTCTGCATCTCCCGCTCAATCTCTCAGGTAGCCTCCTCCACGGGCCGACCTCTCCACTGCACTTTCACTGAAGCTATATCCTTTGACCTCAACTTTCGAACCTGACGACCCAAAATAGCTACTAGCTCCACATCATAAGTCAAATCATCATCCAACTGAACCGTGTTGAAATCCAAAACATGAGACGGATCCCCAATGTATTTTCGGAGAATAGAAACATGGAATACCGGGTGCACACTCGACAAGCAGGGTGGCAAAGCAAGCTCATAAGCCACCTCCTCAATCCTCCGAAGCACCTCAAAAGGCCCAATGAACCGAGGACTCAATTTCCCTTTCTTTCCGAATCTCATAACACCCTTCACGGGTGAAACCTTCAACAGAACCTTCTCACGAACCTTGTAGGACACATCTCGAACCTTCCTGTTAGCATAACTCTTTTGCCTTGACTGCGTTGTATGAAGCCTCTCCTGAATCAACTTCACCTTCTCCAAGGCATCATGTACCAAATCAGTCCCCAATAGCCTAGCCTCATCGGGCTCGAACTAACCAACTAGAGATCTACACCGCCTCCCATACAAAGCCTCATATAGAGCCATCTGAATACTCGACTGGTAGCTGTTGTTATAAGCAAACTCTGCAAGTGGTAGAAACTGATCCTATGACCCTCCGAAATCAATGACACAAGCACGCAACATGTCCTCCAATATCTGAATAGTGCACTTGGACCGCTCGTCCGTCTGAGGGTGAAAAGTTGTGCTCAACTCAACCTGAGTACCCAACTCTCGCTGCATAGACCTCCAAAACTGTGAAGTAAACTGAGTGCCCCTATCTGAAATGATGGAAACCGGGACACCATGCAACCGAACAATCCCCCAGATATAGATCCCTGCCAACCACTCTGAAGAATAGGTAGTACACACTGGAATGAAGTGCGCGGATTTGGTTAGCCGATCCATGATCACCCAAATAGTATCGAACTTCCTCAAAGTCTGCGGAAGTCCAACAACGAAGTCCATAGTGATCCTTCCCCACTTCCACTCGGGAATATCCATCTGCTGTAGCAAGCCACCCGGTCTCTGATGCTCATATTTTACTTGTTGACAATTGAGACACCGAGCTATAAATCCCACAATGTCTTTCTTCATTCTTCTCCATCAATAGTGCTGCCTCAAATCCTAATACATCTTCGCATCACCCGGATGAATGGAATACCGCGAGCTATGGGCCTCCTCCAGAATCAACTCTCGAAGCCTATCCACATTGGGCACACAAATCCGGCATTGCATCCTCAACACCCCATCATTTCTAATGGTCACATCTCTAGCATCGTCATGCTGAACTCTGTCCTTAAGGACGAGCAAGTGAGGATCATCATACTGGCGCTCTCTGATGCGATCATATAAGGAAGATCGAGAAACCACACAACCCAATACCCGACTGGGTTCCAAAATATCTATCCTCATGAACCGATTGGCCAAGGCCTGAACATCAACTGCAAGAGGTCTCTCTCCAACTAGAATATATGCCAAACTCCCCATACTCAATGCCTTTCGGCTCAAAGCATCGGCCACCACATTGTCCTTTCCCGGTTGATGCAATATAGTGATATCATAATCCTTAAGCAACTCCAACCATGTCCGCTACATCAAATTGAGATCTTTCTGTTTGAACAAGTGCTGGAGGTTACGATGATCAGTAAACACCTCACAAGACACACCATACAAGTAATGCATCCAAATCTTCAACGCGTGAACGATGGAAGCCAACTCCAAATCATGAATGGGACAGTTCTTCTCATGAGGCTTCAACTGACGAGAAGCATAAGCAATAACTCTACCCTCTTGCATTAACACACAACCAATCCCAACTCTCGAAGCATCACAATACATGGTATATGAACCTGAAGCTGATGGCAAAACTAGCACTGGAGCTGTGGTCAAAGCTGTCTTGAGCTTCTGAAAGCTCTCCTCACACTCGTCCGACCATACAAATGAAGCACCCTTCTAAGTCAACTTGGTCAAGGGCGATGCGATAGATGAGAATCCCTGAACAAACCAGCAATAATAGCCTGCCAAGCCAAGAAAGCTACGAATCTATGTGGCTGAAGATGGTCTGGGCCAACTCTGAACTGCCTCTATTTTCTTCGGATCAACCTGAATACCCTCATTGGACACCACGTGCCCCAAGAAAGCCACTGAACTGAGCCAAAACTCACACTTGGAGAATTTTGCATAAAGCTTCTCCTCCCTCAATCTCTGCAACACAACTCTCAAATGCTCTGCGTGTTACTCCTAACTACGTGAATACACCAGAATATGATCAATGAAGACTATGACAAACGAGTTAAGATAAGGCCGAAAAACGCTGTTCATCAAATGCATGAACGCTGCTAGGGCATTAGTCAGCCCGAAAGACATCACCAAGAACTCATAATGACTATTTCGAGTCCTGAAAGCTGTTTTAAGAACATCCGAGTCCCTGATCTTCAATTGGTGATAACTTGAACGGAGATCAATCTTGGAGAACACCCTCGCTCCCTGAAGCTGGTCGAATAAATCATCAATGCGAGGCAAAGAATACTTATTCTTAACTGTTTCCTTGTTTAATTGCCTATAATCAATGCACATCCTCATAGTGCCATCCTTCTTCTTCACAAATAGAACCGGCGCACTCCAAGGTGACACACTAGGCCAAATGAACCCCTTATCAAGGAGTTCCTGAAGCTACTCCTTCAATTCGTTCAACTCCGCTGGTGTCATACAATATGGAGGAATAGAAATGGGCTGAGTGCCCCGCACCAGGTCAATACCAAAATCAATGTCCCTGTCCGGTGGCATGCCTGACAGGTCTGCAGGAAACACATCGGGAAAATCCCTCACAACTGGAATAGAATCAATACTGGGAGTCTCAGCTTCGGCATCCCTCACAAAGGATAGATACGAAAGACAACCCTTACCAACCATATGCTGGGCTTTCAAGAATGAGATCACTCTACTGGGAACATAATCAGTCAAACCTCGCCACTCAATCCGTGGCACGCTCGGTATAGCCAATGTGACTGTCTTAGCATGACAGTCCAGAATAGCACAACAAAGATATAGCTAGTCCATGCCCAAAATGATATCGAAATCCACCATACACAGTAATAAAAGATCCATTCGGGTCTCCAGACCCCCAATAGTCACCATACACGACCGATACACACGGTCTACAACAACAGTATCGCCCACTGGAGTAGATACATGAACAGGTGGAACAAGAGACTCACGGGACGTATCCAGATAACGGGAAAGTATGATGACACATAAGAAAAGGTGGAACCGGGATCAAATAATATAGAGGCATCTCTATGGCAGACTGAAACAATACTTGAAATCACAGCATCTGAAGCAACAACATCTAATCTACCCGGGAGAGCATAGAAACGAGCTTGACCACCACCTGATCGACCTCCCCCTCTAGGGCGTCCTGGCTGACGGACCTCTACCCCTAGCTGGCTGGGCAGGTGGTGAAGTAACTAGAGCAGAAGTCGACGGCTAATCCCTCTGCTGAGACTGACCATCACGAAGACGAGGACACTACCTCCTCATATGCCCAAACTCTTCACACTCATAAAAACTCCCGGGTGCTAGAGGTGGGGACTGAAGGGAACCCCTGGCACCGGAGTGACCAGTAGAAGGACCTGGCATGGAAGAACCCTACAATGATGGAGCACGAGACGAACTCTGGGCTGGGAGGGCATTGAGTGATGAGTAGCCTTGATGAGAACTTTGAGAACCATGACCCGCTGATGCCCCACAATACCTTGGGTGAGCTGAATGAGCCTGCCTGAAGGGACGGCCTCTGCCTTGCTGGAACTGACCCCTCGAAGGAGCACCACTAAAGCTACCAGATCCCCGAGGCCTCTTAGCCTCCCTCTCCTCTCGCTCCTGGCGACGAACCGACTCAATCTCACGGGCGATGTCAACAACCTCCTCGAAAGTAGCACCTGTCACCCTCTCCCTAGTCATGAGACTCCGAAGCTAATATGTGAGACCATTAACAAACCCTATAATCCTCTCTCGATTTGTGGGAACCAGCCAAATCACATGACGGGCTAACTCAGAGAACCGCATCTCATACTACATCACAATCATCTCTCCCTGACGCAACTGCTCGAACTGCTTCCACAGCTCCTCTCGGTGAGACTGTGGCATATACTTCTCCAGAAAGAGAACAGAGAACTGCTGTCAAGTAAGGGGCGTTGCACTAACAGGCCTACGCCTCTCATACGCCTCCCACCAAGTGAAGGCAGCCCCAAAAAACTGAAAGGTGGTAAATGCCACACCACTGGTCTCTAGAATCCCTACTGTACGAAGCATCCTCTAGCACTTATTCAAGAAACCCTGGGCATCCTCGCCCTCTGCACTGCTGAATGTCAGAGGCTGGAGTCTACCAAACCTCTTATGTCGACGTTGCTCGTCGTCAGGCATAACTGTTACCACAAACTCCTAAGCTGGTGCAACTGGCTGGGCTGCAGGCGCCCCCAGTGTCTGGAGTCCCTGCACAACTTGCTCAGGTGTGCGAGCAACGGGAGTCCGGGTGACTTCCCCAGCCTGAGAAGTAGCTGCGGCCGTAGTAACTGAAACCGCCGGAGCCAAACCGGTACACACTGATAAGATCTGAGCTAAAGCCTCATGAAGGCCTGGAATCATAATAGGCACAGCTGGTGCCTGAGCTGGTGCAGCTGTAGCGTCAACAACTGGGACCTGATACTAAACTGGGACAGCTGGTTGATCTGCAGGTGCTGCCCTAGCTGTTTTGCCCCTACCACGGCCTGGACCACGTCCTCAACCTCTGGTGGCCCCAACTGGTGGAACTGGAGGTCTTCCACCCCGCCCGGTAGCTCATGTCCTCACCATCTGTGAGAAAATGGAATAATAGAAGTTTAGTATTCGGATCAACAAGTTCGCATGACAAGAATTTCAAGGATATGAAGAATTTTCCTAAAGGTTATGCAGCCTCTCGAGGATAAATACAGACATCTCCGTACCGATCCGCAAGACTCTACTAAACCGGCTCATGACTCGCGAGACTTATGTAACCTAGGCTCTGATACCAACTTGTCATGACCCCAAATATCGGTCGTGATGGCGCCTATCACATTACTAGCCAAGCCAACTAATCAATTAACCATAACTTTTTTTCCTTTAACATTTAAGCCATTTTTCTAACACAAGTTTTGAATACCAAATTTCATTATAAGCGTTAAAGCAACAAAAGATATGAGGAGAGTCAAAATAACAGGATACTTCACAGCCCCATCAATCTAGTGTCACGAGTCTAGAGCCTCTAATACAAGTATGAATACCTACTAAATCAATAGTCAAGAAAATGCGGAAAGATAACAAGATAGGAGGGAGAAAACAGGGTTGCGGATGCCATACAGCTACCTCGAATATCCAGTAACGCTGAATCAGCTGAAGGCCCTCACTCGGCCGCTCAGGCACCTAAATCTGCACACAAGGTGCAGGGAGTAAAGTGAGTACACCAACTCAGTAAGTAACTAAGGTTAATAAGGACTGAAAGTAGTGACGAGCAGTTCAAAAATATATAACTGAATAATCAACAAAATAACGGATCAACTTTACCATTAAAAAATCAATTTCGTCATAAAATCAATATTTCTATTTTAAAACATTTGAAATCGGATACTTAGCAATATATATATCCAACTGAGGCTTATTAGAAAGGAGAGTGAAATTAGTGAAAACATCACAACAGGGCCCCTCAGGCAAGGAATCACTCAGAATATGGCCCCTCGGACATCCTCTCAGTCACTCGTGACTCAACTCTCGTCACTCGGTACTCACTCTTAGCACTCGGCTCCTTAATATCTCATAATAACAAAAATCATAGAAACCGCTGCGGTGTGCAGCTCGATCCGTAATTTATAGTCGACTACGCTCACTAGGGGTGTACAGACTCCATAGGGGTTCCTACAGCCCAAACGTCATACCGCTGCGGCATGCAGCCCGATCCAATATATATATCGCTGCGACGTGCAGCCCGATCCATATGAGCATCGCTGCGGCGTGTAGCCCGATCCGTAATACATACATAAAATATCCTCACTATTTGGTTCTTAATCTCTCTCAGTCCCTAACCTCATAGCCTCTCGGGCATAACAATAAAACTTAGGGAACTCGGCCCAAACAGTCCTCACAATTTGAAGTAGAGTGATAAAACAAGTTTTAAACTTTGAAACAAGTAAAACATGACTGAGGATAAGCTTTCAGCAAATAAAGAAGGAAAAATAGTAAATGCCCCTAAGTGTCTCAACAGGTCGGCATAAGTCCCCAAACATGGCATACAACCCAAAATATAATATAAATAGCTAAAGTACGGAATATCATAAGGTTCCAAATCAAATACTCTACTTAATAGTCACTACGGGACGGACCAAGTGACAATCCCTACCGGTGCACGCCCACACGCTTGTCACATAGCTTGTGTGTCACCGACTTTATCAAAACAAGTCGAATTCCGAGGTTTGTACCCTCAGTTCTAGATTTGCAATGGTTACTTACCTCAAACCGGTGAAAATACTACTTCGCGACGCCTTTACCTTCGAATCGGCCTCCACACGTGTCAAATCTATCCAAAACAGAACGAGGACGTCAAAATATGCCAAGGTAACGAAGCCCAAGCGAAAACAATCAAATAATACCAAGAATCCTGAAATTACCAAAACCTGACCCCGGGCCCACATCTCTGAATTCGATAATTTTTACATCAACGGAATCATTATCCTCCTACGAGTCTATACATATCAAGAACACTGAAATCGGAGTCCAAATGACCCTTCAAATCTCCATTTAATAGCCTCTTAAACTCAAGCCCTAATCTCCAATTTTTAGCCCTTTAATTCCTTTAATTACAGCCTTAATCCATGAAATACTATCATAGAAATCTTAGGTCCAAAATCCTTACCTTAATGAAGTCTCCTTGATTTCTCTCTTCGAAATCACCCAAAGCTCAAGAATTCGTGCTTACAAGTGAAGAAACCCTCTGAAAATCGCGAAGGAGAAAATATAACATTCTGAACCCAGTCATTTCCACATTTGCGGTACTTCAACCGCATCTGTGGTACCGCATTTTTGGTCAATGAGCCGCTTCTGCGGCTTTTATTTAACTCAGCCAAAACCACATCTACGATGCCAATTTTGCATCTACGCCTTCGCAGGTGCGGTCCCCACAACTGCATCTGCAGTTCCTGCCTCCCAGGCATTTATCCTCTTCTGCGATCACCTTTTCCGCATCTGCGGTCCAAAATCTGCAGGTGCGGAAACACCAGAAGCAGCAAAAATCTACAACTTCACAAGTCTCAAACCTCTCCGTCAACCATCCGAATCATCCCGAGGCCCTCGGGACCTCAACCAAAAGCACCAACATATCCTAATACCTTATTCAAACTTTTTTCAATCATCAAAACACCTCAAACAACATCAAATCACCCAAAACACATCGGATTCAAGCCAAACTTTCTAAAATCTTCCAAATTCTGCTTTTGATCAAAAACCCAACCAAACCACATCCGAATGACCTGAAAATTTGCACACACATCCCAAATGACCCAACGGAACTACTACAACTCTCGGAATTCCATTCTGACCCCTATATCAAAATCTCGCCTACCAACCGGAAATCGCCAAAATCTCAACTTCGCCAATTCAAGCCTAAACCTAATCCGAACCTCCAAAATCCATTTCGATCATGCTCCTAAGTCACAAATCACCTCCCGAAGCTAACCAAACCCTCGGAATTCACTTTTGAGCCCTCTAACACATATGTCAACATCCGATTGACTTTTTCCAACTTAAGTTTTTCTTAAAAGAGACTAAGTGTCTCAAACCTTACCAAAATAATTCAGGATTCGATCCGACCAACCCAATACCACATAATACGGATAAAAAAGCATAAAGAAGCAGAAATGGAGGAAACGGAGCGGTAACTCTTGAGACGACTGGCCGGGTCGTCATAGTGAAAATCCTTTTGCAACAAGGCATGGCTTATATCTTTGTACCTCATTTTCTCATTCCTCTTGCATACAAAGACCTATTTATAACCAACAGGCTTAATACTATTAGGTGTTTGGACTACAGGCCCAAAAACTTCACCTTTTGCAAGTGAATTCAACTCTAATTGGATTGCTTCTTGCCATTTGGCCAATCACATCTTTGTCGACATTCTCCAACAGATTGAGGTTCAAGATCATCACTATCTTGCATAATGCTAGATGCAACATTATATGCAAATACATAATCCATCACTATATCCACCCGATTCAAATTTGTCTCAATATCGATTGGATTTATTGAAAGTTCCTTATTTTCTTGAGTCTAGGGCTCAATGGTTTCCTCATGTCTCAAAATTTATTAAATCGTGGATTTCTTCGTGAGACTCTTTCGTAGTGTCATTTTGATCATTTGTTTTCCTTTTTCTAGGGTTTTAATCCTTAGAACCCAATGGTTTTCCACGTTTTAGGCGTGCTTTTGACTCATTTGCTATGACACTAGAAGATTGTCCAATAGGGACATCAATACGGATTGGAACATTCTCTGCAGGGATATATGATTTGTTATCCTTTTCAAATCCGTAAATGCGTCTAGCATTTGATTTGCTATTCTCTGCAAATGGATAATCTTTTGCACCTCTTTTTCACAAATAGAGGTACGTGGATCAAGATGAGACAATGATGGATTTATTCACAAAATTTTCTATTTGGTTTCACAAATTTCTCCCCCTAATTTTGGGAAAAGTGTCTCATCGAATCGACAATCTGCAAATCGTACAGTGAAAAAAATCCCCCATTAATGTTTTAAGATAGCAAATAATTGAGGGCGATTCAAACCCAACATATATTCCTAACCTTCTTTGGGGGCCCATGTTTGTGCGATATGATGGTGCTACAGGCACATATACTGCGCATCCAAAAAAAATTTAAATGGGATATATTAGGTTCATGACCCAAAACTAATTGCAATGGGGAATATCTATAATAATTTGTCGGTCTGAGACGAACTAGCATTGTTGCATGCAAAATGGCGTGCCCCCAAACAGAAGTGAGTAACCTCGTTTTCATGAGTAACGGTCTTGCTATCAATTGCAGACGTTTAATTAAAGACTCTGCAAGGCCATTTTGAGTATAAACATGAGCTACAAGATATTCCACTTTTATCCCAATTGATAAGTAATAATCATTAAATGTTTAGGATGAAAACTCAGCAGCATTATCAAGTCTAATAGACTTAATTAGATTATCGGGGAATTGCGCCCGTAATCGAATTATTTGTGCCATTAGTTTTGCAAATGCCAGGTTGCGAGATGACAATAGGCACACATGAGACCATTTTGAAGATGCATCTATTAAGACCATAAAATATCTAAACGACCCAATAGGTGGCTGAATAAGTCCACAAATGTCCCCTTGTATACGTTCCAAAAATACAGGGGACTCAATCCCAACCTTTGTTGATGTTGGTCAAATAATTAACTTGCCTTGATAACAATAAATGCAAAAAATGCATTATTTAAAAGAATCTTTAAATTCTTTAATGGACGCCCATTTGAGTTTTCTATAATTCGTCTCATCATGATTGATCCAGGGTGTCCCAATCGATCATGCCAAAATATAAAAGTATTGGAATCAGTAACCTTTTGATTTATGGTAGAATGTGCCCCAATTGCACTAATTCTTGTCCAATATAGGCCACAAGATAAAGATGGGAACTTCTCAATAACCCTCTTTTGGCCAGAGACATTCTTGGTAATGATGATATATTCAAGATTATGCTCATCTATTGTCTCAATATGATATCCATTTCGGCGGATATCTTTAAAACTCAACAAGTTCCTTTTGGACTTGGAGGAGAATATTGCATTCTCTATGATAAGTAATGTTCCCTTAGGCAGAGTTATAGTAACTCTTCCAGATCCTTCAATTAATTTACTAATATCAAAAATTATAGTAACATCTGCCTTACACATACTTAAATGAGAGAAATATTTCTTCTTTTAATATTGTATGTGTCGTATATGAATCAACTACACAAATATTTTTACAATTAAACTTTGATCCAAGTTTGTTTTGAGAGATATCCATATTTTCTTAATCTTCTCAATAATTAAACGAACCAACAATTCATAATTAAATCTCATGCATCATTAGTTTCATCATGCCAAGGTTAAATTGTGGAAGATACTGATGTCAGAAAATGAATTTTTATATATACTGAAATTAGTACAATTTGTTTTGTTAAGTTTCATAACTTATTATTTATTAATATACAAGTTAGTACAAATGTAAAATTCCTTTAATATGAGAAATGAAGAGGCCACTTCAGAATATCACACGGTTCACCAATCACTATTAATCAGAACAAGTAAGCATGTATGATTGGATTGTAAAACTGAGTAAAGAAATTAGTTGGCTGCTTATTGCCTTTTCTGGATTCCTAATATGGTAATAGTACTTTGGGAAAATCTTCATTTCATACAGATTATTAAAATAATACTACAATTGTGAACTAGTAGAGTCTTAACCAAACATGAAACACTACTCAAGGTTTGCTATGTGCAAATAGGTGAATCTCGTTAGCAGTTCAATATGCTGTCAACATATGCACTTATACCTTCACTAAAAATTATGATTTTGAGCCACTAGACAATTTTACGCTTCTGTCAATGTATATTCAACACATAGGTATGGAGACTACATACCTTCAATTTTCTGGAGAAGAAAATTAAACTCCACTTACAAGTGATGATGGGATTGATAAGAGTCTAGTGCAGAATCTTAAAAATATTCATTGCAAAGTATGATATTGAATTTATTGTCACGACCCAAAATCCACTAAGGGTCGTGATGGCGTCGGACACCGCTGTCAGGCAAACCAACCAAAATACTTAATTAAATTCCGTTTTAATAATTTTGAAAACTATGATTTTCCTTCAATTTTACCAGTAAAAGATAATCGTTTCAAACCGAATATGAATGTTAAGCAATTAATACAAGATACCCCGTAATCATCCTAAAACCCGGTGTCATAAGTGCATGAGCTAATTCTAGGAAGCAATACAATACAACAACCGTCCATAATACAAATTGGACAGAAAGTAAATACAATAATCTAGAAGAGACTCTGCTGGCCGTGGGTCGTCTCAGGAAGTGCAGCTCACCTAAGTCTCCGTGTCAACCATGTTGCTACGCCCACTAGGCCACTAGAGATGCATATGTCTGTGCAACAAAAATGCACAGAAGTGTAGTATGAGTATGAAAACAACGTGTACCCAATGAGTATCCCGTCTAATCTCGAAAAAGTAGAGACGAGAGGTCGACTTCGACACTTACTAGTGGTTCAATAATGTTATCTCAATAATATAGTAAATTGGTGAATTTTATAAACATGATTATAGTTCAATGGAATGAAGCTGGTAAGAAATTCTTTCTTTTATAAAAAATTTCCAAATTCCTTTTCATTGTTTATACAATTATTCTCAAACCGGGAAGAGACAATAACAACTTCAATAAGTTCCAAGGCAAGCAATCCAAGCATGCACAAATCATGTCGAGGACGTACGGTCCGATCTAACAATATTTAAACTGTGCACTGCTAGAGGGTCGAATGGCGCAAACCATAATGCATCTATTTAATCTGCCGAGGCGTTCAGCCCGTTCCAGAATTTAAACACGCATAGACAATCAATCAAGAAGTCATCAGGAAACAATTATCCAAAGAAAACCAATTCTTTTTTAACAATTTTGAAAAATGAAGTTTAATTCTTTTTTAGAATTCCATTTACCAATTCGATAGGATTTAAGCAATCAACTGTCAATAAGGTTATAGATATTCCAAGTATAGCATGCTTTTTGGGTCCTAGACTACCCGGACTTACACATAATAGTAGCTACGCATAGACTCTCGTCACCTCGTGCGTACGTAGCCCCCACAAATAGGAGCACATAACCAATTATTTCACCTATGGGGACAATTCCCTCTTACAAGATTAGAAAGGAGACTCACCTCACTCCGAAGATCCATAACCGGCATTCCACGCCCTTCCGAAAACTCGAATCAATGCACAATGCTCCAAAACTAGCCAATAATTATGCAAATCCATTAATACATGTTCAATTAATCATTACAATCTAATTTATACCAATTTCTAACCCCGATCGAAAAGTTGACAAAATTTCCCTCGGTCCTGCGTGCCCGGATTCCGAAATTTTTTGAAGATAAAGTTTACCCATAACCTCACGAACTCAAATATATACTTTACTCTCAATTTCCTGCCCCAAATCGTGGTCAAATTCCAAGAATATCAATTTTCTAGGTTTTCTCTCAAACCCCAAATTTTCTACAAATTTCATGCTCAAATCCGTACATAATAAATGTATTTAACTCAAGATAGATGGGGATAGCTTACCTTGTCGTTGATGATGAAAACACCCTCTTGAAACCCTCCAAGAATCGCCCAAGCCAAGAGAAAAATGAGAGAAAATGGCCAAATCCCGATTCTTAAAACACTTACTACCTCCAATCCTTTCGCACATGTGGTCTATTGATCGCTTCTTCGGTCCCGCAGGTGCGGACCAATTGCCGCTTCTGCGGTCTTCCCCCAAGCCTTCAACTTTCGCATATACGCTTCTCCTACCACAGGTGAGGTCCCGCATCTGCGGCAAAATGACCGCATCTGCGATCCCAGCCTAGCCGTCCATTTCCTCTTCTGCGGCGCGAAGCCCGCTTCTGCGGCCCTAGTTTCGCAGGTGCGGTTACACCAGCAACCAGCAACTTCATCCTTCTCCAAAATTCCATTTTCGATCCGTTAACCACCCGGAATCCACCCAAGGCCCCCGGGACCCCAACCAATCATACCAACCATTCCCAAAACACATTACGGACTTGCTCCGAAGCCTCAAACCATATCAAACAACGCTAAAACCACGAATCGACCTCCAATCCAAGCTTTATGAACTTTAGAATTTCAAACTTCTACTTTCGATGCCGAAACCCGTCAAATCACGTCCGATTGACCTCAAATTTTGCACACAAGTCGTATTCGACATTATGGACCTACTCCAACTTCCGAAAATCAAAATCTGACTCCGATATCAAAAAGTCATCTCTCGGTCAAACTTCCCAAAAACCTTCAAATTTCTATATTTAGCCAAATGACTCCAAAATGACCCACGAACCTCCGAATTCACTTCCGATCCTAAACGGACATTGATAACACTGAAATGCACTTCAACCCAAACTTATGAAATTCTTCAAAAAATGCTAACTTCCACAATAGGTGCCGAAACGTTCTCGGGTCTTCCAAAACCCGATCCGGACATACACGCAAGTCCGAAATCATCATACGAACCTGCTGGAACCTTCGAATCCCGATTCTGAGGTCGTTTACTCAAAATTCTGATCCTAGTTAATTCTTTCAACTTAAAGCTTCCGAAATGAGAATTCTCTTTCCAAATCAACTCTGAACTTCCCGGAATTCAATTTCGACCACGTGTACAAGTCATAATACCTGAATTGAAGCTGCTCATGGCCTCAAACTGCTGAACGACGCGCTAGAGCTTAAAACGACTGGTTGGGTTGTTGCATTCTCTCCCACTTAAACATACGTTCATCCTCGAACGTGCTAAGAACTACACTGGGATTGCCCGAAATCACTGTTTAACACCTCGTGTACTTACCCGTGCTACTACAACCCATTTGAGCACATTAGCTTGATCAATTCTTAAGATATTCCCTTTTATTCAATCAAATAAGCTTAGAGCCAAATTCCAACGTCCGGAAATCTCTGTCAGGCCTGTTCCAACATACGCTCACCATATCAATAGCTACACGCAGCACCAAAACATGACTGCATACCTTAGCCGAATTCACACCATGCACCACTTTACTCACACGACCACAATAACATTCTCTGATCCATTTAGTCAAAATTCCCTAAATCTGATGCTCTCATTGCACCTCATGACATACATAGGTCTTGCTCTAACTCTTACAATACTGCCACGTCGGAAAAGATATGTAGAAATTCATAACCAACTGTCGAATCAACAATTCATTGGGTCTATACTCCTGATAAGAGCCATCACCTCATTTTGAACCAAATAATGGTTTTTGCTCTTTAATATACTTCATATAATCCGACTGCACTGTTCCTAGATTTTCAATAACCTCGTATCACTCAGTACAAACTTCTCAGGCAATAAGCCACCCCGGACATGATCAAAAGTCTCATATGATGCCACAATGTGCCAATAGGCTACCAATTCGAACGTGATACAAAGGAAAATGAACTCTGGAAGGAACTACTCAACTCACACACTAATATGGACTTTCCTTAGAAAATGGGAAACAAAGCATACAAAAATAGCATATAGAAAACTGTACTCAATATCACACTGTTGCGGTGTGCAACCCGATCCAAATAACATACCCGTGGCGGTGCGCCACCCGATCCACACATAGAATTCACATAAGAAGATATACATCGAGCTAAATCGCTCATCACAACAAATACTGAATATCGGTCACAAGCACGGTAAGTGCATAATACCATCCCTGGGGAGACATATAGTGCCATAGGCTACAAAACTCAAGCACAACTGAGGTGCGAAATACGATCTGAATCTCAAGAGACCTCCTGCTCATATAACATCATCTCTGCGCAGAACCTCAACACATAAGAAATTCACCAAGCTGCCTCATAACTCATACGGCGCAATATATCATTACATGAAATAGATGACGACGAATTAGCACCCCGACTACTTGTCCAAAGGAGCGCATTGCTGAAATGAACACATCTGGCATGATATAGAGCCCATATTCACATTTAGATCCATCCACATACCTCAAGCTGATTCTGATCACACTGAACAAGGCTAATAACCTTTCGAAGGTCCATAATAACTCCCCTTTTCTCATAACACACAAGAACGACCATCATAACCGGAGCAATCCTCCATAGTCCACAACCCAATAAACTGAGTACCCTTCAGGCATAAATTCCCAATTTAACGACATCACTACAATCTTCATACTTCGTTTAACTCTTCAATCAATCAAGTGGCTACATGCCATACTTATACAACATTCCCGTGGGGCACGCTCCCGCAACAGATAGCAGGTTTGTACATCCAAACCACCGGCCGCGCTAACGCTAAAAAGCCATCAAGAATCCTAACCAGGATGCAAATCCTTTTTCATAGAACACCGATCTCAGGTGACGCTGAAGACAATACCAACTTACTTTAAATATCGAAACTCCTTTCCTGCTCATCCGAGCTCGTGACATCCTTGTCAACACCGAACTGCAACCTTGATCCTCACTTCAAATTCCATACAACTCACTGTACCCAACATGCCAATATATGATAGAACACGATTTTCATAATAACTCCAGAACCGCTAATAGATTAACACTTCATCATATAAAAACTTTTCACTTAACTCACTTCAGGAGAACCATAGCAACACACAGGTGAATTCTTATAACCGTGGAATATGCAAATCTCTAAGTAGTGGTCTAAGCCACCATAGCCCTTCCGGGATCCGCCTACACATAACATGCCATAACAGTAGAATACTTCTGAATAACATCAACTATGGTGGTCGAAAAGCCTCACACGTACCGTCACAAATCACTTGCATAACTTGATCACGTTGAAGGAACTGATCACCGTACCACCAATATGCCAACCTAACTATGGATAACCAATCTATCTTCTTCCAGTTTATCCTTGATTGCCTTAGAAATATTAATAACTCCATTCAACACATAACACACTCTATCCGCACTCATCCCGAGTGACCTTGAATCACGAGACCATGCTGTCCCCAATCCCACAAACCATTTCATACCTCCCTTGCGTGCACATTCGCATCCTCAACTGGCATTCCCATTCTGATAATCCCTCTACGAATCCGAAGTCTTTTCTCATTTTCCTCCCAAATGCTACATTGCAAGTCAAAACATCATAGAACATTCTGGGCCTCTTCTCATAAGCTGCTACAAAGCTTGATTCTTAACTGTACCCATAGGCTCGAAATCATTAGTCACCACACTTTACCCCTTTGAATCTACTATGATCGTTGTTGAGAGACACCCGCTTTGACTTGGCCCCGAATGTAATCAACTCCATGATTCTTTTAGCACATGAATACCCCATCGATGAAGCACCTGGCAGGATCACTTCCCTTGAAACCCGCTTCTATACAGGGCACAAATCCTGAATCCTTTCCCAAGTCTGAACATGAGCCAACAAGGTCTACTATAGCACACCTTTAACAATCCATTTGCTCAAATTATCACTTATATTACTTTTCCGTAGATGAAATAACCCATCAATATGCTACTAACCAGAAACCTCGTAAGTAGTTAACCATGCAACCCAATCATAGGCGGTGGGACGCTCCCACTTAGATTGAAGACATTATTACACACCTCTGGAATTCACCAAGATTCTTTATCTCTTATTGACATGACCTCGCGCAGTTAAACCGCCAGATTCCTTGAAATCCTTCCATTAGCACTTCATGAACACACTGTATTTCCATCAACATTCACATATTCGACCTCTTACCGGAATGGCCAGTAAAATCCTCCACAGAAGCTTCGCCAACCACGCGACTGCTAACCTGCTCACAGGGAATAACCCACATGTGGAAATCACTTTCCGACATCTTCCAACGTTGTTACACAAGGTACAATCACTACGACATCAATAACCCATCCTAAGTCTAAGCTCACTCTCTAGCTGCACAAGTCCATTCACCCCTTGTCGACATCAATTAGATGTGTGGCAACATCCTTCCAATTCAAAGTTATGTTGTATCTTTCTTCATTTCAAGCAGCTCCCTTCCGTTAGATCAAATCTCCTGTCGCATAATAGCCTATGCTCCAAATTAAATCCGTAGGCCCCAATCACCAATCTCTAAAATTCCCAGATCATTCCAAACTCTCCTTAAGGTGCGTGGTCATCCTACCGCAAAGCCCATATGCAACTCCGCCACTCTCCTACTTTGGCGGAACTTACCCCTTTAATCGATAACTCAATCTTTGCTTCTCATACCTGGCCTTCTAGAAATTTTAACCACCGCCTGACACTCCCCATATGTCCTTCCTCATCCTTTTGCTGCTCAGTTGTTGCCTAAAAGAAATCTATCTTTCTAGAACTTGAACCCACAATTCGCCACTAACTTTAAACCTTTTCGAAGATCATCTCTCTCGAGCCGTCAACATTAGAAACACTGACTCAATCTTGAACCACCGTACCCCGCGATCTCTAACAGTTGTTTCTCCTATATTATTTTATAATATCTTACCCCAAAGGCGAATTGCAGAAGACCATAACACCGGCGAACTTAACACATACAATCAAGGACGACGACACTACATTGCAGATGAAAATTCCACCACGCTCGAAAATACTAAGTCTCATCACCTTGCCAATCCAAATTTGGACATTCACAGGCCAATTGTTTTTCCTCTGCCGGAAATGAAATATCAGATCTCTGGATCGCGCACTGAGTAAACTTCCTTTCAAATCATTCACCACCCCAACACATAGGCAAGTATCCTACCATCAAGCCAATGCTGTGCGATAACCAATCGTGAGCATCATAGCAACCTATGCATAGCCTCCAAGCTCTTAGAAGCACAACTATCGAGCCTAAATGATAGAAAACTCCTTCCGCAAGGCGACGACAATAGCCCAACCAACTATACCAGGAGAAACATCCCGCACCACATCTGTAGTACCATTATAATTCTTCAATTCTCGATTTATAACAAGCGCTTCGCGTCACATAAGATTGAATATAAAGGAAGTAAAGGCATAAGCCTCAAAGAATCAAATCGCACGATGAGGAATCAAGAAGAGAAGTACTCCTAACAGCCCTATAGCCTCCCGAAGATAAGTACGGACGCCTCCGTACCGATCCGCGAGACTCTACTAGACTTGATCATGACTCGTGAGACCTAAGAGAACATAGTGCTCTTGTACCATGTTGTCATGACCCAAAATTCACTAAGGGTCGTGATGGCACCGAACACCATACTTAATTAAATTCTTGTTTTAATAATTTTGAAAACTATGATTTTCCTTCAATTTTACCAGTAAAAGATAATCGTTTCAAACCGAATATGAATGTTAAGCAGTTAATACAAGATACCCCGTAATCATCTAAGAACCCGGTGTCACAAGTGCATGAGCTAATTCTAGGAAGCAATACAATACAACAACCATCTGGAATATAAATTGGACAGAAAGTAAATACAATAATATGGAAGAGACTCTGCTGGCCACGGGTCGTCTCGGGAAGTGCAGCTCACCTAAGTCTCCGTGTCAACCATACTGCTATGCCAGTAGGCCGCTAGAGATGCATATGCCTGTGCAACAAAAATGTACAGAAGTGTAGTATGAGTACGAAAATAATGTGTACTCAATGAGTAACCCGTCTAATCTCGAAGAAGTAGAGATGATAGGTCGACCTCGACACTTACTAGTGGTCCAATAATGTTATCTCAATAATATAGTAAATCGGTGATTTTTATAAACATGATTGTAGTTCAATGGAATGAAGCAGGTAAGAAATTCTTTCTTTTATAGAAAATTTCCAAATTCCTTTTCATTGTTTATACAATTATTCTCAAACCGGGAAGAGGCAATAACAACTTCAATAAGTTTCAAGGCAAGCAATCCAAGCATGCGCAAATCATGCCGAGGACGTACGACCCGATCTAACAATATTTAAATTGTACACTGCCAGAGGGTCGAATGACGTGAACCATAGATGCATCTATTTAATCTGCCGAGGCTTTCGGCCCATTCCAGAATTTTAACACGCACATACAATCAATCAAGAAGTCATTAGGAAACAATTATCCAAAGAAAACTAATTCTCTTTTAACAATTTAGAAAAATGAAGTTTAATTCTTTTTTAGAATCCATTTACCAATTCGATAGGATTTAAGCAATCAACTGTCAATAAGGTTACATATATTCCAAGTATAGCATGCTTTTAGGTCCTAGACTACCCGGACAATAGCATAATAGTAGCTACGCACGGACTCTCGTCACCTCGTGTGTACGTAGCCCCCACAAATAGGAGCACATAACCAATTATTTCACCTATGGGGATAATTCCCTCTTACAAGGTTAGAAAGGAGGCTCACCTCGCTCCGAAGATCCATAACCGTCATTACGCCCTTCCAAAGACTCGAATCGTTGCAGAATGCTCCAAAACTAGCCAATAATTATGCAAATCCATTAATACATGTTCAATTACTCATTACAATCCAATTTATAGTAATTCCTAACCCCGATCAAAACGTTGATAAAATTTCCCTCAGGCCCACGTGCCCTAAAGTTTACTCATAACCTCACGAACTCAAATATATACTTTACTCTCAATTTCCTGCCCTAAATCGTGGTCAAATTCCAAGAATATCAATTTTCTAGGTTTTCCCTCAAACCCCAAGTTTTGTACCAATTTCATGCTCAAATCCGTACATAATCAATGTATTTAACTCAAGATATGTGGAGATAGCTTGCCTTGTCGTTGATGATGAAAACACCCTCTTGAAATCCTTCAAGAATCACCCAAGCCAAGAGAAAAATGAGAGAAAATGGCCAAATCCCGATTTTTAAAACACTTACTACCTCCAGTCCTTTCGCGCCTGCGGTTTATAGACCGTTTCTTCGGTCCCGCAGGTGCGGACCAATTGCCGCTTCTGCGGTCTTCCCCAAGCCTTCAACTTCCACATTTGCGTTTCTCCTTCCGTAGGTGCGGTCCCGCATTTACGGCAAAATGAACGCATCTACGGTCCCAACCTAGCTGTCCATTTCCGCTTCTGCAGCGCGAAGGCCGCTTCTGCGGCCCTAGTTTCGCAGGTGCGGTTACACCAGCAACTTCAGCCTTCTCCAAAATTTTATTTTTGATCCGTTAACCACCCGAAATCCACCCGAGGCCCCCGAGACCACAACCAATCATACCAACCAGTCCCAAAACACATTACGAACTTGCTCGAGGCCTCAAACTATATCAAACAACGCTAAAACCACGAATCGACCTCCAATCCAAGCTTTATGAACTTTAGAATTTCAAACTTCTACTTTCGATGCCGAAACCCGTCAAATCACGTCCGATTGACCTCAAATTTTGCACACAAGTCGTATTCGACATTATGGACCTACTCCAACTTCCGAAATCGAAATCCAACCCCGATATCAAAAAGTCAACTCTCGGTCAAACTTCCCAAAAACCTTCAAATTTCTATCTTTAGCCAAATGACTCCAAAATGACCCACGGACCTCCGAATTCACTTCCGATCCCGCTCCCAATACCAGAATAACCATAGGAGCTATTCCTAGACTCAGAATCCTAAACGGACATTGATAATATTGAAATGCTCTTCAACCCAAACTTATGAAATTCTTCCAAAAATGCTAACTTCCACAATAGGTGCCGAAATGTTCCCGGATCGTCCAAAACCCGATCTGGACATACGCCCAAGTCCGAAATCATCATACGAACCTGCTGGAACCTTCGAATTCCATTCCGAGATCATTTACTCAAAATTCCTATCCTAGTTAATTCTTTCAACTTAAAGCTTCCGAAATGAGAATTCTCTTTCCAAATCAACTTCAAACTTCCCGAAATTCAATTCCGACCACGCGTACAAGTCATAATACCTGAATTGAAGCTGCTCATTGTGAGCACGTGATTTTTGTCTTACGCGACAATCGCTCCAAAAGAAATGAAAAATATTAACAAATGGTCCTGCTGTACAATTTTCGGGTTTTACGTGGCATTTTATTAATTATTTATGATTTTTTGTCCATTTTTATTTTTATTAAAACAAAATACAAAAAAAAATGTATGTGTCATGCGTAGTTGGAACCGTAATCCGGTTATTAAAAAAGAAAAATCATAAATAGGCATCTTTGTCCGTGATTTTTGTTTTGTTTGATTTTACCTGCTTTAAATATTTTAATATACGTGTACAAATAATTGTATTAAGTGTCTATTTAATTTTAATTTGATTTACTTGGTTTTTGTTTTTAAAAAAAATAATAAAATAAAAAATATATAAATAAAAGATAAGTGCAAAGTTGATTTGAAAATCAGTTTGGGCTGATTTTTCATTTTAATTCAAAACCCAAACAACCCAGCCCAAAACCTGTGCTTGCCCCGGTCCGGACCAGCCTACTTCAAGGACGTCCAAACGACGTCGTAGTGATTGAGTCTGATCTGAGCCGTTGATCTCTGAAAGATCAACGGCCAAGATCTCTCACCCCGTACCCACTAACAGACCCGACCCGTCTCACCCGGACCGACCTCAACCCTTTACCCTTGAAACGACACCGTTTCCCGTTAGTCGAAGGATCCTGGCCCTTCATCGTGTCTCATCCAACGGCCAGGATCCATCTATCCACTAACTATATAAACCTACAACCCTTCACCCCGCGCCCTAGTCCAACATCCCCCCCTGCCTTAGGTCGTCTTCATCAGACCTCAGGCCTCCAAACCCTAGCCGCCCCTGTATTCTTCACCATGAAAGCCGGCGGCATGGACGCCGGTGACCACACCCTTAACACCATAGAACCCCCTTGCCATCCTGAACATGGATCTTTTAACCACTTAGCTCAAATCCCCTCCCACCGTCTCGAATCTTCATTTGAAGATTCGAGTCGGAACCTGACTTACACCAATCGACCTCAACTTCACACCATATAATCCCCAGACCCCCCTCGTGACCAAACCATGCTTGGTTTGGTCCGAATCTAACCAGGGAAACACGAATCCCAGATCTAATTTTTTTTGAACCCTAGGTTTCTCCGTGCCTGTTCTGTATCTGTTCAAGCCGAAGAGATTAAGGTCTAAAGGACCTTAATCAAAGTGTTTCTCATCTGAGAAACACTTCGATTAAAGTCCGTTCAGCCTTAAGAAAGGTCTGTTCGAATCCAAGCTAAGGCTTTTGATTTTTCGGATTTAAGGTGAGTTTTTGTTTTCCTTTTTCTTTATTTTTAGTCCATGTGTTGTTTAAGGGGCTGTTCATGTTTAGTGAAATTTGTGTTTTGAATTTTATCAACTATGTCCTGTCCACTTTGCCTGAACCTACGTGTTTGATTAAGTCCCTCTTCTGTTCACTGATAAGGTGTATGTGTAAGTTGTACAATCAAATGAATTTGAATTGGTTCGTTCATTTAGTTCTTAGGGCCATTCTGCATTAACATTGCAATCTGAACCACTTGTGTGATACTGTTAAATGTCTGATTTTGGCTACGATTGTGCATGTTATGATTAATATAGTCGAGTCGACATGTGTCGTCAATTAGTTTTAACTACCTGAACAATAACAAATCGATTTGCTTCTGTTAAGCATTGCCTGAATCAATTAGGAACTGAGTTTAGTGCTTATAATTGTTAATTTGAATCAGAAATGTAAAATCAATGTTTTGTTTAGTTACAGTTCTGAAATTGGAGGGCATGTGCACTTGTGCACAACATGTGCATTTGTGCACCACATGTACATTTATGCACAGCATGTTGTTCCTGCATAAGGGCTTTTGAATTAAATAGTTTGACAGCATATGCTGTCAGACTGCATTCTGCTGCCCATACTCTACTTTAGTTTCAGAAATAATAAACATTACTCAAAGTAAGTCTGCCAGGGAATATCATGGGGTTTGTTTATACTTAATTAGTTAAGTGGAATCTGAAAGTAGGAGAGCACATGGGAGGGGTGTTAGAGGATCTAAACATGCTGTAAAAGGTTTGATTTTAGGTGGATAAAAGGGGGAACTTCCATCAGTGCCAGAGGAGATTTTTTGGGGGGGGAGATACACACAGACAGACATAGAGAACTGAGAGGAAACATCTTTGAGAGTTGAGTTCTGAAAAATAGAAAACTGGAAAAGATTTTTTTTGATAACTCAAGGATAATTTCAAAACTGAAGATTGACATTAGATTTTGAAAAGAAAGGAGATAAGGAGAGGGATATCACAAAAAATCAGAAACTACTTTCTTCCTGTTGTTTGTTCGATTCCTAGTTTGTTCAAACTGTTCAAATCAGTTCTGTCTTCTTTCAAGTATCGGCTAAGTCTATTGTTTGGATTTGTATTGTTTGTTTCTCCTGGAATTGGATTGCCTGGATCTCTGATTCTGTACTACTTGGAATTTGCTTCATTCTGCCATTTCTCCATTGGCTTTAGTGGCCTCTTGCACCGGGATTTTGTTCTATTGGTACCTGCTGTTACTGCTGCTGTTTGGTATTGCTTCTATTGCTCTACTGACCCCTTGCTTCTTCTGTTGTATCCAACATCCAGGTACATACTAAGACTTGCATCTGATGTAACAACGAAACCATGAAATCAAAGATATGCAAGAGTTTTAATCATTCGTTTGCTGCAATTACAGTTTTTTTATGAATACTATTAGATTTGTGTAATTTGTTTAGTTTGTGATTCAATAAAGAAGCACGTTAGGTAGCCTTGTACTTAATCGCAGCTTAGTTCATCCTAAATTGTGATTTCGTTTGCTTAATGGATTGTCTGATAAGGCATGTATGAGTGTTTTGGCACACAGATAATTAGGTAACCTTTCAACTAATATTCTGTATGTATAGAATAGAATGCCCTTAATCTTGCCAGATATGATGTTAGATTTTATTGAATCTTTGTAGGTAGTTCACATGATCCTGTTCAAACTTTATTAGCAATAGTTTTCGATACGTTAATTCCACTGACTTGGTTTAAATAAGAGAGTTTCGAACTCGGATCTGAAGAACATTTATCATAAGCTTTCAGCAGTTATATTGATCTCGTATATTAATTTCCCCTGACAAATTAACAACATGTTCATCCACGAAATAAGGCACAAAATAATTCACGCCTCATAAAATCAGATAGTCAAATAAGGATCCGAAGCTGGTCAAGCATGTAATCAGCATGTAATCCTCTTTATTTCATTTTATTAGAGACAAACACAATAGAAATGTAGACACTTTAGGATCTCCTCTTCTAAAATAATGAGACGAGCCTCGCTAAATAAAAAATGCAAATTGCGGGGCCCTCAATGATTAACCATAATAAACATCTAGAATTCAGGATAGGCCGTTTAGTGAATTTCATGGCCTTCTCCAAAATAATAATGCATTAAACTCTTTAGGCGCGGTTCAAATTAAATTACACTCTTAAACTTGGGTGCGCTTTGATGCGACCCGAATCCAAATCTCAACGGAGTCGAAATGTGTTTAACAATTACGGGTGCATTGATTGCGACGTAGTTCGAAATACATTTTCACGACGTTATAATTCTATAAAAAATAAATGATAATAATAAAAGCGGTTTGAACTTAATAAAAGCACATAAGTCACAACATGTATTTAAATCAGATATTTAGCCATTATAACAATTTAAGCGACCGTGCTAGAACCACGGGATTCGAGGGTGCCTAACACCTTCCCTCGGGTCAACAGAATTCCTTACTTAGAATTTCTGGTTCGCAGACTTCATTTGGAAAAGTCGAAAATTTCCTCGATTTGGGATTCAAGATAAACCGGTGACTTGGGACACCAAAAGCCAAACCTTTCCCAAGTGGCGACTCTGAATTTAATAATCTCATTTCGGATATTGTCACTTAAATTGGAAAAAACTCCCTCGCGCATTAACCCTTCGGGGCGGGCACGCAAAAAGGAGGTGTGACAGCTCTGGAGACTCTGCTGGGGACGGAACCCAGAACCACTGGTTCAGGGTTCAAGAATTCGAGCTTAGAATAATTGTTATATTTGGCTTTATTATCTGATCTTTATTACATGTGTTTGCATAACGTGCTAAATGTTGTCTTTTACCGCTTTGATATTATCTGAACTGTATATAAACTGTGCCGAAACCCTTCTCGTCTTACCTCCGGGGAGAAGCTCGCTGGTCGAGACTCCCTATTCTGTTAGTGTCAATACCTGAAATAAGAAAGAGGTCGGACAAGTTACAAAGCCGGACGATCTCGCGGGTCCCCGGTACGTAGCCCCCTCCTCGGCTCGAGTTGTCCGCTCGGGTACACAGTCTAGAACAAATACCCAGGGTATAAACCTAGTATAACGAGACTTCATGCCGAATCCCTAGTAGGAACGTTTATTTGCATCATGTTGCATTTGACTTAGGGGGCTCAACACAGGGGTTGGGTCCGACTAGGACAGGCAACCTGAAATGAAAAGACCACCCTGCTGCATCCCATTTGTTCTGCGCATTTATTTGCTTCGGTTCCGTATGCTGACCGGTTTCTAAAAAAAAAGGAAAAATAGCAGCGTAGGGAGATAATTACATATTTTGGGAAAATAAAACCAATGTCCAAGTAGTGTCACAACCTCGCCGGAATTTTTCTAAAAAAAAGGAATAAAACCAACATTTGTCTTTTAATTTGATTTATTAAAAAAAAAGCATATGAAAATTTTTCTTTTCTTTTAAAAAAAATCAAAAAAGGGTATTTATTTAAAAGTAAAAAAAAAATTGGAAAATTCATAATTCAAAAAAAATGTGTTGTTTCTTTCGTAGTACCTCTTTTATAAATTCAGACTAATAGTCCAAATACTTCCTAAAAAAATTCTTGCTTTATCTCTTTTCAAAAGAAAATAAATTCTTGCTTTCTAGGTTTAATTTATTTTTCGCTATCCATGATGTCCCGAACTACGCCGGTTTGATTCTCACCGGATGTGAGATACGTAGGCAACTCTCGTCGGGTTCAACCCCATTTTTGCTAAAATAGCCAAAATCAATAAATAAATAAAAAAGAAAAAGAAAAAAAAATGTGTCAAATTTTAAAAGAGTCATAAATAAGTCAGGTGATGATGTTTTGTCATAAATAGCCGAATGTTCCCGAAAAGGGACGCCGGAAGGCTGACTTTGCATAAACAGCCACCTTTGGGTCTTGTTTAGCATTTTTGTCCAGTTGACCCACACAGCCTTAAAATCTTCGTCCCCAAAGTGTTTAAAGGCCGTGTTCAAAACTTGATCCCCTTTGTAAAATATTTTTGAGTCAAGTCATTTTTGTTAAAATCACCTTAATAAATGTGCAGGATGAGCACGATGCAAAATGAACATTTTTCAATAATGACCAAAATCCCTGTCAAGTTACGGCTATGGTGGAATGATCTAGGTGTTGAAGGACAAAATGAGGTCAAGAAATATCTGAAAGATCTCGTGGGTTTGTTGGAAATCCAGCCTCGGGGAGATATCATAAGAACTCTGGTTACCTACTGGGACCCGGCACACAATGTTTTCCATTTCTCTGATTTTGAACTCACCCCGACTTTGGAAGAAATGGCCGGGTACCTCGGGAATGCTGAACTTTCGTTGAGGCAAAAATACTTGGTCGCCCCAAGAGTTGTCACGGTACATCGGTTCCTAGATTCATTGAAGATACCCAGAACGGTCCACAACCCGGATCTGGCAGCCGGATTTTGTACTTCATGCTTCATATATGATAGGTACGGTCACGAGGGGGGATTCAATAATCCAATCAACAAACTGTGCAGCAAAGGTGTTCGTCAGAAGTGGGACAAACACAGACGGGTAGCTTTCATGATGATGTTCCTGGGCCTTCTGGTATTTCCAAGGAAAGACGGAAACATTGATTTGAAGATATCCGGGGTCGTCAGCACTTTACTCACGCAAAATGACAGTACTCTCGCACCTATGGTGGTATCTGTCATCTTTTGAGCTCTTACAGCTTGTAAAGCTGGGGGAAACTTCTTCGAAGGTTGTAACTTGCTCCTACAAATATGGATGACCGAGCACCTCTGCCATCATTCCGAGATTTTGAGCCATGGTTCCCCAGAAAAGACTTGCATAGAAGAATTTTACACGAGAACCAAAGAAATCAGTTTGCCCAAAGGAGTCCTGGAATGGACCTCGTTCTTTCAAGCTCTTACTGCCAGCCAAATACAATGGACGCTAAGATGGTTGCCTGTTGATGAGATCCTATATATGTCGGCAGCTAAAACTCATTTCTTACTGATGGGGCTTAAGAGCATTCAACCTTACGCACCCTGCCGAGTTTTGAGACAGTTCGGAAGATGCCAGACAGTACCTCATGAAGAAGATCTTAGCACTCAAGCAGTTGAGATAAGTCCTAACGGACAATTCCTAGAAACGAAGATTCGCTAGATCTGGAGTGAGTGTCAATATTTGAAATCAGATACTTGCGTGCGGGATCGAGCCAAAGAAGAGACGGCGCCAGGTTACCTTGCATGGTATAGAAGGGAATTTGAGCATGAAAGGCCGGCTAAGAGACCCCACATCCGGAATTTCACCGAATCATCGCAAAAGCAGTGGGATTGGTTAGCGAAGGAAAGAGGCTATTGCGCCGAAATCAGCAGGTTGAAGCGACAAGTGGAAGGCTTGAAATATGAGCACAATGTGCAAGTTGCTACCAATCTGGGAGAGCGGAACAAGTTAATTCAGGAAAACGAAATGCTCAGAGCCCAGATCAAACAGATAAGGGTGGATGCAGATAAACAACCAAGGCGTCGATCAGACGAGCAGCTGATAAAAAGGCTAAAAAGTGAAATCAGGGAATGGCAAGATGGTTTGGAGAAATTCGAAAACGTCATAGCAGAGCTCAGGGCACAGTGGGATACAAGAGCAGATAAGCATCGCCGATACCTGAATCAATTGGAAGGCGACCACGAGAAAACTGTTGCTAAAATGAAAAGAGAGATGGCTACACTTGAAATCAAAGCAGCTAATCAGGCCAAGGATATCCAAATTGAGAGCAGATACTGGTACGACTTGTTGGCCCGAATGAAGTTAGAAGTACGGCAACTGAAGAATCAGCATATTCAGGATGCTCAGGTATTCAAGATGTGCAGCGAACAGATAAAATGCCTACTTATAGAGAAGAAGCAAACCAGAAATAGGATCAAGGCCATTGCCCATTCCATCACCCGACGATGTCTACGATGTGAGAACATGACCAGCGTTACCGTCCTCTCGGCAGTGATGAGTTATGTCAAGCAGACCATGCATGAGCTGGAACAACTCGAGAGGGATCTCACACCTAGGACCGCGGCGAGGCCGAACGATGCCCCGCGGACACCAATTCTCAAAACCATAATGTACTCATAAGTCAAGTCTATGTCTTAGCATCTTCTACCTGTTTTTCCGTAAGAGTGATTTTAGTCTGTTTTGAGTCTAGGTTTATTTTCAAAGTTTGTTTTTCCTTTTCCAAAATATAGTTTGTAATAGACCATTTCAACAATAAAAAGTGTGCTGCTTTCTACGCTCATTTGTATGTTTCGAACTACGTAATGATCTGATTCATGTAGGCATCGTGATACGTAGGCAGTCCTCATCGGATCCGGTCGCATTTCTTTTACTGCAAAATAAAAAAAATAAAAACAAAAACAAAAAAAAGGGAAAAAATAATAAGAGGAAAAATGCCGGAATGACGCATGCTCTCGTAGCAAACATGTAGTAATCCACTCAACTGTATAGGTGCATCATGCCCAACGTGAGATTGACTATCTGTTATTTGCTACAAATTAACCGTCCGTTTGTCGTTGAGTACCTCAGGGTTTTTGGAAAAGACGGTTGGTTTGGTGAAAGTCTGGCCTCGCACTCATACTTCACGAGGTCAAGGAGAAGTGTTCAACTACCTGTTGTTAGGACCAGAAGCAGTACTCACACTTACTTCACCAGGTCAAAAGGAAGTGTGGAAATGTCTTCAGAAATTCTGTTGCAAACAATCCCTGTTTCCGAGGAGAGCTCGATCTCAGCCGTCCTCACACCTGAATCCGCAACTGCGGAGGAAAATAGAATCCTACGGCTCCGCATGTTGGAAATGTTGGACAACTGGAATAATGGGAAAGAGCCGCCAAGTGTCGTCCCCGGATTCCCTGAATTATTCTCCAGGTCAAGTGGGACTTCTACTGTCCCCATAAATTATCCTGCTACCTCATTCGGGTACCCAGCCACCTCAGCCTTCTCTGCTGGATCGCCTTCTGAGCCTCATCCCCGAATGTCAGCCACCGATGCAAGCATGAACATCTTTACTGCACCGCCTTGCCCGATTACGGCACAGCCTGCCACATACAAGCCGAGCTTTGACTCATCCTCTTTTACATTCCAAGCACCATCGTTCTCAATGGAACCAACTAGGTTCGCTACTAGCACTAATCCTCCACCGCCTCAGTGCGAGCTTGCACCCGGGCAGGATCAGAACCCCAGAATTGCAGAACAAAATGAGATTGCCAAGAGAATGAGAAGCCTTGAACAAAGTTTGAAGAATATGCAAGGATTGAGCGGGCAGAAGAGCGTCTCTTACGCCGACCTATGCATGTTCCCTCACGTGCACCTGCCAGCGGGTTTCAAGACCCCAAAGTTTGAGAAATACGATGGGCACGGTGACCCCATTGCACATCTTAAGAAATACTGCAACCAATTGCGGGGAGCCGGCGGAAAAGAAGAACTGCTAATGGCATATTTTGGGGAAAGTCTAGTAGGGATAGCCTCGGAATGGTATATGGACCAGGAAATGTCCCGATGGCATATATGGGATGATCTCGCCAGAGATTTTGTAAAACAATTCCAGTATAACATCGACATTGCACCAGACCGAAATTCTCTGTCAAATTTAAAGAAGAAACCTTCAGAAAGATTCAGAGAATATGCTATTAAGTGGCGTGAGCAGGCGTCAAGGGTGAAGCCTCCCATGGATGAAGTGGAAATGGTCACTACCTTTCTCCAAGCTCAAGAGTCTGACTATTTCCAAAACATGATGTCAGCCATGGGAAAGCCATTTGCAGAAGCAATTAAGATTGGAGAGATGGTGGAGAATGGTCTGAAAACAGGTAGGATTCTGAGTCAAGCAGCCATAAGGGCGACCTCCCAAGCCGTCCAAAGCGGGTCCGGAGGAATGACAAGAGGGAAGAAGAAGGAAGAAACGACCATGGCAGCCTCGGAAGCAAGGGAGTATCGTCATCCCAGGCCCCGTTTTCCGGAAATAACCCCACAACACTACTACCCCCACTCAAATATGGCATATGCTCATCAACCCTATATGGTCATGAATGCCCAGCCTTATGCCCATCCACCACAACAAGCCAACCGAGGCCCAGCTCCACCTCCCAGAAATCAGCCTCCTTACCGCAACCACTATAACCCACAACCCCCGCAGAATAACTTTCGCCCTCAGGAGCCACCTCGAAGGCGGACTTTCACGCCCATCGGTGAACAATACTCTACTTTGTTCCCGAAGCTAGTCCAGTTGGGTTTCTTACAACCAATCCCTCAAACGAGGCAAAACCCAACGTCACCTTCTTACAAAGCTGGAGTCAGATGCGCCTATCATTCAGGGGCCGAGGGACATGATACAAATGACTGCTGGTCGTTGAAAAGAGTGGTCGAGAATTTGATAGAGCAAGGGAAAATAGTGCTAAGGGACGAAGAGATCCCAAATGTGACTAACAATCTATTGCGTGCTCACAATAATGGGCCGCTGATCGGAATGATTTGCGAAGACAAAGAATTCGACCCTGCTTTGAAAGCTATAATTGCCATTGTCGACACGGGGAAAAGGCCTGAAACAGACCAGAAACCAGAAAAGGGGGAGGAGGCCAAGGCTATAAAGAGCGAGCCTGAAAAGAAGGTGGAGAAGAAAGTGGTACCGGTAAAGGATGGAGTTCTTTACATACCACGAGGTCGAGCTGAGAAGACGCAGAACTTCGGGATCAAAAAGACAAAACCTATGTACGTGCCAAAAGGGGCCTATGTGGTCCGGGAGACGATTCAACCACCTCGGCTGAATGAGCCAGTGGTTATCGGATGTGTGCCACAAAAGCCAATGACCAACCCGTCCACAATGCCGTGGAATTATCAAAAGACTTTGGTAATGTACAAAGGTAAAGAGGTCATGGGAGAACTTCCAGAAAATACTTTCAGTGGAAAGTATTCAAATACCCAAGAACTGAACAACGACACACAAAAGCCCTTCCCACCAAAAAAGCCTATAAGCGTTGAAGAAGTGGAGGTGTTCTTCCAACAAATGAAAATGCCGGATTACGAAGTGATAGATCAACTACGCAAGTACCCCGAGCAAGTGTCCATGCTATCATTGTTAATGAGGTCGGCCGAGCATCAAAAGATCTTACTAAAGACCCTGAATGAAGCATAAGTTGAAACCTCGGTTGAACAACTAGAGCGTATGACAGAAAGATTCTTTGCCGTTAACCAAATCTCTTTCAGCAAGAATGATTTACCCTCGGAAGGAGCGGCACACAACAAGGCCTTGCATCTAACAGTTAAATGCGAGGACTACTATGTCAAGAGGGTAATGTTGGATGGGGGATCAGGTGTTGACATTTGCCCGCTCTCCACGCTACAAAGAATGGAAATTGGGACCGGAAGAATCTGACCCAACAATGTCTGCGTAAGGGCTTTCGACGGCATCAAGAGAGATACCATGGGGGAAATAGACATGTTGTTGGTCATAGGACCAGTCGAGTTTCAAGTAACCTTTCAGGTGCTCGACATGGATACATCCTACAATTTCCTCCTCGGCAGACCTTGGATTCATGCGGCAGGAGCCTTGCGTTCCACTCTTCACCAGATGGTGAAGTTCGAGTACGAAGATCGAGAGATCGTGGTCCATGGGGAAGATGAGCATGCTATTTATCGGGACCCATCTATCCCATACCTTGAACCAAGAGAAGGGAGCCAACATACGGTCTATCAAGCTTTCGAGATTGTACTGGCAGAGCAGCACGAAGAGGGAATACCCTGCCCCCAGCCTTTCTTATCTAACGCCTCGGTTATGGTGGCCAAAGAGATGATCCGGCACGGATTTAGTCCAGGAAAAGGGCTTGGACGAACCCTTCAGGGAATAACAAAACCCATTTCCTTGCCAGTCACCAAGAAACCTTTTGGACTAGGTTTCAAACCTACTCCAGCAGACGAAGAGTGGGCAAAGAAAAGGAAAAATGAGGGTTGGAAGTTACCTCGACCATTGCCGGATTTATATGCAACTTTCATCAGGCCAGGGTACGCTGAAGAAGAAGATGATGAGGTCTTCACAGCTGAGGAAATCGAGGAGATATGTGGGGCGGATGAGAGAGATGCTCTACGAGGTCCACATGGTTCAACCAGGTGAAGGCACAAGCACTGCTGAGATGATGTACGTGGGGCCGAACGCCAAACTTCAAAACTGGGAGGCCACGCCATTCCCGACTAGACGGAAGTCCGGGTAGACCTGTCCTGCCACCTTTCCTGTGTCACAAGTTGTCTCCAGGACATAACTTGAACGTTTTCTTCCTTTCAATTGTTGTTTTGAATTCCTGAGTTGTAAACATTGTTGTCTTCCAACTTTCCAAAGAAAATGAAAAAAAATCATCATTGTTTTCCCATTCTTTCTTTTGTTCTGATTTGTGTTATTTTTCCTTTTATCTTTCCTTTCAGTTATAATAATGCGGCTTTAAATATGACATGCTTGCGGACTTCACGCCCAGATCACAACGAGCTATTTAACTGTGAATTAATGAACTCAGAACCAGAATATGACGAAGAAGAGGCTTTTAGGGAAATAAACCGAGATTTGGAACATTTCGAGAATAAACCTAAGCCAAATCTGAATGACACTGAACCGGTAAATTTAGGAACCCCGGAGGAAATCCGGGAGACCAAGATAAGCATTCACACGGACAAGAAAACGCGAGATGCGATAATTCAACTTCTTTTTGAATTTAAAGACGTGTTTGCTTGGTCATATGATGACATGCCGGGACTAGGTATTGATCTAGTGGTTCATAAATTGCCGATTCATCCTGATTGTCCTCCAGTTCAACAAAAGCAACGAAAGCTCAAAACTGAGGTCAGCGACAAGATTAAAGAGGAGATCACTAAACAACTGAAAACGGGAGTGATTCGGGTAGTCCAATATACAACATGGTTGGCGAATGTGGTTCCAGTACCGAAAAAGGACGGGAAGACTCGGGTATGTGTAGATTACCGAGATTTGAATAGAGCAAGTCCCAAAGATAATTTCCCACTGCCCAACATCCACATCCTCGTTGATAATTGCGCCAAACATGAAATACAGTCTTTCGTAGATTGTTACGCTGGGTATCATCAGGTATTGATGGATGAAGAGGACGCCGAGAAAACTGCCTTCACCACGCCTTGGGGCACCTACTGTTATCGGGTCATGCCATTTGGTTTGAAGAATGCTGGGGCTACTTACATGAGGGCCATGACTGCCATCTTTCATGACATGATGCATCAGGAAATAGAGGTGTACGTGGACGACGTGATAGTCAAGTCCAGGACGCAGGATAATCACATCCAAGATTTGAGGAAGTTCTTCGAGAGATTAAGGAAGTATGACTTGAAGCTAAACCCAGCCAAATGTGCTTTCGGAGTTCCGTCGGGCAAACTTTTGGGCTTCATCGTAAGCAGGAGAGGTATCGAACTAGATCCAACTAAGATAAAATCTATCAGAGATTTGCCTCCCCCGAGAACGAAGAAAGACGTGATGAGTTTGTTGGGCAGGTTGAACTACATAAGTCGGTTTATTGCCCAGCTGACAAGCACGTGTGAGCCCATATTCAAGATTTTAAGGAAATATGCGGCGATCAAATGGACAACTGAGTGTCAAGAAGTCTTTGATAAAGTCAAAGAATACCTTTCGAATCCCCCAGTCTTGATCCCTCCAGAACCAGGGAGGCCACTTTTTTTGTATCTGACAGTCTTAGAGAACTCTTTCGGTTGCGTCCTAGGGCAACACAACATAACCGGAAAGAAAGAGCAAGCAATCTACTACTTGAGCAAGAAATTCACCGGCTACGAGGCCAAATACACTCTGCTGGAAAGGACATGTTGCGCTCTCACATGGGTTGCTCAAAAGCTGAGACATTATCTCCAAGCCCACACTACGTTCCTCATAAGCAGGTTGGATCCTTTGAAGTATATATTTCAGAAACCGATGCCTACTGGAAGACTGGCCAAGTGGCAAATCCTGCTTACTGAATTCGACATAGTCTATGTCACTCGCACGGCAATGAAAGCCCAGGCGCTAGCAGATCATTTGGCCGAAAATTCGGTCGATGAGGAATACCAGCCATTGAGTACCTACTTTCCAGATGAAGAAGTGAACACCGTAGAAGTGGTCTCGGAGGACGCTCATGTTTGGAAGATGTTCTTTGACGGAGCCGTGAATGCCAAAGGTGTAGGGATTGGGGCAATTCTGATCTCGCCTTCTGGTCAGCATTATCCCGCCACAGCTAGACTTCGTTTCTTTTGCACAAATAATACAGCTGAGTATGAAGCCTGCATCATGGGCATGCATATGGCAATCGATCAGGATGTCGAAGACTTACTGATTATGGGAGATTCTGACTTGATTATCCGGCAAGCCCAAGGCGAGTGGGAAACTCGGGATGTCAAACTTATCCCTTACCGACAGCATGTGGAGGACCTCGGCAAGCGCTTTACATCAATAGAGTTCAGGTATATCCCGAGGTGTCACAATGAACTGGCAGATGCACTTGCTACTTTGGCTTCAATGCTACCCTACCCGGGCAACGCCCACGTCGATCCTTTGGAAATCCAAATCAAGGAAAGACACGGTTACTGCAACGTAATCGAGGCGGGATCAAATACGCAGCCTTGGTACCATGACATCAAGAGGTTCCTGAAGACACAAGAATACCCCGAGCATGCTACTGGAGATCAAAAGAGGACCATTAGGCGACATGCAAGTGGTTTCTTTCTGAGCAGGGAATTGTTATATAAGAGGACCCCGGACCTCAATCTCCTAAGATGTGTCGATGCCGAGGAGGCGGGAAAGATCATGCATGAAGTACACGCAGGTGTGTGCGGACCTCACATGAACGGGTATGTCTTAGCGAAGAAAATCCTCCGAGCAGGTTATTACTGGATGACCATGGAAAAGGATTGCTTTAGCTTCGTTCGGAAGTGTCATCAGTGTCAGGTGCACGGTGATTTGATTCATGCACCTCCCACGGAGCTTCATCCCATGTCTGCACCTTGGCCATTTGTCGCCTGGGGCATGGATGTCATTGGACCAATCGAACCAAAGGCTTTGAATGGACACAGATTCATACTGGTTGCCATCGATTACTTCACAAAATGGGTAGAGGCTGTCACTCTCAAGTCAGTCACTAAAAAAGCTGTAGTGGACTTCGTACACTCAAATCTTATCTGTCATTTCGGTATTCCTGCGACTATCATTACAGATAACGCAGCAAACTTGAACAGTCACTTGATGGGAGATGTATGTGAGCAATTCAAAATAACGCATAGGAATTCTACTCCTTATCGGCCAAAGGCCAATGGTGCTGTAGAAGCAGCGAATAAAAACATCAAGAAGATTTTGAGGAAAACCATCCAAAGTTCCCGACAGTGGCATGAGCAGTTACCATTTGCATTGTTGGGGTATCGCACTACGGTACGCACATCAGTAGGAGCGACTCCTTATCTTTTGGTTTATGGGACCGAGGCTGTAATACCGGCAGAGGTAGAAATTCCTTCGCTTCGAACCATTGTCGAAGCAGAAATCGAAGACAGCGAGTGGGTCAAGACTCGGTTAGAGCAATTGACTTTGATTGATGAAAAGCGAATGGCCGCAGTTTGTCATGGATAGTTGTACCAACGAAGAATGGCCCATGCTTACAACAAGAAGGTCCGACCCAAGAATTTCGAAGTAGGTCAACTGGTACTGAGGCGTATTCTGCCGCATCATGAGGAAGCAAAAGGAAAATTTGCTCCAAATTGGAAAGGCCCATACATCATAAGAAAGATATTGCCGAGAGGAGCATTGTATTTAGGTGATATCGAAGGAAATGACCCCGAAACAGCAGTAAATGCAGATGCAGTCAAGAGATACTACGTCTGAATTATACTCCAGTAGTCTTGACATATTTGAAATGAAGGAGGTTTTATTCCCCATTACTCCCCAAACACTACCCAATTCTCTCTACAAGCCTTTGAGCCGCTTACAAAAAAAAAATTAAAAAAACATTGATTGAGGCCTGAACTACGTTTGACTTGATTCCGAAAGGATACGTAGGCAGCCTCTCCCTGAGGTTCAGTCACACCAACAATAAAATCCCATTCACCCTAAATTTGAAACCGGGGCACGTCGAGCAGTTTAGAAGTTAGTATCATCTACCTCTCTTTACCAAGCACAAGCCTTCAAATCAATTACCAAAGATAGTGGGAAACCAATAAGCGTCACAAATGGAGACCGACACAATCTGAATTGAGAGAAATAAAATGAGAGAGTCTCGTCGGTGAAAACCTTAGGGCACCACGAGGCGACGGTAGTAGAGAGACCAAAATGAGAGAGCTTGTTTAGCAAAAACTCACAAAGAGTGCTATCAAGCGATGACAGGAAGAGAAATGAGAGAGGTCAGCCAGCGAAAACCCGCAAAGGGCGCTGTTGGCCGAAAGAGTGACTCCACCCAAGGAGGTTTCGGCAAAGTTCCACCAGGTTTGGAATCACAGATCCGTTCTGGTTCAGGGAAACGCAAGCCCATGGAAAGTCAGGCATCCAGTCCAAAGAGCATGTCATGTCATTTAAAGCCAGCATTATCTTCCTCAGATAAGTCTTTCTCGTCCCGAAGGGGGCACTCCTTTTCTGAAATTCGTTTTATCTTTTCTTTGTTTTTCTTCGAATCTCTTTTATGTTTAAGCCCAAGTTCTAGATGTACCGGAAAGGACAGGTGGCAGGATTGGTTGCACGGAATTCCGTTTCATGAAGGAAAACACCTTGTTTCATTGGTACGTTTGTCTAAGCCTGATGAATCGTGATGTTTGATGGTGTTCAAAGTAAAGAGGAAAAAGAGAAATTTCCCCCAGCAAGTCCGCCTTCGGACGAATCCCCACAGAGTCTCCCTTTGTACAATCCCCCACAGAGTCCCCCCAATATATATAAAAAAAAATCCCCGTTGGAATTTCCCCAGCACATCCCCAGCGAGTCCCTTTGTAAAAATTCCCCAACAAGCTTACCCCAACAAATCCTAGAAAGCCCGCTTCGAAACAAATCCCCAGCATGCCCCATTGTACAAAAATCCACACAAAGAATCCACTTTGTAAATATTCCCCCACAGGGCTTCCTTTTGTACAAATCCCCACAGAATACCTCCAATAAAATCCCCGTTGAGAACCTCCAAGCAAAACGGGACAAAAAAAGAGAGAAAAGAAAAAGAGCCTTACGAGGCAAATCATCACAGAATCTGGAAATACAAGCCTGAGCAGTCTAAAGGGTTTCGACATATGAATCAAATCAATGGCGGGACTTCGCAACAGAAATGAAGACGCAACAAAGCAACCGGGAACGATCAAGGTCACCAAACCGACCGTCATTTCCGAACTAACAATTGTTCTTTGTCTGAAAAGTTGAAACGGGTTTAATCCAAGACAACCATGCAAGAAGCAGGTGTCGCCCAAAGAAGAAGGTACATGGGTACAAGAAATATTTTGGCAATAAGGAATTCACTCGAAAGGTAAGTTTCCACGAAACTCCCTTTTATCTTCTACTAAAACAAGAAAATTCAAAAAAAAGAGGTCAGTTGTTGTTCTCGAATTTTGTTCCCAGCCAGTCAGCATTAGGGTCTTAAATCCTAAACTGAATTTTCCCTTTCAGTCAGCATTAGGGTTTTAAACCCTAAACTGAACTTTTTCCCTTCAGTCAGCATTAGGGTTTTAAGCCCTAAACTGAGCTTTTCCATGCGGTCAGCATTAGGGTTTTAAACCCTGAACTAAACTTTTTCCTTTAATCAGCCTTAGGGTTTTAAACCCTAAACTGAACTTTTTCCATTCAGCCAACATTAGGGTTTTAAACCCTAAACTGAGCTTTTCCTTCCAGTCAGCATTAGGGTTTTAAACCCTAAACTGAATTTTTCCTTTCAGTCAGCATTAGGGTTTTAAACCCTGAACTGAATTTTTTCCTTTAGTCAGCATTAGGGTTTTAAACCCTAAATTGAACTTTTTTCCATTCAGCCAGCATTAGGGTTTTAAACCCTAAACTGAATTTTTCCTTTAGTCAGCATTAGGGTTTTAAACCTTAAACTGAACTTTTTCCTTCAGTCAGCATTAGGGTTTCAAACCCTAAATTGAGCTTTTCCATGCAATCAGCATTAGGGTTTTAAACCCTAAACTGAATTTTTTCTTTAGTCAGCATTAGGGTTTTAAACCCTAAACTGAACTTTTCCCATTCAACCAGCATTAGGGTTTTAAACCCTAAACTGAGCTTTTCCATGCAATCAGCATTAGGGTTTTAAACTCTAAACTGAATTTTTCCTTTAGTCAGCATTAGGGTTTTAAACCCTAAACTGAACTCTTCCCATTCAGCCAGCATTAGGGTTTTAAACCCTAAATTGAGCTTTTCCATGCAATCAGCATTAGGGTTTTAAACCCTAAACTGAATTTTTCCTTTAGTCAGCATTAAGGTTTTAAACCCTAAACTGAACTTTTCCCATGCAATCAGCATTAGGGTTTTAAACCCTAAACTAAGCTTTTCCATGCAGTCAGCATTAGGGTTTTAAACCCTAAACTGAACTTTTTTCCATTTAGCCAGCATTAGGGTTTTAAACCCTAAACTGAGTTTTTCCATGCAATCAGCATTAGGGTTTTAAACTCTAAACTGAATTTTTCCTTTAGTCAGCATTAGGGTTTTAAACCCTAAACTGAACTTTTTTCCATTCAGCCAGCATTAGGGTTTTAAACCCTAAACTGAGCTTTTCCATGCAATCAGCATTAGGGTTTTAAACCCTAAACTGAATTTTTCCTTTAGTCAGCATTAGGGTTTTAAACCCTAAACTGAACTTTTTCCTTTAATCAGCATTAGGGTTTTAAACCCTAAACTGAACTTTTCCCAGTCGGTTAGTATTAGAGTTTCAAACTCTAAAACTGAACTTCTCCCCAGCTAGTCGGTATTAGGGCTCCAATCCTGAACTGAGCATTTTTATCTTCCTTCATCAATTTTAGGAACTTCCTGGCGAATAATTAACGAAATTTTCCTAGTGAAACTGGGGCAGAAAATTTCATTCGTTTGTTTGTTTTCTCCCGCAGGTCTAACCTCGAGCCACACGGATCGAAATGACCCACGAGATGAGTCTCAACTCAGAATCAAAAGAAAAAGACAAAAAGAAGATGTCCCGAGATACCGGAGAAAATGGAAGGCGGATCGTTCCAAGATTTGATTAAGGTCTAGAACTCTGCCAGTCACGTCTCACTGAGTATCCCAGAGGTTAAACAAGCACCTACAACTTGCAAGCATCAAGATTCAGATCGGAGTCTACAAGCAGAATCAGCTAAGACCCTAGATCAAGTCGCAAAAGAATCATAGATAGGAATCTTGTAACTAGCAGTTGACATGCATATAAGTGTTTAGTTCAGTTTCAATTTTTCTTTGGTTGTAATAAGGCGGTCAGTAAAGCAGGTGACAACAGCAACAACAGTAACAACAAACATTGCAATCCCATGGTAGTCCCAACCACCGAAGTTTCCCGAACTACATTGACCTGATTCCTGTTTAGCCCAGGATATGTAGGAAATCTTTGAAGCAAAGATTCGGTCAAAACTTTCAAAAACATGCTTCACACGGAGTAGTCCATAGGCAAAAATCGCTCATATCCGCTCACTTTATCTTTGCACGAAAACCCTTCGTGTTTCCGAACAAAGAGGGGCAGCTGCGAGCACGTGATTTTTGTCTTACGCGACAATCGCTCCAAAAGAAATGAAAAATATTAACAAATGGTCCTGCTGTACAATTTTCGGGTTTTACGTGGCATTTTGTTAATTATTTATGATTTTTTGTCCATTTTTATTTTTATTAAAACAAAATACAAAAAAAATGTATGTGTCATGCGTAGTTGGAACCGTAATCCGGTTATTAAAAAAGAAAAATCATAAATAGGCATCTTTGTCCGTGATTTTTGTTTTGTTTGATTTTACCTGCTTTAAATATTTTAATATACGTGTACAAATAATTGTATTAAGTGTCTATTTAATTTTAATTTGATTTACTTGGTTTTTGTTTTAAAAAAAAATAATAAAAAAAATATATAAATAAAAGATAAGTGAAAAGTTGATTTGAAAATCAGTTTGGGCTGATTTTTCATTTTAATTCAAAACCCAAACAACCCAGCCCAAAACCTGTGCTTGCCCCGGTCCGGACCAGCCTACTTCAAGGACGTCCAAACGACGTCGTAGTGATTGAGTCTGATCTGAGTCGTTGATTTCTGAAAGATCAACGGCCAAGATCTCTCACCCCGTACCCACTAACAGACCCGACCCGTCTCACCCGGACCGACCTCAACCCTTTACCCTTGAAACGACACCGTTTCCCGTTAGTCGAAGGATCCTGGCCCTTCATCGTGTCTCATCCAACGGCCAGGATCCATCTATCCACTAACTATATAAACCTACAACCCTTCACCCCGCGCCCTAGTCCAACATCCCCCCCTGCCTTAGGTCGTCTTCATCAGACCTCAGGCCTCCAAACCCTAGCCGCCCCTATATTCTTCACCATGAAAGCCGGCGGCATGGACGCCGGTGACCACACCCTTAACACCATAGAACCCCCTTGCCATCCTGAACATGGATCTTTTAACCACTTAGCTCAAATCCCCTCCCACCGTCTCGAATCTTCATTTGAAGATTCGAGTCGGAACCTGACTTACACCAATCGACCTCAACTTCACACCATATAATCCCCAGACCCCCCTCGTGACCAAACCATGCTTGGTTTGGTCCGAATCTAACCAGGGAAACACGAATCCCAGATCTAATTTTTTTTTGAACCCTAGGTTTCTCCGTGCCTGTTCCGTATCTGTTCAAGCCGAAGAGATTAAGGTCTAAAGGACCTTAATCGAAGTGTTTCTCATCTGAGAAACACTTCGATTAAAGTCCGTTCAGCCTTAAGAAAGGTCTGTTCGAATCCAAGCTAAGGCTTTTGATTTTTCGGATTTAAGGTGAGTTTTTGTTTTCCTTTTTCTTTATTTTTAGTCCATGTGTTGTTTAAGGGGCTGTTCATGTTTTGTGAAATTTGTGTTTTGAATTTTATCAACTGTGTCCTGTCCACTTTGCCTGAACCTACGTGTTTGATTAAGTCTCTCTTCTGTTCACTGATAAGGTGTATGTGTAAGTTGTACAATCAAATGAATTTGAATTGGTTCGTTCATTTAGTTCTTAGGGCTATTCTGCATTAACATTGCAATCTGAACCCCTTGTGTGATACTGTTAAATGTCTGATTTTGGCTACGATTATGCATGTTATGATTAATATAATCGAGTCGACATGTGTCGTCAATTAGTTTTAACTACCTGAACAATAACAAATCGATTTGCTTCTGTTAAGCATTGCCTGAATCAATTAGGAACTGAGTTTAGTGCTTATAATTGTTAATTTGAATCAGAAATGTAAAATCAATGTTTTGTTTAGTTACAGTTCTGAAATTGGAGGGCATGTGCACTTGTGCACAACATGTGCATTTGTGCACCACATGTGCATTTGTGCACAGCCTGTTGTTCCTGCATAAGGGCTTTTGAATTAAATAGTTTGACAGCATATGCTGTCAGACTGCATTCTGCTGCCCATACTCTACTTTAGTTTCAGAAATAATAAACATTACTCAAAGTAAGTCTGCCAGGGAATATCATGGGGTTTGTTTATACTTAATTAGTTAAGTGGAATCTGAAAGTAGGAGAGCACATGGGAGGGGTGTTAGAGGATCTAAACAGGCTGTAAAAGGTTTGATTTTAGGTGGATAAAAGGGGGAAATTCCATCAGTGCCAGAGGAGATTTTTTGGGGGGGAGATACACACAGACAGACAGAGAGAACTGGGAGAGAACTGAGAGGAAACATCTTTGAGAGTTGAGTTCTGAAAAACAGAAAACTGGAAAAGATTTTTTTTTTGATAACTCAAGGATAATTTCAAAACTGAAGATTGACATTAGATTTTAAAAAGAAAGGAGATAAGGAGAGGGATATCACAAAAAATTAGAAACTACTTTCTTCCTGCTGTTTGTTCGATTCCTAGTTTGTTCAAACTGTTCAAATTAGTTCTGTCTTCTTTCAAGTATCGGCTAAGTCTATTATTTGGATTTGTATTGTTTGTTTCTCCTGGAATTGGATTGCCTGGATCTCTGATTCTGTACTACTTGGAATTTGCTTCATTCTGCCATTTCTCCATTGGCTTTAGTGGCCTCTTGCACCGGGATTTTGTTCTATTGGTACTTGCTGTTACTGCTGCTGTTTGGTATTACTTCTATTGCTCTACTGACCCCTTGCTTCTTCTGTTGTATCCAACATCCAGGTACATACTAAGACTTGCATCTGATGTAACAACGAAACCATGAAATCAAAGATATGCAAGAGTTTTAATCATTCGTTTGCTGCAATTACAGTTTTTTTATGAATACTATTAGATTTGTGTAATTTGTTTAGTTTGTGATTCAATAAAGAAGCACGTTAGGTAGCCTTGTACTTAATCGCAGCTTAGTTCATCCTAAATTGTGATTTCGTTTGCTTAATGGATTGTCTGATAAGGCATGTATGAGTGTTTTGGCACACATATAATTAGGTAACCTTTCAACTAATATTCTGTATGTATAGAATAGAATGCCCTTAATCTTGCCAGATATGATGTTAGATTTTATTGAATCTTTGTAGGTAGTTCACATGATCCTGTTCAAACTTTATTAGCAATAGTTTTCGATACGTTAATTCCACTGACTTGGTTTAAATAAGAGAGTTTCGAACTCGGATATGAAGAACATTTATCATAAGCTTTCAGCAGTTATATTGATCTCGTATATTAATTTCCCCTGACAAATTAACAACATGTTCATCCACGAAATAAGGCACAAAATAATTCACGCCTCATAAAATCAGATAGTCAAATAAGGATCTGAAGCTGGTCAAGCATGTAATCAGCATGTAATCCTCTTTCTTTCATTTTATTAGAGACAAACACAATAGAAATGTAGACACTTTAGTATCTCCTCTTCTAAAATAATTAGACGAGCCTCGCTAAATAAAAAATGCAAATTGCGGGGCCCTCAATGATTAACCATAATAAACATCTAGAATTCAGGATAGGCCGTTTAGTGAATTTCATGGCCTTCTCCAAAATAATAATGCGTTAAACTCTTTAGGCGCGGTTCAGATTAAATTACACTCTTAAACTTGGGTGCGCTTTGATGCGACCCGAATCCAAATCTTAACGGAGTCGAAATGTGTTTAAAAATTACGGGTGCATTGATTGCGACGTAGTTCGAAATACATTTTCACGACGTTGTAATTCTATAAAAAATAAATGATAATAATAAAAGCGGTTTGAACTTAATAAAAGCACATAAATCACAACATGTATTTAAATCAGATATTTAGCCATTATAACAATTTAAGCGACCGTGCTAGAACCACGGGATTCGAGGGTGCCTAACACCTTCCCTCGGGTCAACAGAATTCCTTACTTAGAATTTCTGGTTCGCATACTTCATTTGGAAAAGTCGAAAATTTCCTCGATTTGGGATTCAAGATAAACCGGTGACTTGGGACACCAAAAGCCAAACCTTTCCCAAGTGGCGACTCTGAATTTAATAATCCCATTTCGGATATTGTCACTTAAATTGGAAAAAACTCCCTCGTGCATTAACCATTCGGGGCGGGCGCGCAAAAAGGAGGTGTGACACTCATGGCCTCAAACTGCTGAACGATGTTCTAGAGCTCAAAACGATCGGTCGGGTCGTTACATTTATAATGGCTTTCCATGGTTAGGTAATGGAACAGTCCATAGTGACAGATTCATAACAAATTAAATCTCTAGACCAACTTTAAGCTTTCATATTTTCCTTTAAGCCATTCCACAAAACAAGTGGATCTTTGACTGTGAGATATTCTATTTTTAACCTTTCATCAAGGTGATGTCGCAAGAAAATCAAGGCCTTAGCACAGTCTTGGGTGGATGCTTTATTTTTGTCTTTAATGACATCTCCAAGACCCATTGCATCTAAATGTATTTCAGCATCCAACACCCATGTCATATAGTTCTTGCCCGAAATTTCATGGGCAACGAACTTTCTTTTCATAATGTCAGTCATAATTAAAAAGAGGAGAAAAGTTATACCTTAAGCTTCTCAAAGAGCTTCTTGAGACGGTAGAGTCTCGTGCTGATAACGTGTGATGAAAATAATAAAAGAAGAAGAACAATATTGCAGAGAAAGATATAGTAATTCTTATTGAATTTGGGATGATTTACAATGGGGTAAGACCCTATATTTATAGGGGAAAAATGACTTAGCCACAAAGTAAAATTCTCTACAAAATAGACATTCACTCTGATTATAATTCTATTCATAATAATATACAAAAATATATATATTTATCGGTTATTATTTTGGTGGACGGCTATACACGGTGGACCCGAATCATTAGACTCCAAGCCCAACTAAGGATACGGGCCTGACAAAAGTCAAGACCCGTCATTTGAAAAATCAACTCCCTCACCATTCCACCCCCTCATTTCCTCCTCTTTTTTGCTTTTTCAGAATCCTTTTATGCTAAGCTAAAAAAAAAAAAACCACCAAAAAAAGAAAAGAAAAAGAAAATGGGGGATCAGATAGCTAGGGGAGAAGAATTCGAGAAAAAAGCAGAGAAAAAACTAAGCGGTTGGGGACTTTTCGGTTCCAAACACGATGACGCTGCTGATTTGTTCGATAAAGCTGCTAATTGTTTCAAACTCGCTAAATCATGTTAGTTTTTTAAAGTATTTTATTACTAATAATTATCCCTTTGGATCATCAACTTCAGTATTGTAGTAATTAACTTTGATTTTTCGCTTTTTAGAATTTGTTTTTTTTGGATCAATTGCTGGTGTCATTTGCTTTTTTTTTTTAACCGACGAAATATGTTAGTTTTTTATTTTTAAATTTTCTAATTCGAGCGGATTAAGAATGCTCATTTTAGAATTTGTGAACACTATGATGTCCTGATAATTTTTTATATGAATTGTTATTCTTATGCGGATAATCGTTATGTCAAATTAATTATTTGTCACATGTATTCAAATTAGTACTATAAAACTTTGTACTTTCCAATCTGATTTTGTTCTTAGGCTTTCATTGTTATTTTTATCCATTACCGGATACTTTATCGTTTGATTGACAGTTTAATATTTTTTTTTGGAGAAGAGTTTAAATTCTATACACCGGCGGTGTAAAATAGGTAACTCTATTTAATAGCATTGTTTGGTAACCTAGAATAAGTGGTAAGTAGCCTACTATAATAAGGTAAATTGCACGGATGGTATAAAAATTCATTAAAGTCTCGGTGTATATAACTTTAATCCTTTAGAAAAAAATGTGTGTTGTTTAATTCTGCTTGATTCAGAATGCTTATGTTCGTATTTGTGAAGATTGCAATACTCGGAATGGCAGTTCTATTACTTTCTCAATCTTTTGATGGCTGTCATATGGTTCATTAACGGAGAATAATTTACTGGGCAGTTGTTTATCATATTTTCGACGTGCTATTAGCATTGACTGAGTGCACTATTACTTGTGATAATTCATAGACAGTGATGTTTGCACTGTTACCTGATTTATCTATGTGCTTTATGCAAGTCACTGAAGCGATACCCGAAAATGGAAGAAAGGATATTCTATAGTTATCTTGTATAAGATGGATATCGATATGTTTGATAGTGGATAAACCTGAAAGAATATAATGTAAGCAAGGTCTAAGGTTTTTATAGAATCCTTAGTTGTAGAGAATTCCTAATTTGTCTTTTCGATAGTGGAACTGAACGGGCCTAAGTGAGGCAGAATGGATATAGAGGATTCATATAGTCGGCCCCAACTTGGGATTGAACCGTAGTAGTAGTAGTAGTTTTTTGTTGTTGTTGTTGTTGTTGTTGTTGTTGTTGTTGTAGGATCTGTTAGAGAAGGCTTACTGTTTTCATAAAGTAGATCATCTATATGGTATGATGAAAAACTGCATATTAATGTTGGAATGTTGGTCTTTCAGGGGATCAAGCTGGAGCAGTATATGTCAAAGTAGCGAATTGTCATCTGAGGGTAAGTTTTCGATCCTCTCGTAGTGACTTCTCCATATCTGATGCCTCTCCCTTTCATTTCCTACAAAATTTAAATTCTTCAACTACTTCTTATTCTTATCTTGTCAGTTGGATAGCAAACATGAGGCTGCTGGTGCTTATGCTAATGCTGCTCATTGCTACAAGAAGACAAATACAAGAGGTCGTGTGTTGCCTTCATGTTCTTCAATCCAATTTTTTTATGTTGTGGAATGTCAATATCTTATGTGCTCCAAACTGATATGTGCCGACATCCTTGGACATATGTCCATTATGCGTTTCAGGGCTATGTTCTATGTACTCGTCACATTGAATTCATTTTTTCATAAGTCAAGCTTCACTTTTGCTGAACTAAAGAACTCTTTATGATATCTCTTCCAGAGGCAATATCATGTCTAGAGCAGGCAGTACACATGTTTCTGGACATTGGAAGGCTAAATATGTCTGCACGATATTACAAGGTACAGATATATTATCTGTGAGAATCCATATGTGCTGTTTGATGTTTCCAATAGCAGTGTTCTGTGCTTGGTCAAAATTCTTTTCTAGAGTAAGGTCCGTTTTGGTATATGTTATGCTTAGTCTCTTCAATTTATGTTGCAATCTAAACTTTGATATTATCAAGAATGTGGTCGAGCCCTTCTCAGGACCTAACGCATAGTAGGAGCTTAGTGCACTAGGCTGCTTTTTTAAGAAGTGATAAGTGACTGTCTAATTTAGTACGTGGCTGTCCGGTTTCATTGAAATGATTCTAGGCGTCATGCACAGTTAATTGGAGTGTATCTTTGGCAGCTTGATTGCATTTGAAAGATACATAATGATTCTGCTGTGTCCAGGAAATTGCTGAATTATATGAACAAGAGCAAAATTTGGAGCAGGCTATCATTTATTATGAGAAGGCTGCTGATCTTTTCCAAAGCGAGGATGTAACAACATCTGCAAATCAGTGCAAGCAGAAAATTGCACAATTCTCTGCTGAACTAGAAAAGTAAGAATCTTTTTCTGAATTAGTAATACAGTTTTTCTACAGAAAGAATAATTGTGTCTAATTGCAAATTCATTGCTGCATATGGAAATATTGACGCAGTTAAAGACAAAGAAAACTGGTTAAAAAGGTACTTAGAAACTGCAAGAGGAAATTCCTCTCAGAACAATTCCTGGGTAATCTGGATTTGATGCCTCCCTGTATATCTTGCATTCTTCTCTGTGGAATCACAATTGAATTCTATCCTAGTCTCTTGGAGTACTGGTGCAATATATCTTTTATATCAATTGAAGAAAAAGGAAAAGATATAAAAGGAGTCAAAGCCAATAATTAGGAAAAGAAATCACTTCCAAACTAAGAGTAGAAATGTGTATTAAATGCCATGTTAAAAGCGCTGAGCACCTTATAAATGTTAATAAACTAATGTTTATGTCTAATTGCTCGATATGTAAGATAACTGAAGTTTTGCATTGTAAAAGAAAACATAACATTTAGCATTTGTCACCTAGATATCAAAGAGCAATTGAGATCTTTGAGGAGATTGCACGGCACTCTGTCAACAACAATTTATTGAAGTACGGAGTTAGAGGGCATCTTCTAAATGCTGGTATTTGCCAACTTTGTAAAGGTGATGTTGTTGCAATAAACAATGCATTGGAGCGATATCAGGTACATTGTTCTTCTTGTCAAGCCTCTAAGATTTCAATTCGACATGATATGTTCAAGTAAAGATTGCATCCTGACTTGCAGGAACTGGATCCAACATTTTCAGGGACACGCGAGTGCAAGTTGCTAGTGGTATGCCTTAGCTTGTATTAACTCAAGCATGCGAGTTCTTTTGCCTTGCTCTCTTATCCGTGTCGTTTAAACAAGTTTGCTTGCTTTATCTGTGGATATAGTAAGTATATTCCGTATCAAATATGTGAATTGCCAAGAATTTATCCAAAATATAAACTGTTAGCTTTAAGGTGGTTAATCTGAAACTTGAAAACAGTGTTTAATGCATACAGGTGAAATGTAGTTTGGGAATGAATTACCAGGACTCAAAACAGAGTTTCATGCGCTGGTTGACATGTGTCCGATCTTCCATTACTCTTCTACGAGAGGCATAAAATTTGCACATTTATTCATTTGTCTTGTCTCTGTAAGGGTAAACCAATGTGATGGATGAAAGTGCGGATATTAACGATATTGGTATACGAGGTTTTGTGACAAATTGGACAAACATCAATGTAATAATATTAAATTAAAGAAAACTATCAAAGTCAGAGGAAATTGAATTGACTGTAGAAATGATTTCTTAGGGACATAGGCACAATGCTTTCTAACCAAAATAGCTACTAATATGATGAACCATCAAAGCAACTGTATTCTCTCACTTGATAGCATAGTTATTGCTTTCAGAACTCAGAATCATTATATACGTCCTGAATTTGATAATATAGAATTAATTTGGGAGATATCTTTTGCAATTACAGGATTTGGCCGCTGCTATTGACGAGGAAGATGTTGCTAAGTTCACTGGTTCTGTCAAGGAATATGATAGCATGACAAAGCTGGTATATTTTAGTTGTCTCCACTTCTTTGCCTACAAAAAGAAATAGAAGTGTTTAGATATTACCAACTGCTGGTATATATATATATATATATATATATATATATATATATATTCCTATCTTCTAACTCCCTAATAATACTTGAACATCATCATCAAATCTTGCTCTACATAGCAGAAAAGTTACTCGGAGGTTTTTCTTTTCTCTAGCATTTTGTAAGGTAATGAACTCCATTTGTGCTCCATTATGAGATTGGGGTGCAGGTTATGTAAATGACCTAGAAGTAGATGCATTTCAGGATTAATTGATGTTGCAGTTAACCTTCAGTCGTCTCTACATATATTGGCATTGAAACTTAAATGCAGAACTGGACATGCGTAGATGACTATAAGTGTTAAACTGGCCACACCTTTGGCAGTTCCTTTAAAACACTTCTATTTTATACTGCCAGTCCCAAGCAACTAAATTAAAGAAAGAATCCTTTTGTTTATCTGGATATTTCAGAATGTATACTTTCTACTGGTAGTTTTCATATTTCAGTTATTTAAGCAAAATGGGAATTTCTTACTTGGTTGGTTCAATCAACCTTAACACATTTTGGTATGCTTTCTTTTTCGTTGTTCATCGCAATACTTATGCCGTCTCTGTTGTCATTTTTCTTCACTTAACAGGATGCTTTGCGGACAACACTTCTTCTCAGAGTGAAGGAAGCATTGAAGGCGAAGGAGCTAGAGGAAGATGATCTTACTTAAATTGATCTTCTCTGAAACTGGTTGTAAATTGCATTGCTTATGATGCCAATTTATTTCTACTGATTGATTGTTTCTTATCATGTTACTTATACATCTCATATTGTATTGGTTGAGTATGACTATCAAATTGAGTTCGACTATCGACAAGGTTTTAGCCTGGTAGTCGGTATTGATGGATTGCATAGAGTTCTTTGTTGAATTTCCCATAAAAATGCATAGTTTTGTCTATGTTGGTTGAGTTTGACTACCAAATTTAGAGGCAAAACAGCTTTCAGATGGTAATATTGTTACTGGGAGATGGGATAGAGGAAGTGATTGGAGTATTAAGAACTTCTATAGAGTACTAAGTTTTTTTTCTCTTGTTTCTATGTTTGTATGTATAAGTTGAAGAATAAACCTTTGTACTACATGTTATGCTTAACAAAAATGCCTACATTACAAAAAACTGTGGTTTGTATGTAAGGAGTAAATTCATTGTATGTGTTTCCATTGTGTGAAACTAATAGTCTCTCCTTTTTGTTTTTCTTATTATCTTGAACCGAGGGTCTTCCGGAAACAGCCTTTCTACTCCTTCGGGGTAAGGGTAAGGGCTGCGTACATACTACCTCCCCAGATCTCACTTGTGAGATTTTACTGGGTTGTTGTTATTGATGTTGTTTACACATGGACACAAAATCTTTTTATATTACGTACATATTCAGATGAGATGAAAAGTGAGTAACAAGTGAGTTACCACATTTTTACTCATTAAGAGATGAAAACTACTGTGCCTTCATGTGATAATATTCCACAAAAATAAATAAATAAGTAAATAAAATTTTCTAATTTGGAAAAGACATTCTATTCTCGGTCCCTCTGCCGAGCTTTAACCTGCTCCGCATAAACTCCTTGGTAGTTCCATCCCTCTCCTCTAAGGGAAGACAAGGGAACAGAGGGAAGACAAGGGAACATAATGTCCGACGAATTCAATAACTTCTGTTCAGATCTTGTATTTGTATTAGGAATTTTATTAAATTTATATATAAAATTGCAAACCCAATAACTAAATCATGCTATGAGTTTGAAGCCAAGTTCAGAATTATTAAACTTTAAATCCTGCTGTGAGTTTGACGCCAAGTTCAGAATTATTAAACTTTAAAGTTTAGCTCCGCTTTTGAAGATGCATATTCGAAAAAGGGGAAATGTCGAGAAAGGTGAAATCGCTCTGCAGACTCCGCTGGAATTAGCTAAAGTGAAGGGGCCTAGGAATGACAAAATTTTTAATATATATATATATATATATATATATATATATATATATATATATATATATATATATATATATATGAGCAGAAAGTGGGGTGGGGTTGGGGTTTTTTTTGGGGGGGTGTGTGGGGGTTGGGGGTGGGGGTGGGGATGGGGATGGGGATGGGGTTATTCTAGTATAAAATTTGGGACTAAATTTATATGGTTTTTGGTTGTGAATATTAAACTAAAACCCGGATAAAATTTATATCAAAGTCTTAGGATTATCTGTCCAATATACGAGGTAGAATTAGGGGCATTTGTATCTATACCCAGTTTTTGGATCACCATTTAACTTATGTCCACTTTGCAAAAAATATTGCAAGCGTACCCAATTTTCGGGTAACTTCAAATATACGGGCCTGAAGTAGCAAAAAATTTTCGCCTCAAGTGTAGCCTTATCAAAGCAAAACTTCATATATTTTTGCCTCAAGTTTGACCTGACTTGCAAAGGCAATCACACAAACTTTAGTTCATAAGTAAGGGCAAACTTCAGTTCAATTGTGTATGTCTGAAGTTTGAACTTTAGAATTTTTTGCTTGGAGTGTAGCCTTATCAAAGCAAAACTTCAGATATTTTTGCCTGAAGTTTGGCTTGACTTGCAAAGACAATCAGACAAACTTCAGTTCGTAGCAAGAGATTGTGTATGTCTGAAGTTTGAACTTGAGATTTTTTTTTGCCTGTTTATCATTTGTGTTCACAAAGGTTGTAATGTTTTAGCATGAAATAAGGAACTGTTTGAGAGTTCGAACAACTTTGTACTCTTTAGAGTTTTCGAGGCTTGATATTATCAAATCCTTTTATTATTTTGTCGGGGTAGCCCTTTTAACCAGTTTATGAAAGAATTCGAAGGACTATTTTGTTATAAAATTCGGACGTCTCTGAGTTGTGTTAATTTAGTCGTAGCCTATTTAGTTCGGGATTTGTCCCGTGGGCTTATTTTCCCGTTTTACTTCGATCTTACCCGAAGTGTAAGTCCCCGACTATAATTAGCATTGTAGTTAAGCCAAGTGACAAGCTAATAAATGTCAATAGTATATGGTGACTTTATTCTATATTTGACTATTTTAGTTAAATACAAATAGAATATTTATGTTTCAATTGGCAATCAGGCAAACTTCAGTTCATAACAAGGACAAACTTCAGTTCAATTGTGTATGTCTGAAGTTCATAGCAAGGGCAAACCTCAACTCAATATTTTTTTTTACAGATTTTGCACTTCAGTTTACTTTTTACACATTTATGAAGTTATGCAACTTCAGATTTTCACTTGTCAGTTTGATTGCTGTTCATAAGCATTTTAGGTTTAACACAGGAAGCACTAAAAAAGAGTAAATCGTCGAAACAAGTGTACTGGTCAGAAACTGAAAGTCCTTCTAGTTTGTTGATTGAAATATTTTAGAAAGACTGTAACCTCATCTATAATGGTCTTAGAATTTCTGGTGGTGACATACAATGGTTAAACTTGAGATCCTAATCTGGGGAACTCATCAGAAAAGAAAAGGAGGAAGAAAGGAACGCATAGGTCAGGAGGAAGAAGAGACGTCTGAAGTTGTTAAATTAGGGTATAGGTTAAATAATTTATCTATATTATATTAAAAGCACGGAGGTCTTTAGTGAAATGTTGTTCGCCTTTTTTACCCTTTAAAAACAGATTTCACATCAGGCAAAATAGTCATTTAAATATTCTAATATTTAAGATTTTATAATCAACTAAAATCTTGCATTAAATAATTACCTTTTTAGGCCTTTTGCACTACTATGTAGGAAATCTAAATATTTAGAACTTAAATATTAATTAAAATTTTACCTTATAGGGCTATAAGATAAACATAATTAATTAACTAATATATAAAGCCTCACTAGAAGCTTTCGTTAACCTATACTTTTTTATGATGTGGAATTGAATGGTAACTAAAGAGTTGAAAGAATCAAATTAAAATTAACATTGATCTAATTTATTATAGGTCCAATAAATTTTTCTTACTTTATTTTTTGGAGTATCGTTACCATAAATCCATGATAACTAAGAATAAGTTGATCAAAAATCTTATGTAAAGGCTTTTACGTGGAATACGTACCTAACAAATAATAGTAATTAACATTGAGTGTATATTAAAGATAAAAGTATGTTTCATCTATTACTCATGTATTATCTATTACTCCTAGCCTTTTAATGAATATTTTTTTCAACTGATTTTGAGTACCTATCATATTTTCACTTTATTTTACTGTAAATTCTTTGCCTTTATATTATGTCACGATTTTATTTAACAGTCTAAGCTTGCTATCAAATTTATCATTTTCAAAAACTTACATGTTTAATATTGAATTTTATTTTATAACTGAAATATATTTTAATGATTTTTAATAGTATGTCACTTTTAAAAAAATTGTGCTCAAAGACTGAAAGTTTTAAATCAACTAAATTTTATACGTTAAATCCTTCTTTGATTTATAGAAGTTCTATATTAAATATCTTGTATAATATCAGTTGTTACTCCTTTGATTTTTCTTATTCACAATTGTAGATTTATAAATGGATCATAGAATTAAAACTAATTATTAATATAAGTTAATGATCTTAGTAATAATAAAAAAAGAAAAATATAGAGAAACACTTTTTGTGAAAAAGTATGTTTCATTCTTTGGTTATATACAAATACAAATACTACTTACTATTATTAAATATATCTTCTCCCAATATTTATAGTTATTATCTTCAACTCAACTTCAAATTCTAAAAATACTATCGAATTTTCACTTAATATATACAAACTTTAATATATGTATATAATTTTTTAAAGTTATATTAGTGATATGAGGTACACGCGCTTTGCGCGTACCTTGAAACTAGTTTTAAAAATATAGGTATAGGTTAAATGAAGTAACTAAATAGAGCGCCCCGTGCAATTTAATGTTGAGATAAACTTATCTTGGACCAAACGAATAGGACGTGCAGGTCTAGCTTTCCCAGGAAATTCTAATGCATGGTATAATTAAATAAAAATATTCAACAAACTAAAAGAATATATGATTCAAAATCCATAAATAATAATTTTCGCACGTCATCTGTCAGATAAATGAACTTTTCTAGTCCTGTCAATACAGAAGTTAATTTGCTAATCTCTAGTTCTGATAAGAGTTAAAATTATATACTTAAATTAATTTTTAAAACTCTCTTTCAACACTCCCCACCCCAACCACCAGCTCCTAATCCATTGCCCCAGTCCCCAGCCAACCACCCCTCCCATCCCCGCCCAGGTACCTGCACACCATGGCCCACCCACAACCCCCGACGCTTGACCTCGACCCTCGATCTTCCCCCGCCCGAACCCCCCATTGGCCCCTCCTCCGGCCCAACTCACCCCACCTTCATAATATTTATCTAGATTATATATAAATATTTTTGAAATAATATTTTGTATACGGTAAAAATTAGTGTATTGGAAAAATTGAGTTTATATATATTGAAGTGATTGAAAGATGACGTGTCATGACAGGAAGGCTGGTCAAAGAATGATGATTAGCAAAGAGGTACGAGTCGCAACAGATACGAGCAGAGGCACAAGCAGAGACACGAGCAGATATTCAAAAGACTCGACGCTCGTACCTATTTAAATCCAAAAATTAAGGAGAATGAATCTGACAGTACAAGAGAGTACAGATACAGTATTTAATAAGCATTAAATACTGAAAACGTTAGAGAATCTGTATTGAATTACAATGATTACCATTGTAACGTAGCATTAAATGCCTTTAATTGTTATTATGACAAAGGCAAAACATATATCTTAGAAATAACTATAAAAAGGAGAAGACTGATCATTTGTAGACACACAAAAGATCACTGAAAAATACTGAATTACTTTGTTTGCTTATGTTCATCTTATTATTATCGAAGCCAATTTCTTTTATTCATTTTATATATTGATTATCATCTAACCCGAGTTCTTCTAAAATAAAGCTTTGACCAAAATTTTACTTTTTGGTTAAACAAATTGGTTCCGTTACCGGGAATCTGATAATCTATTCTTTCTTAGCCTAACCTTTTATGTTGCATCAACCATGTCAAACATTAATGACAACACCCAAGGAAACCAGGGAAACCATCAACTCCAGGGGAATCCACAGGATGATCGCACCCCGATCCCTTCTCCACAAAGCTCCCCTCGGCGGTCTCGAGAAGGCACTCCTGATGGATCTCATTCAAATGCAAATGCTCAATTTGAAAACGATGAAGTTATCAATGAAGCTTTGCAAAAGCTAATCGCTCAACAGGTCAATAAAGCTCTTGATGCCTTTGTCAGCCAGTTACCTGTTGCACCACCAACACCAACTCCAAATAACAACACTTTGGAGAACCCTCGTTCTGGGCTTGCTAATTCAGGCAGTGGTGGAATCCCTAGCGAGTCACGAGACGGAGAACCAGGTAACTTCGTTAATTCTGATTTACAAAATTTAGTGCTAACATTGCAGAAACAGCTCAAGGAGCAAAGTGACCGCATAGAGCAAATACCTAGATTACCGCCCGTAATCAAAGGGATAGATATGGATAAATATTCACAGCAATCTTGGAAGCCAAGTGCTGCTCCCTTCCCAATTCCAAAGAAATTCAAAATGCCCGATATTCCAAAATACGATGGAACAACTGATCCACGAGACCATGTGACTGCATTCACAACAGGCTTAAAAGGCAACGACTTGACCAAACAAGAAATTGAATCAGTATTGGTCAAAAAATTCAGTGAAAGACTCACTAAGGGAGCATTAACATGGTATTCTCTTTTACCTGAAAATTCCATAAATTCTTTTCCTGAGCTTGCAGATTCATTTATCAAAGCACATTAAGGAGCTCAAAAAATCGAAAAAAGGAATGGGACTCAGAGTTGCTTAGAGAGTTTGTGGATAGGTTTTAGTGTGAAAGAATGACGTTACCTCGTGTACCAGACAATTGGGCAGCTATAGCCTTCACTAGTAATTTGAATGAAAAGAGCTTAGAATCCACGAGGCAACTCAAGAAAAGTCTTCGTGAATTCCCAGCAACAACGTGGAATGACGTTTACAACAGGTATAGCACGAAGCTAAGGATAGAAGAAGATATTATCTCACGGTCTCAAAAAGAGGAAAAGGCGAGTTCGAGACGGGCGGAAACCAAAAAAAGGTCCGTTAAAAATAGATACGAACCATATATGGGCCCAACGGGAAAAGATTCACGATCAAAACAGGACAATTCACGGTACGATCATAGATCGAGGAATAGAGAGTCGGGCTCATCATCAAGATTTGGGAATGATCGAAACACGCGAGAGTCGCAGGATGATGATAGAAACTTGAAGGCAAGATTTGGAGGTTATAATTTAATGTAAACACTTACGAGCTCGTAGCTGTTTTAAGAAGCATGGGTGATAAGGTGCGGTGGCCAAAAGAAATGAGATCGAATCCAAACAGGCGCATTCCTGATCACTGGTGCGAATTTCACAATGATCATGATCATAAACGGCAGACTGTAGGTTGCTACAAGGTGAAGTTGATCATCTATTAAAGCAAGGGTATCTCACCGAATTATTCAGTAAGAAAGGTAAGCAAGCATATATGAAGAATAGGCAGGAGCCCCCTAAACCACCTTTCTCCCAAAAGAACCGTTAATGTTATAAGTAGAGGTGAAGAAATCAATGGTGTGACGTACATAGCAGCCAATAAAGTTTCAAAGGTCACAATTACCCATGGGAAACGGGTTCGACATGTCTTAAAGGAAGAAAGTATTACATTTGATGATACAGATGCGGATGACGTATTAACTTCACATAACGATGCACTGATAATATCTTTACTTGTACATGAAACTAATGTGAAACGAGTTTTGATTGATCCGGGTAGTTCCGTGAACATTATTCTGCTAAGAGTACTACATGAGATGCAAGCTGAAAATAAATTAATACCAAAGGCGCATACTTTGTCTGGATTCGACAATTCCAGTGTTGTGACGAAAGGGGAGGTAATACTTACTACATTCGTAGAAGAAGTTGTCAAAGATACAAAGTTTCAGGTGGTAGAGATGGAGGTGGCTTACAATATGATTCTTGGGAGACCATGGATCCACGAGATGGATGTTGTTCCGTCTACCTTACATCAAGTTATTAAATTTCCATCACCATGGGGAATATGTCAAATCCATGGGGATCAACAAGCATCCAGGAGCATCAACTTCGTAGTAGGTTCAAGTACGAGAAATGAAGAAAAATAGCAGTTACAGAATCCAATTGAGGACACCACAACACAAGCCTCAACTGAACAAGGGCGAACAGATGTGGACTCAAGACCCGATTCCATTCAGGAACCAGAGAAAAACTAAAATATCAAAACAACGATTGAAGAACTGGAGGCTGAAGAGTTATTTACACAATGACCTGAAAGGAAAGTCTACGTAGGGGCCAATCTAAGCCAAGACATGAAAGGTAAGTTGATTGAATTTTTGAAAACTAACGTGGATTGTTTTACTTAGTCCCATTCTGATATGACAGGAATACCACCGGAGGTAATGACTCACAAATTAAATGAAGACCCATCATATCCACCTGTCAAATAAAAGAAGAGAAAGCAAGGAACTTTCAAAAATCAGGTGATTCAAGATGAGGTCCAATAATTACTGAAAATTGGGTCTATCCGTGAGGTAAAGTATCCTAATTGGTTATCCAATACTGTTGTGGTACCGAAAAAGAATGGTAAATGACGAGTTTGTGTAGATTACACAGACCTTAACAAAGTTTGGCCTAAAGATTCTTTTCCATTACCACATATAGATCAATTGATTGATGCTACTGCAGGTCATAAGTTGTTAAGCTTTTTAGATGCGTATTCAGGATACAACCAGATCAAAATGAATCCTACAGATGAAGAAAAAACTTCATTTATAACAGACAGGGGGACTTACTATTATAAAGTAATGCCTTTTGGTCTCAAAAATGCTGGTGCAACATATCAAAGACTAGTGACCAAAATGTTTCAAGAACATTTGGGAAAAATTATGGAGGTCTATATAGACGATATGCTCGTTAAAATTCAACATTCAGGGGATCATATATCACACTTATCTGATACGTTTCAGATCTTGCGAAAATTCAACATGAAATTAAATCCTGAGAAATGTTCATTCGGTGTTGCATCAGGTAAGTTTTTGGGTTTTCTTGTTTCTAACCATGGTATTGAAGTAAATACCGCACAGATTAAAGCCATTGAAGAAATCCCTAACATGCTTACAAGTAAAAAAGAAATGCAGAGGTTGACAGGAAGAATTGCAGCCTTGGGGAGATTTATTTCCAAATCATCAGAAAAGTGCTTTAAATTCTTGTCAGCTCTTAAAAAGCAAGATCAGTTCGAATGGACTGAGGAATGTCAACAGGCACTCAAAAATTTAAAGACATACCTATCAAATCCGCCATTGCTCGCAAAACCCAAGGTTGGGGAAAGATTGCTCATCTATCTTGTTGTCTCCGAAGTAGTGGTAAGTACTGTGTTAGTTCGTGAAGACCAAGGTAAACAATCTCCAATTTATTATGTCAACAAATCATTATTAGATGCGGAGACGTGGTATCCTCAATTAGAAAAGCTTGCACTTGCATTAATCATGACATCTAGAAAACTAAGGCCTTATTTTCAATGTCACCCTATTGTTGTAGTAACTGCTTATCCATTACGTAATATATTACACAAGCATGAGTTGTCAGGTAGGTTAGCCAAATGGGCTATAGAATTAAGTGAATATGACATCACATACCAGCTTAGAAACGCGATAAAATCTCAGGTATTAGCAGATTTTGTGGCTGATTTTAGCCAAGGAATGCAACTAGAAGCAGAAAAAGAATTACAGGTGTTCAACAAATCTAATCCAGGAATTTTGACCTTATTTATGATGGTTCATCTAATGTGAAGGGAGCAGGCTTAGGAATTATTTTGGTACCACCTACGGGTGAAGCCATTCGACAAGACATTAAATGTCATTCTATAACTAACAATGATGTAGAGTATGAAGATGTGATTGCAGGTTTAGAACTAACACGGGAAATCAGCATTAATCAGATTGTAATCAAAAGCGATTCGCAGCTTGTAGTTAACCAAATGTTGGAGACTTATACTGCCAGGGAAGCACAAATGCAACAATATTTAGAGAAGGTACGAGATTTGATTAGGCAATTTCAAACCTGGAAGGTCACGCAGATACCAAGAGATGAAAATGTCGAGGTAGATGCCCTAGCCAATCTCGCATCTGCGGCAGACGTGGCAAGCAATAAAAATGCTTCCGTAATTCATTTGTTTCATTCAGTCCTCGATCCAGACAAAAATGAGATAAATTTTAATAACTTAACTTAGGATTGGAGGAACGAGGTTATTGCTTTTTTGCAGTATGGTACCGTCCCTGAAGACAAGAAAAAAGCTCATGCGCTTCGAAAAAAGGTACGAGTCGACAAATAAAGTCATTATCAATAATTTAAAGAAGCGTTTGGAGGAATCCAAAGGTAATTGGACATAGTTGCTACCTGGTGTTTTATGGGCATACCACACGATAGCAAAAGCAAGTACGTGAGAAACACCATTCTCATGGTGTATAGAGCGGAAGCCTTAATTCCAGTTGAGATAGGAGAGCCAAGCACGAGGTTTACACAAGCGTCAGAAGAATCCAATGATGAAGAAATGCGCATAAACCTTGATCTACTTGAAGGAAAAAGGGAAGCTGCATTAATAAGAATGGCAGTACAAAAGAAGGTCATGGAATGATACTACAATCGAAAAACGCGCCTAAGATACTTCAAGATTGGGGACTTCGTGCTCAATTTTTTTTTCAATCTACGAAGGCGGCCATTGAGGGAAAATTAAGTCCAACTTGGGAAGGACCCTACAGGATTCATGGTATCGCAAGGAAAGGAGCATACGTGCTGGAAACGATGGATGGCAAGATACTACCTTCACATTGGAATGTCGTTCACCTGAAGAGATACTATTTTTAAGGAATACCCACGGTCAAATATCCATATTTTAAAATTTATTTTTGAATTGTTAAAATTTTACTAATGATTTTAGATGATAGGCAAAAAGCTATCCTGTGCTAAATAATGAATCACGATCTGCAAGGCACATAGGATAAATTAAAATTTCCGATCTAGGGCTACAACTATTCTGATAGAAATTCATACGGGTTAAGCAGTCTTCATCTATAATCGCACCTCCGAGTCCTGTGAGTTTTTCCTTTTCGGGGAAAGGACCAAATGAGAGGAACAATCAAGTGCTCGAGACTTTATACTTCAAAGCTCAAACACTTGGGGGACTATATAATATACATAGACATGTGTATAAAGAAGGTAAAGAAGATTGGGAAATAATCAAAGTTCAACCCTGAGAAGTTTACTCATTGAATGAGTCAAGTGCAGAGAAAAGTCACGAGCTAAGGCCAAAGAAATACCTTATCATAGTTAGGGTAAAGGCAATGTACTGAAACGGGTTATAAGTAAAAACTTTGTGTTCATATTGTACTGAAACGGGTTATAAGTAAAAACCTTGTGTTCATTTTCTTTTTTGAAATCTGTTATAAAGAAAACAGTTACGAGAAAGTTATAGAAGTAATTTAAATACATGTAAAGTGTTATTTAAAACTTGACAAAGTTCAAATAAAAACTTGTCGAAGTTATTCCCAAAAAACAATGTGTATTCCTATTTCTTTTATCATACATTAACACCATTATGAAGTTGAGACGTCTTCTTCATTAAGTGTCGAATATAAAAGGGCCCTATTTTATAAAATTCATGATTAATTCAAGTATTCATGAAGTTTTAAAAAAAAGAAGCATTTTTGAAAAATAAAAATGCAAGTTATTCAGTAAGTCCTTAAAAATAAAGGCAAGAATAAACAAAACAGAAGTTCGAACAACAACGAAAACTTCTTAATATTAAAAAGTATAGACTAAGTATGAACTTAGTCACGAACCAAAAGTTGTTTATACAAAGCACCCCATGAAAGGTCTGGGACTTAACATTTTCAACAAACCCTTAAAAAAAAGACCAAGGGTTACAACCACATACCACCAAAAAGAAAAAAAAAAGACAACAAAGGATGTCAAATATCATAAACTTTTCACTAAGAAGTTGAAGGAACTGAAGCAGGGTCATCAGCAGAAACAGGCTCAACTTGACTTGAAGGAGTGGGGATACCCGTATCATCTTCAACATTTCTAGAAGCTTCAACCACGGGAGAAGAAAAATCTTGGTTCTGCCGAGTCTTCTCAATAATCTCTTTGATCTTGGCTAATTCAGATTCCAAGTTGAAATTCTCCTGGCTAACTTCAACAAGGGTATCATGGCGAGAATTTAAAAACGCCCAACTCACTTTAATGGCAGTTTTATCTTCAAGAATCTCATAATCTCTTTTCCAGTCAACAATTTCATTTATTCGCTTCTCATTTTCAGCCAAGGCAGATTCATTAGAAGTTTGAAGAGAAGCGTGGGAATTTTCTAAGGATCAAACTTTATCAGAAGATACCCGGAGGTCTTCTTGAGTTTGAGCCAGAGTCCGCACGAGTTCACCAGCATATGCTTCCTTCTTATCTAAGAGATCCTTCAACTCTCTGATCTCTTCACTTGCCTTGGAAAGTTGCTCAGAAAAAGAGGTTTCGAGACGATTATTTTCTTTACCTGCTTGATTTGATGAAGCCTTTTCAACTGCCAACTCTAAAGTCAAAGCCCTTACCTGTTACTCTAAGTTATCTACCTCCACTTGGTACTCACGCGCTAATTGCTCTGAGAGGGAAACCCTCTTCATCATCTCTGTGCCAATTAGATTGACCTAAAAAATAAGGGGGAGGGGGGAGATGAGAACACTGAAAATAGAAAAAAGGTAAAGTAAAGTTTGAAAAAAGGGATATCTTTAAAGAAGCATACACTATATCGTTCATCAAAGTCAAGGAACTGTGGCCATCAAGTTTAGCTCTTTCAATTGGACCAATCAATAGCTTCAACCACACGTCAGCTTGACCTGATTTCCTCAAAAGGTTGCCCTCAGCAGTAACTTCAATGGTAACTTGCCTCATGGATTCACTTCTACTTGAGGAACCAACCACAGTGTAATGAACAGTTGAAGGAGAAGTAGTCAAAGGAGGAACTGTAGAAGCAGTCAAAACAGCTTGGGGAGGAACAGTAACAGCCACGACTGGAAAAAGAGGTATCACAGGAACGAGAGTAGAAAAAGAAGCAAGGGGTGCTTCATCAAAAATCGGATCTAAGTTTTCACTTCTAAACCCGCGGTTAAAAAGTTGCTCAACTGAATCATGAGCATCATCGGGAACAACATCATCGGGAATCATCATCAGGGCTTCAACACACTCGGTAAGAGGAGTAGAATGAGGGGAAAAGTTTTCATCATCAGAAATGATTCGTCTACGAGGCCTTTTTACCAAAGAACCCCCATCTTATTCTTCCTCAGAATCTTGGTCAACAACAGCTTTTCTTTTCGATGAAGAGCCCAAAATTATCTCTTCGGCCCTTTCCAAAGAAATTCGAGAAGCTACGACCGCCTCAGCACTAATATCTCGAACGACAAATCCTGATAAAAAGAAGGATTAAAATAAGTTCTGGAGGAAGCAATAAATAAATAAAAAGTTATAAAAAAAACTCTTACTATGAGTTTTCACTTTCCAACCAAATCGTTGGGAGAGAGCTTTCCAAGATCTACCCTTTATTGGGGCTGTATTCAACAATTTTCCTACCCAACCACGGAAATTGGAAATTTCATCAACAATTCCCATGGTTGCTGGAAAAGAAAAGAAAAATTAGAATAATGATCATCAAAATTGAAGAAAAAAAGGTACGAAAAAGTTATTAAAAAAAAACTCACGTGCAAAATTCCACTTCTCAGGGAAGGGAACATTTTCATCACCCACTAAACCAATAGTGGGGGCAGCAACAAACCTGGCATACCAGCAACGGTCTCTGTCATCTTCTGGACTGACCAGAACTCTTTTGCTCCTTGCTACTAAAGTAAAAACACCTTGGCAAAAGAGTCTGGGAGAGTAAAGGTGAATTTAATAGGCAAAAGTGAAAGACACACCGGCCATGTTAGTCAAATGCCTCAAACAGGAAACAACCCTCCACACTATGGGACCAATTTGACCTAAATAGACGTCGAAAAAACGACAGAATTCAAGGATAACAGGGTCAATAGCAAGTTTGAAACCTAATATGAAAGGGTATGTATAAACAAAAGAAAACCCAATTAAATAGGAGGTGATCCTTTGATTTGTATTGGGAATTATAATAGAGAAGTCATGACTCCAATGGCAGTCTTTACGAACTAAAGAAATCAAACCTTTAGTGATCTGAGTTGGATAGATATCAGCACGATCCAAAAAGGACACTTGGTTTCTAAGGGATTCTCTATCATTGTAGAAAGATAGTTCCACAGAAACTATTTCCTCTACTAAAGGTTCACGAAGAGGTTCGGAGGGTTCCTTACCTCTAGAAGAAGACCTTTGAGAAAAAGAACCTCTGGTTCTAGAAGAAGGACTAGAACTAGATGAAGGAAGAAAAAACCACGTATGGATGAAGACCCTAAATTATGTAGTCTACCTCCTCTTCTGCTCCTACTAGGGGCAAGAGGAAAATTATCAACTATGGGGCCTCTTCTAGGGTTAGGGTTTGATGAAGACATGATAGTACGTGGAAGAAGCAAACAAGAATTTAATGTGAGAAAGACAAAGGTGAAAACTATATTTATACTAAGAAGCAACCATCAAAGGAAAAGGTGCAATGATGGAAAGGTCATAATGAGAACTGTCGCTTCATAATTGGTGAAGCTGTAAAAGAGCCTTAAAAAGCGCTGCAAAGTCGCAGAACCAATAAAAAGATGCCACGTGTAATAAGCATTAAATGGAAGTGACAATTGAAGTGTCGATTCCATAATAGCATTAATGGCGGCATATATTCCCGCTTTAAAATCCACTTCCCAAATATTCAATTGATGAATAAATGGCAAGTGGGGAGACTATCTGTATTGGGAAAAATTGAGTTTATGTATATTGAAGTGATTGAAAGATGACATGTCATGATACGAAGGCTGGCCAAAGAATGATGATTAGCAAAGAGGCACGAGTCGCAACAGATACGAGCAAAGGCACGAGCAGATATTCAAAAGACTCGATGCTCGTACCTATTTAAATACAAAAATTAAGGAGAATGAATCTGATAGTACAAGAGAGTACAGATACAGTATTTACTAAGCATTAAATACTGAAAACGTTAGAGAATCTGTATTGAATTACAATGCCATTGTAACGTAGCATTAAATGCCTTTAATTGTTATTATGACAAAGGCAAAACATATATCTTAGAAATAAATATAAAAAGGAGAAGATTGCTCATTTGTAGACACACAAAAGATCACTGAAAAATACTGAATTACTTTGTTTGCTTCTGTTCATCTTATTATTATCGAAGCCAATTTCTTTTATTTATTTTATATATTGATTATCAGTAACCCGAGTTCTTCTAAAATAAAGCTTTGATCGAAATTCCACTTTTTGGTTAAACAATTAGAGAGTCCGATTTTATGGTCATTATGACATTTCATGAACACGTCTCTAAAGGCCCGAGGCAAGGGCCGAGGTCAAATCCCGAAGGGTTCTCAACGTTCGACCTCGGGGAAATGAAAATTGGTAGTTATGATGGAAAAACATGAAGTTCACAAGGCACGTGATTAAGGCTGACCTAGTCTATTAGGCTAACATGAGCCCGTACCACGGCATTAAATAGTTGTACCAGCCATATATCTTTATAATAAATGTATTTGTTCTATGTTGGGATTCCCTCTCATATATAAAGGGGACTCTTGTCATTTTGTAGACACACAATATCATATATACAACATTCAATACAAAAACATTCTCTCTGCTCTCTAACTTAAACATGTTCTCCCTTGATTCTATTATTCACATTTATTGCTTACATTTGTTGTGTTCCATTTATTGTTCTTCATTTATTGCTCATTATTGATCATAAAAAGCTCAGATCAAAGCTCTTAGGATTGTTAAACCTTCATCAGTCGGTCACAACCTAACACTTAGCTCTACCTCGAGACCCCGTATAGGCCATCTTAAGGCCCCGATTCTCAGCCTCTCGGTTTGCTTAATATACTACCTTCAAGCTCTTATCTTATTTTCTAGTCTCACACTTAGCATCTACTACCTAACAATTAGCATAAAAATAAATCACGTATTTTTAGAATCACAAAATCAAAATTAATTGTAATTACCATTTTAAAGGTAAACAGTTTGGCGCCCACCGTGAGGCTAAAAATAATAGTGATTGTTTTCTTGTTGGTTTACTAGATAACGCAAGTTATTCTAAGAATCTTTAATTTCAGGTCAAAATGTCTAACTTAGTGAATGCATACGAAAACAACGGTCTCGAAGACCATAGAGAGAATGGTGTAGTTGTTCCAGGTGTCGGTGTACCACCACAAAACCCTGAGGATGCACTAGAGCCAATCCCTGTGGACGTGATTTCACGCAATGCCCAACATGTCGATTTAAGCTCCCACACTAACAGGAGTATACGCTAAGAAAACCAATAGGAAGCTCAGAAAACCCTAGATCAGGAGGAACAAGAGGTTAGCCTTCACGTTATTTTTGAAATGTTATAGGCACAACATCTGGCAATTGCTCAACTGCAAAGCCACCAAAAAACTTCAAGCACAACAACACCGAAAACGGCTTCTCGAGCCGAACAGGTACTGGAAAGATCGAGTAACAACGGGTCAGCAGCCGACCCCACTATTATGAAGATGCTCAAGGACCTCACAAGGAGGATTGAATCGGGCGAAAAGATGATAGAAGTTAACGACAAAAAGGTGGAGACCTACAATTCAAGGGTCGACCAGATCCCGGGCGCACCCCCGATCCTGAAGGGTGTTGATTCAAAGAAATTCCTATAAAAGCCATTCCCTTCAAATACTGCTCCAAAGCCCATCCCGAAGAAATTCAGAATGCTCGATCTTTCGAAGTACAACAGAACCTCGGACACCAACGAGCACGTCACTGCTTACATTTGTGCCGTAAAGGGAAATGACCTAAAGGACAACGAGATCGAATCCGTCTTGTTGAAGAAATTCGGGGAAACACTTTCAAAAGGGGCCATCATGTGGTATCACAACCTATCCCCGAATTCGATAGATTCATTAGCCATGCATGCAGATTCTTTTATAAAAGAACATGTTGGTGCCTTCAAGGTTGCTACAAGTAAGTCCGACGTCTTCAAAATCAAACAGAGAGAAAACGAGATGCTGCAAGATTTTGTATCTCGCTTTCAAATGGAACAAATGGAGTTACCACCAATCTCCGACGATTGGGTAGTACAGGCCTTCACCCGAGGTTTGAACGAACGAAGCTCAGTAGCTTCGAAGCAGCTGAAGCATAATTTGGTTGAATACCGCGTCGTGACTTGGTCGAATATCTACAACCGATATCAGTCGAAGATTAGGGTCAAGGACGACCAACTGGGAGCCCCATCAGGCTCGATGTATCCAAGCAAACTCCTGGCAAAGGACCCAAAACCAAACAAGGAAAGGTTCCAACAATACACCGAAGATAGGAGAAATGCCCCAAGGCATAACATACCCCGAAATGATCGAAAAACAGATCGAGGTCAGAATCCTCGGGGGCTCGTGAGCAGAGCCGGATTCTACAGGCATATAGGACTGATGGAGGCACCCCGCCTGTCGGAACACAACTTCAACATTGAAATTTCAGACATCGTATCTACCATCAGTAAAATCAGAGACACCAGGTGGCCAAGACCTGTACTATCAGAACCGTCGTAGAGGAACCCCAAATTAGTGTGCAAATTTCATGGAACACACGGTCATAGGACCGAAGATTGCAGACAGCTCCGAGAAGATGTAGCCCAGCTATTCAGCAAAAGGCACCTCCAAGAGTTCCTTAGCGACCGAGTCAAAATCAGTTCCGGGAAAAAGAAGTGAACAGGAAGAATGAAACAGATGAGCCGCAACATGTCATCCATATGATCGTTGGAGGAATCGACATCCTGCAGGAACCCATTGTCAAAAGAACAAAAATATCCATCACCAGGGAGAAGCGAACTCGGGGTTATATACCCGAAGATGCTCTCACATTCAGCGACCGGGACATCGAGGCCCTGTCTTAACCTCACAACGATGCCATGGTAATTTTTTTTCTTGTGAATACATTTCAAATTAAGCATGTGCTTGTGGATCTAGGTAGCTCAGCCAACATTATCAGGTCGAGGGTGGTGGAGCAGCTTGGACTGCTCGACCAGACTGTGCCCACCTCTCGAGTCCTCAACGAATTCAATATGGCGAGCGAAACAACGAAAAGGGAAATCACCCTCCCGGTCAATGTAGCCCGCACAACCCAAAATGTCAAATTCCATGTCATCTAAGGAGACATGAGGTACAACGCCTTGCTCGGAAGGCCACGGATACACTGCATGAGAGCAGCACCATTAACCTTTCATCAAATGATGAAGTTTCCGATGAAGAAGGAAATAAAACCGTGTATGAGGAGCAACATGGAGTGAGAGAGATGTTCACGGTGCACGATGTGGCGCCGACATCAATGCCTCTAACATTGAAGGAGCCAATGGATAAGCAAACAGTGAAGTAGCAATCACGAGACACATTCTCGGCTACACTCGAATAAAACAAACAAAGGATCATGCCGCGTCCCCGAAGCGAACGTTTGAAGCATATCGAGGCTCAAAGCGCCATCACCGCTAAGGTATAACCATCCTCCTTTTTTATTTACACCTTACACCACCACTTTGTACAGGTATCCAACTAGAACAGTCGAAGCGCTGTCCAGCTCGAAGACCTTAAGGTTTCAAAGTATACGTTGCACTCTTTTCCTTCGATTGGGTTTTATCCCAAGAAGGGTTTTACTGACAAGGTTTTCAACGAGGCAACATCTATATGCTACCGAAGGAGAACTTCACATGTGTTCAAGGCTTATCTTCAATCAACCTCGAAGACTGGGGGCATCCCCCTAGAAGATCACCTTTTCGAAGAAGTCAAGATGAGCCAAAAATGGTCTCAATAGGAAAATGATGTATCGGGCCAATCGGTCGAATGAACCGTGTCCGCATAGAATAATTGAGCCCTTGACGGCGAAAACATGTATACTTGTACCAAGTAATTGAAGAATATTTTCCCCTCCATCAAAATGCTTTGCACTTCAAAGAAGTATGCTATTTTTACAAGAAACGGCTCCAGATCCATAAATTTCCCGAACACTCGGGGACTGATACCAAAAACTCAAGGCCGCGTGACCTCCGGGTCAGAAACTTCGAACTCGTAAGCCCTCAATGAGGCAATACCAAGTTTACAAGGAACGACTCCAGAGCCAAGAAACTTTAGATGACTCGGGGACTGTCGCCGATTGTCACCCCCATCGACTTGTCAAAAACCCAAGGCTATAAGACCCCATGCGGTCAACCTCAAGCTCATAAAGACCTTCATAAGGCAATACCAAATCTGTAAGAGCTCAAGTGAGGTGTGAATTATACTTGTACCAAGTAACCAAATCTATAAGACCTCAAACAAGGCATGAATTATACTTGTACCAAGTAACCAAATCTGTAAGACGTCAAGTAAGGCATGTTAAAATTTATAAGACCTTGCAAAAAGGCATAGTCCCGATCTTAAAGTTAAGGCTATACATTAGAACTTGTAAGACCTCTAAAAAGGCATAACCTCGATGTAACTTCACTCGGGGACTGAAAGGCTACGACTAAACGTAATGACTCCGGTCACAAGGCTACGACCAAACTCACGCGACTCGGGGATGCCCGAACGTCGCCATAAATCACAGGCCTTCAAATTACTTTGAAAATACTTCAAAAAGAACCGGTTAATCAGGCTACCCTCGGCATAAGCAAAAGAGCTTCGATCATATCAGCTCCAAACAATAGGCTTTGAAACAATTCAGCCATCGAGTGAAACCTCCCGAGGTATTCATTTATTGCTACATAACGACTCATAATAGAGGTTCTTATCAAGCCGTCGAAAAGTCGAGCGAATACAAAAACTTCAAAAAGTCTTTAACGAGGGAAACTAAAGCCTATATTAAGAGGTCGTACCTACCAAACATGTAAGAGCCACTGCCGCCAGGCTATATTGAGAGGTTGTACCGACCCAACATGTAAGAGCCACTATCGCCAGCTTAAAGTTAAAGGTCGTACCGACCCAACGCATAAGATCCACTGCCGCCAGCTTAAAATTAAAGGTCGTACTGACCCAACGCGTAAGATCCTAAGCGTCAGCCTACATTAGAGGTCGTACCGACCTAATGCGTAAGAGCCACTATCGCCAACTTAAAATTCAAAAACTTAAGGGCCAACGAGCTCGCGTCGAAATTCGATTCATAGACTGAGCCCGAAACAGTTAACTAAAAACGCCTAAGGGCAAATGCGTAAGAGCCTACGAGCCAGCCCAACAAGCCTCAGGGCCGATTTACAAACCTAAGGGTTTTACCTTAAAGTCCAGTTCACCTGGCCAATCATCGACGAACATATAAATTCAAAAAAGACGTGCGCAAGCAGAGGGAAATGCATGAAAGATAAAACCTAAAGGTTTCCTTTTATACGTATACGTGAAAAAAGATAAAAGAACACTGTACAAAGAATCAAAAAGAAAAAAGCCTAGTCTATTTTCCCCTAGGGGACTACGGCCCCATCGACCTCTTCTCCATTATCTTTGGCGTCGGATACGAGGAATTTGGCATTGTATTCATCTACCTTGGCATGCGCTATCTCTTCCGAGAGATCGAAACCCCTACTGTGAATCTCTTCGAGGGTTTCCCTCGAGATTTGCACTGGGCATATTCATTACTTTTGTTCTCTCGATCGGAAGCACCTCTCAACTCAACCCGATCTTCGACAGAGTCTTTCAAATAAATGGCCACTTTCTTGTCGGCCTTAGCCCGAATCTCTTCAGCTTTAGCTCGGGCATCCACGACCTCGGCCTTCATCTCCAAAAGATTAGACTCTAGCTTTGCAATCCTGCTCGTCTAAACCGAGCTATTTTCACGGGCATTCCAGATCTGTACCTCGAGGGCAGAAACCTTGGCGAAAATGTTCTTTTTGGACGCAATATGGACATCCATCTGAGCCCTTAGCTCGTCACACTCATCCTTGGCCTGGCCAACCTCGCCCCAAAGGCGTTCCAGATCCTCTGTCTTACTCTGCAACTGAAATATCAAAATATTAATCTTTGAGGATATAAGAAGAAACATGCATTCCCTCGGAGCAAAGGTTACCTGTTTCTCAAGGTGGCTTTCGTAGTACACGCTTCGATTCGCCTCGTACCGAAGGTGCCTCAATTCTTTTTCCCTTTTATCACAAAGAAGCCTAAGGGATTTCTCCCCATCCAAGGCCTTCCTCAACCTGGCTTCATAACGGAGTAGCTCGGACTTGAGCTCGTCAAAGGCCTATAAAAAAGAAGCTCAATGAGAAAATGAAAATGTGAAATCAAAAGACCAACAAAGTCAACCAAAGCTCACTATAGAACAAAGCCATTGAGCCTCCTCAAAGGTTGGGCGTGCATCTACTGGTCTGGTCTCACCGGCCCCAGTTGAACTCATCTCAGTGGGGACATGGTCGCTCGAGACCCCGCTTAATTTAGGCGGCCTCTGGTCTCGAACATCCTTCGAAGTACCTTTGACGGGAAATGATGACAGCTGAACACCTGTATCACTCGAAGTACCTTCGACGGGAAATGAAGACAGCGGCAAGTGAGGAACCATTTTCCAAGACTGGAAGCCTCAGATTCCACAGGCTTAGCTGATACATCTTCTTTGAGCCTCTAGCAGGGCTTGCCTCGCTATGAGCACCCTCGTCCTTTGAGGACTCCTTCCGTTTGTTATCAGTCCTCGACCCCAAAGCCGAGGATTCTTCCTCCTCCCCAGGGAGGCACGATCTCATCTTAGAAAATTCTCCAATTCATGCGGTGACGGAGTTAGTACACATAAAAGAAAGTACCTTTCAAAGAAAATAAGCCACACAACACGTACCGTGATGTTTTGCCTCCTATCTACCCTTGGACAGATCTCGCCACTTACACTCATCGTAAATCAAGCAATCTGCTAGTTTCCGAGATTATCTCCAGGTCAGGAACCTCGTATGGCATCCACGAGATTGCTGCAAAAAATAAAAGAAAAAGAAAGCATCTTTACAGAATCCGCCTCCACCATGGGCAAAAATAATGAGAACACGAGTGTACAACTTACGTGTAAAATTCCATTTCTCATGAAATGGAAGGAACTATGCGGGAATAATATCAACAATCCGCACTCAGACGAAACGACTCATCCACCCTCAATCCCCATATTCTTCATTGCTGGCAACAAAGGGCCGAGTGGATCTACATCTCAGAGTAATCAGGCCTCGATAGTTCAAGGGTCGGTACAATCTAATAAAATGGCTGAGGGTGAACTCGAGCCCGATTTTATCTGCAAAATATCTTATCATCAGCACTATCCTCCAAAATGACGGGTGAACCTGTGCCAGGGTAACCTAATATCTTCTACAAAATTCGAGCACGACCCTATCGAGAGGGCCTAATGTAAAGGGGTACGTGTATACATTCAAAAAACCCTCGACATAAGCCATGATACTCTTTTCCGGGGAAGGTACCTGCAGTACCACCTTTTCTCCCCATCTGTAGTCTTTTCTAACTACCTCGAGGTATTCCTCCCCTATTAAGGAGATAAACCTCGATGCATGCTCCTGATGGCCCTGAACATTAGGAGGTCTCTCTAAAGTAAAGTCCCTCCTCGAGACAAAGCACCTCGAAGTTAGCTCACCGGCGGTGTGCCATCGATCGAGCGCGAAACAGAGGTGGAACTCGCCTCTCCTTGGTGAACAGATTTGGACGTGGAAGCCATGGCTATGGTAAAATAAGAAAGGGAAGATGAAAACTTGGGAGAAAGCTTTGAGTTGAAATGGTAAGAGAATTAGCACAAAGAAGAAGAGCTCTATAAAAGGGATAGTTACTAAAAGTAGTAGAGTCCTCAGATAAGAAATAAACAAATGCATATATAGAGCAAGCAACAACTGTTCGCCTATCCTGAAGGCCAATTAATTCTGACCATGTCAGTGCCATTTTTGGGGAAGTGTACCGGTGGGACCATCCCGGTCGCTTCACAACCATATCACATAAATGATACTGTCACATAACGCTCGGGAGCCGTAGAGACCCCGAGGATTTCTGTTATTACAAGCATCGATTTTAAAAAGCTATCGAATTAATCTCGAGATGGGTGCCCGATCTTAAAGGTCCCGATTACTTCCAGCATGGGCTCCGAAGAGTCTACATCAAACTCCAAAGGCTAACCTCGTGTAAACGATGAAATAAAAAATTCGAAGACTTAAAACAGAAAAATCTTTTTACATTACCAAAAATATATTTACAAAGGATGTCTTTACAAGACCTTTTACCCCGAGAAGTTCATACACAAAAAAAGAAAGACGACATGGGCCTATTATTCGCCATCACTACTCTCTGGATCATCTCCGGAACCCTCGTCCAAAGTGGCTGAGAATGCCGATTATTCCTCCAAGACTCGAGCTTCCTCAATCTCAGCTGAGAGATCGGCGCCTTTGGTGCTTGCTTCCTCGAGAGCCTGCCTCCTTGCTTACGAACGAGCGTAAGCAACGGCCCAAGCCAGCTTCTGCTTTGCCTTCTCCAATATCTCTCGGTCTCGTTCATTCGCAGTAGCGACATTTTTCATGTATGAAGACACATTCTCTTCTGCCTCAGACTTGGCCACAGATAGTGCATCAGCCTCCTTCTGAGCATTTCGAAGAAGAACCTGGGTCGATGCCATCTCCGTCCAAAAAGGTTCTCTCTCCGAGGTCATGGCCTCATTTTGCCCCCTCAGCTCGAGGATCTCTGCATCCTTGGCTATAACCTCTCCCTTAAGTTGCCCCACAAGGGCATCCTTTTTCCCGACCTGCTAAGGCAAAACTAGCTGGTAAACATCAACTTATAAGAATAAAAAATGAGTTCATGGATGCCGTGTTACCTACTCAGCAAGGCCAGCCCTTTCTTGGCACACACCCTCCAAACTAGCCTGAAGCCTGCTCAACTCCTCCCCCTTTTGAGCAGAGGAGATCTTCGACTCATTTAACTCAGAGGTAAGCTTCTCGATCTCCTTCCCACAGCATGAAAGCTCGTCTCGAAGCCTAGAGAATGTATGATCATATATTTTCTTAGCCTACAACAACACAGAAAAGTTAGAAAGTCAAGAACAAAGATTTAAAGCGCAAACGATATGTCAAGAGTATCACATGCTGCTGAAGCCTCTCCGCCTCCTCGAGAGCAACCAGAGCATTGAGATCGATGTCCTCATCTACACCGGCAAAGAGGTCTCAGAGCACATCTTCCCCTTCATGAGAGGCCCCCTTATCTGAGTCCTGTGCATCCCTGATTTCCCCCGGTGAGTACAAAGGGCCCAAAGGCATTAATTTCTCTAAGGGTCTCATCTTGCCCCCGAGAAGCATCGGGTTCAGGCCCTTCGGAGTTACCAACAGCGGGTTTATCGGCACGGACTGTACCACGTCCAGCTTGAAGATCGGGGACTGAGCCCGCACCCTCCTCAAGGGTATCTTCAACATAGGTTTGGTCCATATTAGCCACACCCGATTCGGCGGCTTTCCGCCCAACAACTTACGGAGCATATCCACCTCGTCTCGTCCTTTGTACCAAAGGGCCTTCATCATCATAAGAACCTTCATCTTTGGCACGGGGACTTGCCACAGCAACCGAAGTCGATACCTTGGCGTCAGCCCGATGCCTTTGAACCTTAGGTCTCTCTGATTTGGGAGATGCAGCCGATGCCTTTTTCTTCCTCTTCTTGCCCTAACAGGGCTTCGAGGTCCCTTCCTCACCATCGAGAGACGGTCTAATCAACACTCCATCCCCGAGGACTACAAGCGTGGTACATCAGACTTACCGCCACGAAAGATATTCATAAGGAAACATGGTAAAAGTAGTAGTAAAGAGCATACTATAGTTCTTGGCCCGCCACCACGTTTTAGCCAAGTCGCACCAAGAACTCTCGATATAGGGGAAAGTGGAGTCCAACTGCCTGATCCATCCCGCTAGGTTCTGAACCGCGCCGGGGTACTAAGTGGTGGCTGCATAATCAAAAGAAGATCACTTTCAGAAAGAGAAAAAATGGCAATAAAACATGCTCGAGGTAGGGGCACTTATGGTTCATATTCAATTCCTCTGGGAATGGCATCCTATTAGCCGGGATGATGTCCGAAGTCCTCACCCAGACAAATCGGCTCATCCACCCCCGATCCTTGTCCTCATTGATGCTCGAAAACAACAGTCACCGATCGAGGGTGAAGCTTGATCAAACCCCGGAAGAGACGAGGGCTGTATAATCTGACCAAGTGACTGAGGGTGAAGGTCATACCCTCGACTTGGTTGGAAAAGTATCGGAGCATATAAACGATCCTACAGAAAGAAGGATAGATCTAACCGAGTGTCACTCGGTACACATGGCAGAAGTCGAGTATCACCGGATCTATTGACGGGGAAGAAGGATCTGAATAATCTACGGGACCTAGGGTAAATGGGTATGTATACATGCTGAGGAAGCCAGCTTTGTGGTTTACTATGCTTTCCCCGGAATTGGGGATCTCTACCAATACTGCCTCCTCCCATCGGCAGTCTTCCTTCACTCTGTTCGTATTGGTTACCACGCTGATGTACCGAGACACTGCTCACATCAGCCTGGTGTAGAAGAGGGATTTTCGATAGAGAAATCGAATATAGTATCGAATTGGGTAGGAGTATATTGCTTGACAGTTGGGGTACTTTTGGTTTACCCCTGGATGGGCGAGACGAAGAAGTAGTGCCCTCTTTCTGAGGTACCGTTCTAGAGGTCCTAGCCGTGGCTATAAAAAAGGTTTCTGAGAAAGAAAGCAAGGAGGCAAGTGCAGAAGGGAGAAGAATGTAGAAGATGATGAGCTTAGCTCTAGAAAATTGAAGATGCTGTAAAAGTGTGAATAACAAAACGGTTGAGGTATTTATAGAAGCCATATGGGCCGCGTTCAGAAAGCGGAAAGGCTGAACCAATAGCGGTTCGTGGGCTTCTCAATAGTCGTGTTGACAACGACTCTTGCGCAGCCTTTGAGTCATGACACTTAATGCTCTGATGGACTGATGTCATGATGGTAGTATCGAAGAGGCAAGAATTCAAGACCGTTTCTTATCATTTTCATTCTAAGAATTGTAGGGACTATCTGTATACGGTAAAAATCAGAGGGTCCGATTTTATGGCCATTATAATGCTTTATGAACACGTCTCTAAAGGCTCGAGGCAAGGGCCGAGGTCAAATCCCGAAGGATTCTCAACGTTCGACCTCGGGGCAATGCAAATCGGTAGTTATGATGGAAAAACAAGAAGTTTCCAAGGCACGTGATTAAGGCTGATCTAGCTTATTAGGCTAGCATGAGCCCGTACCATGGCATTAAATGGATGTACCAGCCATATATCTTTATAATAAATGCATTTGTACTATGTTGGGATTCCCTCTCATATATAAAGGGGGCCTTTGTCATTTTGTAGACACACAATATCATATATACAACATTCAATACAAGGACATTCTCTCTGCTCTCTAACTTAAACACATTCTCCCTTGATTCTATTATTCACATTTATTGCTTACATTTGTTGTGTTCCATTTATTGTTCTTCATTTATTGCTCATTATTGATCATAAAGAGCTCAGATCAAAGCTCTTAGGATTGTTAAACCTTCATCGGTCGGTCCCAGCCTAACGCTTAGCTCTACCTCGAGGCCCCGATTCTCAGCCTCTCGTTTTGCTTAACATACTACCTTCAAGCTCTTATCTTATTTTCTAGTCTCACACTTAGCATCTACTGGCTAACAACTAGCATAAAAATAACACGTATTTTTAGAACCACAAAATCAAATTTAATTGTAATTATCATTTTCAAGGTAAATATATTTATTGATTACTAACTAATCACATGGCTTCTTTCATCTTTTCTTTAGCTGAGCATGTATCGAAAATGGCTTCTCTGTCCATCCAGGGTAGGGGTAAGGATGCGTACATCCTACTTTCACCAGACTCACTTATGGGACTTATGGGTATACACATGGGCGGAGGCAGATTGCGGGATGAGGTTGTGCCAAACCCAATAACTTTAGTTCAAACCATGTATTTATTTTAAAAAATTCATTGAATATGTACAAATTATTAATTTAGAATCTCAAACCTACCAACTTAAAAAAAAGAATTAAAGTATTAGAATCTCGAAGCGTCCGAGTATACAGTGTCGTTGTTGTTGTAACTAATCACGTGAAAATAAGTAAGAATTTTTTTTATTTTCTAAGAAAATATCCCAAAATATTCGCTCCTCTCTATATTTTAGTCTTCCCACAGCATTACATTTGCAGCCAAAGGCTATGAATATTTTACGGGGTAGGAATTTAGTCCCTCCAGTTTTGCTTCAAAAAAATGATAATACAAATCCTTAAACCTCTCCTTTTTATTCACAATACCAAATTCTTGAATTTCTCTGTAAATGTGGGGGTAATCAGGCCTAGCCAAGGTCAACATCATCAATGGAAACAGGGCAGACAACCCCAAAAGGGGAATTACCTGGTGGAATTGGAGATGGAAATTGTTATGCAGAAATACCTCTTCATTCTCCTGGATTATGGGGTTTACCTGATTCTCATGATTTCCTTATTTTCAATTTGCCTAGGCTTCTTTTACAATTAGCCATCATTTTTCTGCTTACTCAATCTCTACATTTGGTCCTTAAACGGATCCGTCTGCCCCGCCTTATCTCTGAGATTTTGGTATTTTCCCATTTCCTTGTTAATTATTCTACCATTTTATTGATAATAATGTTGAATGTTGTTTTTATAACAGTGGTGTCTGAACCAGCTTGCGTTTACCTCAAAACAAGAGTGAAAGAACTCACGTCGAGATTTTTTGTAATAATGTTGCATGTTCCTCTCTACTCTATTGGGTAGGGGTAAGGTTTGCGTACACACTACCCTCCCCAGACCCTCACCTGTGGGATTTTACTGGATGTTGTTGTTGTTGTTGTTCTCATTTCATATTAAAAAAGGAAAAAAAAACTAAAGATGGTGTTAAATGTTATTTTTAAAGCGATGATATTCGAACCAACTTGCACGCAAACACCTTACTATTCCACTGGTTATCTTGTAATCTCCCACCAGTTGAGGTAAAGTTAGAAGCTGAGCTAGGTGAAGGAAGGGCGTTCCATTGGATTTCCTTCGCTGAACAATTATATTGCATAAATAGGATAAACAATGATTTTTTGACTATATATAAGCTGTGGAATTCCCTTGACATAAACGAATATTCTAGTGTAATAGTAAAGGGGTCACAAGATTAAGTCCCGAATATGACATTCTAGATTTTTTTTAAAATCCTCTTGTATAAATTCCTGACTACGCCATTAGAATTAGTGGGTAACGTTGCTTACCAAAATTTAGATAGACGGAAAGTTTTTTGTGATAATGTTACATGTTCTTCTCATTCAATGTTTTCATTCATATATATAAAAGGAAAAAAATAATCTAAGCACTTGAATAGAAAGTTTGAGTACATAATTCATTTATGTTTGGTTTTAACTCCAGTTTTGATGGTATTGTTATTCACTTACAGGCAGGTATCATACTTGGTCCAACAATGCTTGGAAAAATCCCAGACTTTACAGAGACATTATTCCCACAACCAGGAGAAATTTTCATAGATTTAATGTCAAAAATTGGTTATATATTTTTTATCTTCTTAAGTGGGGTGAAGATGGACCCAAAAATGGTGCTGAGAAGTGGCTCAAGGGCATGGACAGTAGGATTGCTTGCTGTTATTCTACCAGTGGCGTCTTTCGCGAGCTTGTATTTTGGATATTTTTCACTAGATGAAAACATGCATAGATACCGAAAACCAGCCACTCAAAGTATTTTCTTGATACAGAGTTTGATTGCATTTCCTGTGGTTGCTTCTCTCCTTGTTGACCTGAAAATCATGAATTCTGAGCTTGGTCGTCTTGCTCTTGCATCAACTTTGATCAGTGACCTATTTAGTAATCTGGGATTGACTATCTTCTCTACTCTTAGAATTGGAGTGTCGGCGGAGATCCCTATGGTTATCTTTGTCCAGTCTTTTGTTCTACTTGTTGGCATAATCTTGCTTATTGTGTTTACTGTCCGACCGCTTTCACTTTGGATCATCAAAAGGACACCAGAAGGCAGGCCGGTAAATTCCGTTTACATTGTTTGTGCATCTGTCACAGTCATGTTAGCCGTGATTCTTACGGATAACGCAGGGCTTAATTACCAATATGGTCCTTTTATTCTCGGTCTTGTTATACCGGATGGTCCACCTCTCGGATCAACATTAGTCGAGAAGTTAGAGACCGTAGTATCTGGTATGCTTGCACCCCTTCTAGTAACGTATTGTGGTATGAAAGTAAATCTGGTCGATTTGTATGATCTCACGTTCCTGTATTGGGTATGGGTTATGGTGTTCTTTTGTCTTACGGTAAAGTACGCATCAGTTTTCCTTCCGGCATTGGCGTGCAAGGTGCCCCCAAAAGATGCTGCTGCTCTTGCCTTTATCATGAGCACACAAGGTGTTATCCAGATGTCTTTTTACTTTAACAACATTATTAATCAGGTATTTACTTATCCTTTCAATATCTTAATATTGCTGTTTCATAAATGTTGATGGGGAGCCTTGGCGTAACTGGTAAAGTTGCTGCCATGTGACCTTGCAGAAATGCACGGTACGGCTACATACAACCTCAATTGTTGCCCTTGCATAATTGAGGTTGTGTTGCTGAGCCTGCAGTACAGCCAAATTGATTTTGAACAGTAATATTATTACTAATTAGCTTGAATAGAATTTCATTATGTGAGCAGTTTTGTACAATTTTAGCTATCTTAATCCATGAAATACTGTTCTGTGTCAACCTAGGATAATGTTTCTTGAACAGACATTCCAGTTTAATATCTAGGTGCTATTTGCATAAAGTCAATCACAAGGGCGGAGCCACAACCCTGTGTACGGGTTGGCAGAACCCTGTAGTTTGAATGCAGTAGTTTGGAGCTTCTTAAGTTCATTCATGAGCAACGGCTTGCTTATGGCTGATTACCTTCGAATTTACGCAATGTCCCTTTTCTTTTGTGGGAGGTGTTAATTCTGTATTATTTTTGTCAGACATTGTGTATTTATTTATTGTCAACTGGTGAAATGTTGGAATATGATGGGAATGTGCTAATAACATTTGTCAACCAGAGTTTTAATTCTGTTTTCTCTTCCCCTTGTATTGAAGCACAGACATTTGATGGAGAAACCTTTTCCATGCTAACTGCATCGGTATTACTTATAGCTGCACTCTCGCATTTCTGTGTTGGGTCGCTGTATGATCATACACGGATATATGCCGGCTATCAGAAAAGAGACATCCAACATGCTTCAAGCAATTCTGAGTTGCGCTTGCTTTTATGTACTCATCGATTTGATGATGCCGTAGCTGTCCATAAGGTCTTAGACGCTTCTTTTCCATGTAAAGAAAGTCCTTTATCTGTTTATGCACTACACTTGGTTGAACTTGCTGGTCGGGCATCCCCGGTTCTAATTGATCACCAACTCGGCCAAAAGAATGTTTCTGGCATTTCTCGGTCACAAAAGATTGTGGAAGTTTTTCTATCATTTGAACAGCAGTACCTTGGCTCTGCTAGTACTCATTTCTTTACCTCAATGTCACTGCCAAGGTTCATGCATCAGGACATTTGCTCGCTTGCATTCGACAAGTTAGCGTCGATGATCATACTCCCGTTTCACAGGAAATGGAATCACCAGGGAAAGATTATCTTGGACAGCAGCAATATAAGGACAATCAACAATAATGTATTGGACATGGCTCCTTGTTCTGTAGGTATACTAATTGACCGTCAGAAAATCAAGCGTCTAACGAGTCAATCAAGTCAGTCAACAATGTATCATGTAGCTGTGGTTTTCATTGGAGGCAACGATGATCGTGAGGCGTTAGCTTATGCTAGACGGATGTCAAAATCGCCAGAAATTCACTTGACTGTCGTTAGATTCGTGTCATGGGACATCGACATACGTGAAAACCAGTGGGATGCTGTACTTGATGCTGAGTTATTAAAGGAGGTAAGACTGCTAGGTCAACACCAAGATAATATTGTGTATAGAGAGGAAAGAGTTAAAGATGGAGCTGAAACAGCATTGATCATACATGCTATGGAAGAAGCCTTTGATCTTATAATGGTCGGAAGGCGCCATCGCGACGATCTGCAACAATTATTAGGACTTAATGAATGGAATGATTTACCAGAATTTGGACCAGTTGGTGATATGCTTGCTGCTGCAGAGATAAATAGACCAGTTTCAGTATTGGTGGTGCAGCAACAAATTGTTAAGAACAAATGAGAAAGTGAACCCCTTATAGAGAAACAAATTGACCATAAAATATATGTAAATGGTTCCCCCTAGATCAAGCAAATTATGCCTTGATGTAGATTTCTTTGTGCAATTATAGTAATACCATGTCTATATGTAAATTAACATTTAAATTTTCATGGCATATAACAGCACACATCTCTCAATCAGCTGCTCTACTTTCATAATTCCTTCGTAGCTAATTTGTCGCTAAATTGTTATTATAATAAAGCAAAACAACAACAACAACAACAACAAATCTAATTTAATCCCATAAGTGAGGTATGAGGAGGGTAGTGTGTATGCAGAACTTACCCCTATCCTATAATGGTAAAAAGGTTGTTCCCAATAGACGTTATAATAAAGTAAAACATATATATACTATTAAAAAAAACTGGAATTAGCTACTATCTTTGTAGCTAATATGTCGCTAAATCGTTGTAGATAACAAAATTCTGTGATAATCTGTCACCAATCTGTTGCTAAATAGGATTAACGACGGATTTTTCTGTTTAGAACTTGTCCGTCACTAATTCCTGTATTTTTAGTAGTGTGAGAATTTCGAACTTGATATCTAAAGAATTATCTTTAATATATATAATATTGGTTTGCAAAAGAAATCCAACATTTGACTTTGTAATCTCAAATTCCTCTCCAATCAGCCAGATTAATATTAAAAGACTATAGTTTATTAGGAAAATTGACATTTGATTTGTAAATTGTTCTTGATTGCCAACCTACAGGAATGATATTATTAGCTTTAATTTGATGCTTATACTCTGAAGTTAACCTAAGTGAAAATGGAGGTTTTTGTGTGTTTGGATTAATATGAACACACCAAGTTGCACCAAACATTTGTTGCATTGGAATCCATTTATTTGAATTTGTTGTTTTTATTTCAACTAAAGAAAGTGCACCATCTCCATTTTCAGCTTCAATTGCAACTGCAAAGAAAAAACGATTTGATCCTTTGTCAACCTTAAACATAATATTTGTCTTGTATTTGCACGCCACCCTGAATAAAATTCCCAAGTAAAAGTTAATAAAAAGAATAATACATGGGTGTTAGTAATAAATACTGATGAAATATACAATCTTTTCGTTTTCGCGCAATTTAATTAATCGATTATTACTCTAGTTTTGATAGTTGTTTGTACTATTTTTTTTTATCATATTTGAATTTTGTTTTGAAGGATTGACAAATATTTACCTTGTTTTTATTTTTCCTAAAAGGTAAATCTTGCATATTTGACTAATTAACTTTTTTTATTTGGAGGAGAAAAGATTTGGTTTACTACAAATTGAAGATCATTTCTTCTTGTTTTACAATATCCAGAATGTAGCCCTTAAAAGTCTGGTTTAGAGGGAGAACATAAACTCTTTAAGAATGGATTTCCTGCTGTAAATGTTTTTGATGTTTTTGCACTTTCTTTTATATTAGTTCATATGTAGGTCAATTGGCCAATTACATTAAATTGTTTTGCCTCGTTTAATATATTTTCTTTTGTTATCTTATTTGTCATTGTCCAAGATTAGCTTCTGCATAACACACCTGGTAATTTCGATTCAGTGGCGAGCCAGAATTTTCGCTCGGGGAGGAAGAGTTGAAGCGTAAAAGAAAAAAAAAGCACCACGAATATATATATATATATATATATATATATATATATATATATATATATATATATATATATATATATATATATTAATTTATTTAGTATGTTATGATTATTTACCTTTTATAGGAAATATTGATTCTTCCAAGGTTACGCAATTTTTCACCTTGCCTAGGTTTTGCCATTTCAGCTATGCATTTTCTATTTTCTTTTTGCAATTTCTTTTTCTCTCATTTTTCAAATATATATATTTTTTCAAATAGTACTAGTGGATACAAATTTATTAGACGTTGTGGGTTTTGAATTAATTCGAGAGTGAGTTTTGAAATATTGTATATCTTACTCTATGCATACTTATTTTTTGTGTGCATGTCCGTGTATATATGTATATATGGTTCGACTTCAAAACACTTTTCTATCGAATCAAATTAAGTAAATTAAAGTTATGAGTAACGCTCGCACCTGATAGCATGCACCATATCCAAAGCCATATCGAAAAAGAACTTGATTTCCCGCGGTTATCATTGCATTGTATGGAGATTTTGCTACACCATCTTCTAGTCCGCAAGCTCCCCCTAAACACCAAAAACGAAACAAATATTGTGTAGTAAAGCACTGATGAAAAAAAAAACACTGAGGTAAATAGCTCCAAACGTATAATTTATAAAAAAAAAATTAACTTATATACATCATTAGTGTAAAGATTTTTTACAGTATAGTATTTTAACCTATTGCATCCGATTATTTACTTTTCTTTCTAGGTTATATTAATCACATGTTATTATAGGTAATTTTAACTTGATATTTGTAACTGAGTACTTTTACATTGTCCTTGCATATAAATTAAAATCAAATATATAAGGAAAAAATCAATCTTGCAATATTACCAGTACTGCCAGCTCCAGTAGCATTTCCATACCAAGTTGCTACAGCTGATGAAAAACCACTACCACCTAAACTACTATTGAATAATTGGCTAGAACAAACAACAACAAAATCCGAGTAAAAAACAATAAAAATGCAAACAAAAATAAATTGAGGAAAATTAGAAGCCATGACCACTAACTTAATTGAGTGGTTTGCTCTTTTAATTTACTAGCAAATTGCTTACGCAATGGCATAAAAATAGTTCTATTTATATTACTAGCCAGCCAAGGATATTAATTAAAATGTTGAGGTTTTCCATAGATAATGGCATAATTAATATTCTTAACAACTTCAATTTTGGCATCTTGTTATAGCATTAATTCATCCAGTAGATATTCGGAATCCAGTAACAAAAAAACACTTAAATGATCTAGTGAATCTGTTAGTAAGTTAAATGTCACAAGCTTCTGCATGACACCTGATTATTTGGATCCCAACAAATGGTATCAGAGTGAGGTGCAAAATAGGTTCATTTAGACGGGTTTAGTTCTATATATGCAAATTTTGATCGGAGTGCTTCTCACGTTGAGACAAACTTTGTGGTAGAGATTTAGAGATGCGACTTGTTGAAGGTTACGTGAAGAAAGCGGATCAAGTTTATTTTGTCAGAAGTGTTTGTCCTAATTTTCTTACCATATTTCGTTTTCCTATTTCTTGAAGTAAGAATAACATATTTACCATAATTGATTTTTCCTTTTACAAAAAGGAAAATATAATCCTTACATATTTGGCTGGTCCTTTTTCTTGGAGGAAAATGTTTTGAATTCTATAAATTAAGGATCATTTCTTCTTATTTAGTAACATCCATAATGTAGTTATAAAAGGTTTGATAGTCTAGTTTAGGAGAGAATTTTGGGGACAAGTGTTAGCTCGCCTCTTGTGTGTGCCTCTTTGTGAGGTTATTCTCTCGATATTTTGTACTCTCTTTTTATTTAGTGTATTGATCATCTTCGCATGTGATCGTAGTCAATTGACCGAATTATAATAAATTTTTGTCTCTTTTAGTATATTTCTCTTTTATTATCTGATTTATCGTCGTTCAAGATATGCTTTGCTAGCTTCTCTTGATCATTTCGATCCTAATAATTTTCTTCACGGAAAATTTTCTAATAACAGGTAAAAGGTTATTTTAAAAAACAAAAAAGTAGCAATTTTATTTATCATAATCTATGTTAAGCACTGCATGTACAGCTTATCAATAGTAGTAGAATACTGAATATGATAATTTTATTTAGCATAATCCGTGTTAAATACTTAATTTAGAGCTTATCAATTTGTACCGAAATAGAAGTTTGAAATAGGGTAACGAGGCTAAAATACTCAAATCAACCTATGGGGTTGTTACATATAATGAGTATTTGTGACTTGTTATCTAGTTTGAGGTTTTTCACAAGAATTTTATGTTATTATCATTTTATTTATTCGAATTATTAGGACGTGAATGCTAAGATTAAAATGGAGACAAAGATGGAGATTATTTTACAGTTGTTTCAGGGATATGGCTGGAGTGTACTCCTTATCAGCAAATAGGTGCAAAAGTTGTTGCTCTTATATTTTAATACCCTCTCCGTCCTATTTTATCTGACACTCTTTATTTTTTAATCAATCCCAAAAAGAATAGTACATTCCTATATTTAATAATAATTTAATTTAAATTTTTTTATTTTACCTTTAATGAGGTGATTTCTAGCCATATAGCATGGATTAGACCATAAGTTTCAAACTTGGGAGGGAGGAAGTATCTTTATGAATTTATTAGTAACTTTTCTCTCACCAATTATTTGTTGAAGAATCATTTGGTTATTGTGATTAGGATACTAATTCCAGTATAAAATTTAAAATTGTATTTATCTCATGTTTAATTATCAATATAAGTTAAAGTCGTTATAAATTTCATACCAAAATTTGATCAATTTCATACCAAAAATATAATATCTAAATTATAATTTAGAATATCCTTGGTCCAAACCAAACGATCCCTCCTAAGGGTTGGTTCACATGAAAATCGTCATATAAGTACATACGAAGATATCAGGCGATGGGGGTGGCTCGAGGGTTAGGCTATATCATAAAGTGATTGCTTTAGGCCCCAAAATTTTGGAGCTCCAAAAAATCTTACAAATAAATTTTCTGATTCTATTTTGGTTTAGACAATATTAAAACTCGTATTAAGAAGTACAAAATCTTTATTAAGTAAGAAAGTCTATCTACTTTCTAGCAGTAGAAATATTTTAGAACTTTGAATTAAACTACTCAAATTTTTATATTAGTAAATAATATTCTTTACAATAAGAACCAAGGTAACGTATTGCAACACATGGCTAATATCTTATTAACTTGATTAATCCCTCCCCAATATAAATTTAATATTACTAGCAGTTGTTTGAGATTCTCTACAATGCTCTATCGTAGGGTTTGGAAGTGTATGGATGTTATTGCTGGAAGTATCACCTTCAAAACGAGTGCTAGATGATCATGAGTCTAACTATTACGAAGATCCATATCTGCCTCAAACTAGCAAAATAGATTTGTCGGGGCTCCAGTAGGTGGGTTTTAGTTCCATGAAAAAAGGTGGTCATTCTTATATATAATCGAATCAATTGGGCAAAGAAGAAAGAGTTAAAACTACATATGGTATATATACCATACCTTGTAGGCGTTTGGAAATTCCTAACCCATTTTTTCATCAGGATGGACCAGATAGGAGACAGATCCAAATTCAAAAACGGTCTTTTTACTTATGAAATCCTAGTGCCCGTCATTAATATTGTTCAATGTCACTAGAGTACATGTAAAAATCAAATAAATGTGAAGTCAAAAATAAAAATGCATACTTGTCGATCTGGTTTTCTACAGCAGTCAAGTTATATTTTATCCTATTATACTGCTTGTTAGTGTTATACCATGACAAATAACTAAATCAAGTACTACCAGATATGCCACCGATGCCGTGAGCATCGTCGTACACAAATGTCTGGAAAAGAATGGTCCTTACGCCCCCTTGATTCTTTACCCATACCTTAACCATCCCACCAAATTCGGACTCAACAATTTTTTCAGTGAACATCTTCATTCTATCCAGTCAAAAATATTTTAACATTTAAATGTAAGAAGAGAAAACATAAACAATAAACTTAAACTGTAAAGCTGCAGAAAAAAAATTGTTACTGGCTCCTTTAATATTCCAAAAGGTATAACAACATCGCATCTCTATAACACCCCTCCGCATTATGGGCTTCAATACATATTTCTAAATATATGGCTACTAACTCCTACCTCTTTCCCACAGTTCTCATATTTGGGAAAAAGTATCAGCCAAGGTTGGGATACTTGTGGACGGGCATAATTTGAAAAATTTATACAGGAAATCACATAAGCTTTTGGAATGATGCTTGGCTTCTTTTTGATCTGAAATGCAAGGACCAACTCTAGGGAAACACTTTATCAAAAGGATTAGGTTTCATCCTACCAATCCAATTCTCAATGGTTACTGGATACCATACTTTTCGAGCCTCCCTAATCCTTACAAACTTAAATAAAAATTTACTATCTACCCCAATACTCCAAAGTTTGTGACAAAATTATATGAGGTCTTACAAATATGGGAGGTTTTTACTCTTCAAATCATGCTACTAAACACTCTCAATGTGCACAACATGAACTGCCTTTAGGTAGTTAACGGAAATGTTATTCAAATGCAAGGATCAATGATTATCCAAGGTTTGAATATAGCAGACTAGGAGCTAAAACAGAGGTAACTCGAAACTTAGCTATGGCGATGGAAGAAGAAGAAGAATCGAGGGAAGATAAGAGAGAAGAGAGAAGAAGAGAGACTGTATAATAAGACTGTAGTTGTTATTATGATATTCCAATATAACAATCACATATATATAATGAAACGAGCTGCAATGAAAGATTCCTTTTAATTGCTTCTCAACTAACTCTAACTAACTTTTGGCTCCCTAACTAACTTCCGAAACGAACCAACTAACTGTCACTCTTCTTTATTAAATCTAGCTCACTTATACTATCAATACATTACTAATCACAATTTGTATAATAGTACATCCCCCCCCCCCCCCGAAAAAAGAGATCCTTGTTATCAAGGATCAAAGTGAGGAAATTGAATTTTAAGTTCATTGTAGTATTCCCATGTAGCATCATCAGCTGGTATGCCCTGCCATTTAACGAGCATCTATGCCACAACCTTATTCCCCCTTTTCACCATCTTTCTTTGTAAAATCAACTCTAGTTCAGGGCATTGAGGGTCAACAATGTCGACTACGGGAGGATAAAAGATATGATCAGGAATAGCATGACACTTTTTCAGCAAAGACACATGGACATTTGGATGAATTTTGACTGATGTTGGAAGCAAAAGTATATAGGCTACAGAACCTATCCTTTTGGTCGCTTGAAATGGTCCATAGAACTTAGCAGCTAGTTTGTAGTATGGCTGAGAAGATATGATTATCTGTTTATAAGGCTGCACTTTCAAATACACCAAATCTCCAACTTGGAAGGATCTGTCACTCCTGTATTTGTCAGCCTGATTCTTCATCCTTAGCTGGGCTCTAGACAAATGATGCTTGAGAAGTTAAAGTTTGAATTCTCTAGTAGTGAGAATGTTGTCCACTTCACTTGCAGGTGATTCACCAGGAATGTATGGTAGGTGAATAGGAGGAGGCTTGCCATATAAAGCTTCAAAAAGAGCGGTATGGATGGCCGAATGATAGTTGGTATTGTACCAATATTCAACCATAGGAAGACCGGATAACCAGCCAGTAGGATCTTCTGCACAAAAGCATCTGAGATAAGTTTCAAGGCATATGTTTACCACTTCTGCTTGACCATCATATTGTGGATGGTAGGTGATAACTGTGATTTCTACATGTTTTATACCCATTCTTACCTGAGCTTTGTGCATTAATTGCCATAGATTAGTCCCAAAATGCTTACAAATTACACTTGATTGCAGGTTTGAGCGACAAGATGATAGATATCAAAGATCGGCTCAAAAAGGAGTGAAATTTGCCAAGTGTCAAAAGACAACTGAAGTGGGGAACAAGATGACCTGCGCGGACCGCACTGATTTGGTGCGCGGCCGTGCAGGAGAGTTCAGAGGCTGGAACAGAACAAGATGACCTGTGCGGACCGCACTGATTTGGTGTGCAGCCGCGCAGGAGAGTTCAGAGACCTTGCAAGTTTGAAGTCAAGCCACGCGGTCCGCAATCAATTCCACGCGGTCCGAACTGAGGAGAGTTCAGAGACCCAGAAAATCAAGGCAAAAGCCCACGCGGCCGCACATCAAATCAGTGCGGTCTGCGTGGGTAAAAGTTCAGAGAGTTGAGTTTTGGGCAAAATCTACTACGTGTCCGCATCCCATTTCTACGCGGTCCGCGCGTCTTAGCCTATGTGGCCGCGTGACATATCTGTGCGGTCCGCATCCCTCAGTTCCAGAAGCAAGACTTGAAGACTTATTGCCCTCCGCGGCCACGTGACATTTGTACGCGGTCCGCGCCAGACCCTCAGGGGTATTTTGTCCAGTTTTTCCTGTGTAGTATAAATAGAACATTTTACTTTTTAGCAGAGTTTTTTTTAGTTCTGTTTTTGGGCGGATAGTAGCTGAGCTCGTAAGACTTATATTTTGGCCTATCTTGGGCATTTTTAGCTTAGTTTCATCATAGATTATTGTAGTTTAATATTAGCAATTAATTAATATGGTTGTTTCATCTTCTATTTCTTTAATTTCTGTTTCTATTATGGCTAGCTAAACCCATTAGCTAGGGTTGTGGCTCAACCCTAGTGTGGGTAATTAATGGGTGTAATTGTTTAGTGCATGAATGATGTTGGGTATTTGTTATTTGGATTAATCTTATGTTTTCATTAAGATTTAGTGGTTGCAAACACTAAGTCTAGCTTAGTGAGTCTTGACTCCTCTTGAGAAAGAGAGTCTATGACCCCAAGATTAATTCCAACAAAGAATTGGGATGGACCCATGAGAATGGTAGTCCCAATTAACGGGTTAAACCTCGAGAGAGTAATTACCCAATTTGAACCATAAGTTGCTTGGGCAAATTGGCCTACCCAATTGGTCTCGAGAGAGTCAATTGGGCAAAATCACTCTCTCTACCGAGAGGTGTGAGAGTGGGTGCAAAAGTGCAACAGTTATAGCATAAGTCCCATATTCATCATTCTTGCATTAGGAATCTCTACCCGTTAGTTGACCACCTAGATGCATGCCACGACCCTAGTGCCTTTCTCTATATTGCATATAACATAGAATTAATATCTTAGCATAACTTAGATTTAAATTTGTAGCTGATATATTGAGTTGATAATCAAAAGAAACCAAAAATGATTAGAAGATCAATTAGGAGCTAAAACATAGTCCTAGACCATACAAACACTCAACTCCAAATTGAAGCTCCCTGTGGAAAATTGACCCCGATACCGCTATTGGGTAAAAGTATTAGCGCCCACTCTTCCTTAGGTTGAGTCCGCTGCGACCACTTTTTAGCGTCGTTGCCGGGGAGTTTTACGATGTTGACTATTTGTGTAGCTAGCATTGTGTTTTGCTTCTCTTTCCTTCTTATTTACTAAATTTGTGTGTGTCGATAAATCAGGGACAATGGCTCTTAATACAAATGACCCTCTCGGCAATGTGATAGCGGGGGAGGAGGTAGAGGATCTAGAACAAGATGAGGTCTTACCTCAACTTCCATGGAGAGGCCGAAATGTCAATATAAATGCAAATGAGAACAACAACATTCTAGACCCTCCTCCACAACCGCCGAGAGTGGCCCCCAGAGTTCTACCAAATCAAGGATACGCCAGTGCTATTGTTCCTCCCCGAATCCGGGCGGGGAACTTTCAAATCACAAATGTTATGCTAACCTTGCTTGAGCAAAGAGGTTATTTCACGGGTGCCTCCGATCAAAATGCCTACAAGCACTTGAAGGGGTTCATGGATACATGTTGAGGTAGCAAGCAGACAAACGTGTCCGAGGATGCATTGAGATTGAGGCTTTTCCCGTTTTCTCTTCGGGGTAAAGCATTGGATTGGTTAGAAAGGCTCCCCAATCATTCTATTACAACATGGGATGAGTTGGCAGACAAATTTATTGCCAAGTTCTTCTCTCCAAGTCATATGGCAGCTCTTCGGGATGAAATTCTAGCTTTCAAGCAAGAGCCAACGGAACCTTTGTATAAGATATGGGAAAGATATAGAAAAATGGTGAAAGAGTGCCCTAATAACGACATGACCGAGGCTATGATTCAACAAACCTTTTATCGGGGCATCAACACCACAAATCAATGCATTGTGAACCAATTGGTCGGAGGGAATTGTATGAAACTTTCTTACCAAGAGGCATGTGATGTACTTGATGAAATGGCCGACACCTCTTCGGCATGGCAACGAGGACAGCCATGAAAGCCCAGGCGCTGGCAGACCATTTGGCAGAGAATCCCGTTGATGAAAAATACGAGCCCTTAAGAACGTATTTTCCCGACGAAGAGGTAATGCATACAAATGAGTTGGAATTACCTGAGGAACCGGGTTGGAAGCTTTTCTTCGATGGAGCTGCAAACGCGAAAGGGATTGGAATAGGAGCAGTACTCATTTCTGAAACAGGACGCCATTATCCTGTTACGGCTCAACTACGCTTCTATTGCACCAACAATATGGCCGAGTATGAGGCTTGCATTCTGGGTCTGCGCTTGGCTGCGGACATGGATGTCCAAGACGTCTTGGTCTTGGGAGACTCGGACCTCTTGGTGCATCAGATTCAGGGTGAATGGGAAACACGAGATCTAAAGCTCATACCACACCGACAATGCTTGCATGATCTGAGCGAGCGATTTCGATCGGTGAAATTCAAACATATCCCGAGAGTTCACAATGAGGTTGCGGATGCCTTGGCTACCTTAGCATCAATGCTGCACCACCCTGACAAAATGTATGTTGATCCTCTGCACATCCAGGTCCGTGATCAGCACGCTTATTGCAACGCCGTAGAAGAGGAACCAGATGGCGAACCCTGGTTTTATGATATCAAGGAATACCTCAGAATAGGGATATATCCAGAACATGCCTCTGGAGACCAAAAAGAGCCCTTCGGCGTTTGTCGAATGGTTTCTTCCTCAGCGGAGGAGTGTTGTACAAAAGAACCCCGGATTTGGGATTGTTGAGATGCATAGATGCCGGTCAAGCCACAACGGTTATGGCAGAGGTACATGCTGGAGTTTGTGGGCCACACATGAGCGGATATGTATTGGCAAGAAAGATCCTTCGAACAGGGTGTTATTGGCTCACCATGGAACACGACTGTATCACTTTCGTGAGGAAATGCCATCAGTGCCAGATACATGGAGATCTGATTCATTCTCCGCCAACAGAGTTACATACGATGTCAGCACCCTGGCCGTTTGTAGCATGGGGCATGGATGTCATTGGACCTATCGAACCAGCAACATCCAACGGCCATAGATTCATTCTAGTGACCATTGATTACTTCACCAAATGGGTTGAGGCTAAAACCTTCAAGTCAGTAACTAAAAAGGTAGTGGTGGATTTTGTGCATTCCCATATCATCTGCAGATTTGGGATCCCAAAAGTGATCATCACGGATAACGGTGCGAATCTTAATAGCAGCCTGATGAGAGAGGTATGCCAACAATTCAAGATTACACACCGCAATTCCACCCTATATCGTCCCAAGGCGAATGGAGCAGTCGAAGCAGCCAATAAGAATATCAAGAAGATACTGCGAAAGATGGTGGAAGGGTCCAGACAATGGCACGAGAGATTACCCTTTGCTTTGTTGGGTTACCGCACTACTGTCCGGACTTCCATAGGTACAACTCCTTATTTGTTGGTGTACGGAACTGAGGCCATAATACCAGCGGAGGTCGAAATTCTGTCCCTCCGGATTGTCGCTGAAGCCGGGATTAATGATGATGAATGGGTCAAAGCTCGATTGGAACAGTTGAGCTTGATAGATGAGAAAAGATTGGCAGCAGTGTGCCATGGTCAGCTATACCAGAAGAGAATGGCGAGAACACATAATAAGAAGGTGCGCCCCAGGAAGTTTGAAGTAGGGCAGCAGGTATTGAAGAAGATCCTCCCACATCAGGTCGAGGCAAAAGGCAAATTCGCCCCAAATTGGCAAGGGCCTTATATTGTAACCAGAGTATTGTCCAATGGTGCTTTGTGTTTGACAGACATCGAGGGAAGATGTGTCGACATGGCTATCAATTCTGATGCAGTCAAGAGATATTATGCGTAATTTCTTTAATTATGGCAATTATTGGTTCGTTTGTTTGTATTTGGCATTTATTGGATAATGAGATGACAGAAGCAATTCTTTCTTCTATCCAAATACTTTAACCCTTGTTTCCCCCTTTGAGCCTTAAGTTATTCTTTCATACCCCTCTTTTGGAATCACTAATAGAAAAGACATGGGAAAAGGAAAAGAAAAAAAAAAGAGAAAAGAAAAAGAAAAAATCTTTAAAGGAAAAATGAAAAAGAAGGAGAAAGAAAAAAAAAAGAAGATAAAATCATAAGAAGTACAAAACCGTGGGAACTACGTTTGACCTGATTCCTCAAAGAGGATACGTAGGCGCCTCACGGCTCGGTCATAGTGTGAATCATAGTAAATATTGTGTGCATAATAGGCACAGTGTGCGTAACGCACATAACTCAGCATAAGTGTAAAAAATAAAATTCCCCAAGCAAGAAAACTGGGGCAGAGGTTATGTTTTAAGTTCCAACAAAGGTTTGATTCCAAAAGTTGTAGTACATCACCCATCAAAACTATTTTTTTCATTTTTGGTAGCCTTTCTTTAGCCCCACACCAAAACCAACATCGACGTCCAAAAGACCTCCCGATCAATATCCAAGAGATGCCAAGTCAGGCAAATAAGGCCGAGATAATGCACCGATCCCCAGCAAAGAAGAGGATCGTAAGACTGGGAATGAATTGATGGTCAAAGGAATCTCCAGAAGAGAGGGTCGTATCGACAACACCCCGATTCCTCGATGAATAAAATAAAATGAGAGAGTCTTATCGGTGAAAACCTTCACAGGCACCGAAAGGCGATGTAAGATGAGGGATATAAAATGAGAGAGTCTTATTGGTGAAAACCTTCACAGGCACCATAAGGCTCCGGGAGATGAAAGAAAAGAGAGAGTCTAATTGGTGAAAACCCCTCGAAGGGCACTATGAGGCGACAAGACAGATCAACAAAAAGCGACCACATTCGCAACGAAGTGGACACTCATTTATGATCCCCAGCAAGTCAGACCATCGGGCAAATCTATTGATACAAATAGACTAGGTCGGGAATCTATGGTGCACGTCATGATCACGGGGACCAGTCATGTCCTCCAGATAAGTTCTTCTGAGTTTCTTCTCCCACCAAATATTGGTTCAGAAAATTTTTCTCCTTTTTCTATCTTTTATTTCTCTTCCTAGAAATTTGTCATGAAAAGAATTTTTCAAAGCTTACTACCAGAGACCGAAGGGGAATTCATCCAATGCAGGATAACACAAACAGTCTTAAAGGCCGGCCCCAGGCAATGCAATGATCATGCCTTGCAGTTTTGGAGGAAGTAAGCTCCCAAAGGGAGTGGTTTCGGGAATAAAAGCAGACTCCCACAGCATGTGCTTAAAGAGAAAGCAGAAAAGGGAACAAATTGAAAACCAGCCCCAGCAGGCTAGAGACCCCCAGCAGGCAATTTTGTCCACCAACCAATTATGGGGACATAGAGCAAGAAAAGGGGAAGAGAGGAAAAATCATCCGCCGGAAAGGCACCTTCTACCACCGCGATTAAAACTAACTAAATCCTTTTATCCGCTGTAGGAAAACAAAGGATTGATAATGGCAGCAAGACGCAACGCCAGGGAAATCACCCAAAAACCGGGGCAGAAAATTAACTGCCGATTGTCAAAAAAAATTCTCGGAAGAACGGGGAAACAATTTCAAGTAATTTTAAGTTCTAGGTCGCCCACCAGTAAAATGCGGGAATATATTTAAGTTCTAGGTCGCCCACCAGTATAATGCGGGAATACTTTTAAGTTCTAGGTCGCCCACCAGTAAAATGCGGGAATACATTTAAGTTCTAGGTCGCCCACCAGTAAAATGCGGGAATACATTTAAGTTCTAGGTTGCCCACCAGTAAAATGCGGGAATACATTTAAGTTCTAGGTCGCCCACCAGTAAAATGCAGGAATACATTTAAGTTCTAGGTCGCCCACCAGTAAAATGCGGGAATACTTTTAAGTTCTCGGTCGCCCACCAGTAAAATGCGGGAATACATTTAAGTTCTAGGTCGCCCACCAGTAAAATGCGGGAATACATTTAAGTTCTAGGTCGCCCACCAGTAAAATGCGGGAATACTTTTAAGTTCTAGGTCGCCCACCAGTAAAATGCGGGAATACTTTTAAGTTCTAGGTCGCCCACCAGTAAAATGCGGGAATACATTTAAGTTCTAGGTCGCCCACCAGTAAAATGCGGGAATACATTTAAGTTCTAGGTCGCCCACCAGTATAATGCGGGAATACATTTAAGTTCTAGGTCGCCCACCAGTAAAATGCGGGAATACATTTAAGTTCTAGGTCGCCCACCAGTAAAATGCGGGAATACTTTTAAGTTCTAGGTCGCCCACCAGTATAATGCGGGAATACATTTAAGTTCTAGGTCGCTCACCAGTATAATGCGGGAATACATTTAAGTTCTAGGTCGCCCACCAGTATAATGCGGGAATACATTTAAGTTCTAGGTCGCCCACCAGTATAATGCGGGAATACATTTAAGTTCTAGGTCGCCCACCAGTATAATGCGGGAATACATTTAAGTTCTAGGTCGCCCACCAGTAAAATGCGGGAATACATTTAAGTTCTAGGTCGCCCACCAGTATAATGCGGGAATACATTTAAGTTCTAGGTCGCCCACCAGTATAATGCGGGAATACATTTAAGTTCTAGGTCGCCCACCAGTAAAATGCGGGAATACATTTAAGTTCTAGGTCGCCCACCAGTAAAATGCGGGAATACATTTAAGTTCTAGGTCGCCCACCAGTATAATGCGGGAATACTTTTAAGTTTTAGGTCGCCCACCAGTATAATGCGGGAATAAATTTAAGTTCTAGGTCGCCCACCAGTAAAATGCGGGAATACATTTAAGTTCTAGGTCGCCCACCAGTAAAATGCGGGAATACTTTTCAGCTCTAGATTTTGGAATCAGTAACCCCACCTGAAGGCGGAGGGTTACAACAAAGATCCCCAAGCAGGAAACAATAAAATCCCCAGCACCAAGAAGCAGAAGGCTGCAAAGGCAAGCGCGCGATTCAAAAGGAAGAAGGAACGTGTCTCAAAAGAAACAGTTTGGGAACGTTATAACATGCCCAACATAACAATTTTGATGAAGAAAGCCATACCACTGAAGAAACCGTTGAAAGGCTTAAAGAAGAGGGCCATGGTCCCAGCAGATCAAGCGAAGTGGTGAAAACTGGCATTCAGAAAAGGCGAAGGACCAGTATCATCCCCCAAGTTCACAAAATAAAAGGCATCGGAGGAAAGCGTTAGCCGACAAGAAAGCGAGGCAACAAGAACAAGTTGAAGATAGATGAGATCTCATACTCTAGCTTAGCTTCTTGTTTTTCCTTTCAGAACAATGTAACAAGGAGATCAGTGAGCGGTAGCATCCTACAGCAGCATGCAGCAGCGCACAACAGCAGCGAGCACTATAATCACACGGTAGTCCCAGCTACCAAAATTTCCCGAACTACATTGACCTGATTCCTGTTCAGCCCAGGATATGTAGGAAACCTCTGAAGCAAAGGTTCGGTCGAATCTTTTTCAAAAAATGCTTCACACGGAGTACCCGGACGAGCAAAAATCGCCCGCTTTATCTTTGCGCAAAAACCCTTCATGTCTTCGTGCAAAGAGGGGCAGCTGTAAACACGTGATTTTTGCTTCACGGACAATCACTCCAAAAGAAAACAAAAATAGTGACCAGTGACCTCGCTGTACAAATTTCCAATTTTTTTCATGACATGTGCTGCTAGTCATTTGTGGTTCGGCCCGTGTTGCAATTAATCTTACAAAAAACACAAAAAATAAAGAACGTCGTGTGTAATCAGGCCGTAGTCCGGTTTTAAGAGAAAATTCACAAAAAATATGCAGCTTTTACTCTAGGCTGTGATTTAACCATTTTTAAAATTCTAATATGTGTGTTTATTGTTGTAGGTGTTACCCAATATGTGTGTAAGTTTATTTTAATTATTTGCATTGTTTTTAGGAATTTTTGGTTAATTTATTGAAATTAAAAAGGGAAAGGAAAATCGGTTTGGACCCCAAATGAGGCCCAAAGCCAATGCAAGACTAAGCCCAACCCAGGCTGCCCCAGCAGGACCCCAAACGATATCGTATCAATACCCCTGTTGGAACCGTTGATCTGATTCAAACGGACGGTCTTGATCAGACTGCTCATTTACATAAACGACGCCGTTTCAGGCAAGATGATCTAAGCCGTCCAACCCCATTGATCCAACGGATCCAGGCCCTCCTCTAAACCCGTCAACATGACCCGATCCATGCCCTTTACCCGATCTCACCCACCATCACACCCAAACGACACCGTCTTTCCTAAGTGAATAGATCCTGGCCATAGATCTCACTTGATCCAACGGCCAGGATCTAAATCCTCAATACATATATAAACTCTCCATTACACCCCACGTCCCCAAACCAAACCCCACATTCCCCACTGTACACCCTCGTCCCAAACACAACCCCTTCCCGTTCCAAACCCTAGCAGCCGCCCTAGTTTCCCTTTCACCAGAACACCGGCGGCATGAACGCCGATGACCACCTCTTGAATACCCTAGGACCACCTCACTGTCCTGAACATGGATCTGCTATCCATTAGCCTCGAATCACCTTCCTTCATCTCGAATCTTCATTTGAAGATTCGAGTCGAACTCTGACCTACACCAAACCTCACCATCTTCACCCAAGACAATCCCCGAACCTCCCTCGTGACCAAATTGGTTTGGTCCGAATCTGACAACGGAAACACAAATCCCAGATCTGCTGTTTCGAACCCTAGGGTTCTTCGTGCCTGTTCCGTGCCTGTTCCGTGCCCGTTCCGTGCCTATTTAAACCAAGAGTTTATGGTCTAATGGCAAAACACTTCGATTAAGGGTTCCTCGTGCCTGTTCCGTGCCTGTTCCGTGCCTGTTTAAACCAAGAGTTTATGGTCTAATGGACCTTAATCTAAATTTTTCTCATTTAAGAAACACTTCGATTAAAGTCCGTTAAACCTTGAGAAGGGTCTGTTCAAACAAGTTTGATTTTTCTTTCAAAGGTTTTAAGGTAAGTTTGTCTTCTCTTCTTTATTCCAGTTCGTGTGTTTGTTAAAGGTCTATTCGTATGGCCAAACATCTTGTTCGAATTATGTTTTGAATTTTTACCAACTGTTTTCTCACACCTTGCCTGGACCTCTGTTATTTGATCAAATGTTTCCTCATTCACTGATAATGCGTGTGTATGTGAACTGCATAACTTACTGAATTGAAACTGTTTGAGTAATCAATCCCCAAGTTAACCTCTGTATTGACATGTGCAATCTGACCCCTTGCTGATACTGTTTGATTCTAATCCTTGGCTTTGATTGTGTATGTTGTGATTAATATAGTCGAGTCGATATATGTCGTCAATTAGTTTCAGTCATTAATGGTAACAACTTGATTCGTGTTGTTTATTTCTGCTGTGATCGTATTTGAATCCCATTAGGAACTGAATTGTATTGCCTATTGATTTTGTTCAATTTGAATTAAAGAACATCTAGGGGGAAGGTTATAATGGCAGTTCAGACTTTGATTTTAAATAGATGTCATGTTTATTTGGTTTAGACCATGAGCAGCATGTGTATGGTTAGCTTTAAGGAATTAAAATAATTGGACAGCATGTGCTGTCAGATTATATTCCTGCTGCCCATACTTTGGTTAAATAAACAAGAGATTAGGACACTTTAACAACAAAAAGAGAGAGGGGCTGTCAGGGATTTCATGGGAGTTTTGTTATTTAAAATAAGTGAGTGGAAAAACAACAGGGAGGGGGAATTTTGAGTTGTCAAACAGACTGTAAAGTGTTAAGGTTAGGCTATAAAATAGGCAGACCTTTCATTAGAAGGGGGGTTCATTTTTTGAGTCTTGAGAGATTCTGTGAGTAAGAAAACTGAAAAAGGAAAAACAGAAATAAATTTCAGAACACTGTGAATGAGTATTGTCTAAAAGAAACTGTGTAAGAGTCCAAGTTGATCAGGTTGTCTTTGTGGTTTTGCTTTTTGTCGTTTGCCAAGTTTTCTTGTGGTCATTGGATTTCTGTTGCTGTTACATTCAACATTCTGGGCTGTTGTTTCCTACTCTATTTTTTCTGGGATTGTTTATTTGTTGCTTGACTCCTTGCTGAGCTTCATCATTGTTGGCTGGTTGTTGTTGCTGTGTTGTTGCTATGAATCTGCTGTTGCTGTTGTTTGCTGTGTACTACTCAGCTGATCATTTTCCTTCTTCTTTTGTTCCTCTATACCAGGTACACAAATATACTACCACTGTAACTTGAAAGGTTTGAGCATGAATGTAAAAGAGAGGATCTGCAGATGTTTATATATATATACATAGACTATTATGTTAGGCCTCATATAATGTATAATAGTTTACATTTTTGTTTTGGATACTGGAGATAGTCCTCATGCCTAATAAATGTCAATGTATGGTAGTTGAATGTTAGACTGTGTATATAGGTGGGTGATAAAAGTATGCCCAATGCAGTAGGTTGTATCTTAGATTTAGTTTAATGGTGTAGTATAAATCTGTAATGTATCCCAAGCATGAAAATCCTACACTACTAGTTAAGTTCCTTCCCTTCTGATAAACTGCTTCATATAACTGGTAAACCATGTTTTAAGACAAAGAACACAGAGCTTGCAATCTCAACCTCACGATGGTCGAGCCCAGGTTGAAACGGACCAAGCAGGCCGCATCGAACAAACCATGGCCCAGGTCTGGTCCATCACGCATGGGCTGGATTTGGGCCCTTAATTTTTGCTCGGCTGACTGTGTACGTGGCCGTGCTTCTGATTTTGTGCAAGCACCCGGAATTCTGTATAGATAACTTGCAAGCATGTAATTAATTAGGGATACCTACTGTTTTCAATTAGTAGAGACAAACGCGACAAGAAACGTAGTTGCTATAGGATATCCTTTTAAAATAAGGTCGAGATGAGCCTCGACAAAAATAAAGAAAAATGCACAAATTGCGGGGCCCTCGTTAAATGTATATATATTGAAGCATTCAGTCCCTAAGGTGGGTCGTTTAGCACATCTCACGACCTCCCGGAATAATAACGCGATAGCCTCTTTAAGCGCATATTTAATAATTTTACCTTCTTAAATTCGGGTGCGCATTTATGTGACCCAAATCCAAATCTCGACGGATTCGAAATGTGTTTCTAATCACGAGTACATTGATTGTGACGTGGTTCGAGATGCATGTCCATGACGTCGCAAATTCCTTTTAAAAATAGAACGAGACGAGCCTCGGCAAACAAAATGTACACAGCTGCGGGGCCCTTTAGATGTATGTATATAGCAAAGTATTTAGAACTCGGGACAGGCCGTTTAGCTAATTTTATGGCCTTCCCCAAAATAACAAGACGCTAGTTGCGTTAGGCACGCTTTTAATAATTTATCTTCCTAAACTCGGGTGCACATTTATGTGACTCAAATCCCAATCCCAACAGAGTTGAAATGTAGCTCTAACCACGGGTACATTGATTGTAACGTGGTTCGAGATGTGTTTCCACGATGTTGCAATTCTTGATAAAAAATAACAGTAAATGATAAAAGCGGTTAAAAGTTAAATCTTGCACATAAGTTTACATTTGTATAAAATCAGATAATCAAGCCGAATATAACAGTTGAGCGACCGTGCTAGAACCACAAAACTCGGGAATGCCTAACACCTTCTCCCGGGTTAACAGAATTCCTTATCCGGATTTCTGGTACGCAGACTGTAATATGGAGTCATTCTTTTCCTCAATTCGGGATTAAAATTGGTGACTTGGGACACCCTAAATCTCCCAAGTGGCGACTCTGAAATAATTAAACCAATCCCGTTTCGATTGTCCTTTAATTGGAAAAAACTCCCTTGCGCCCACGCGGGTGCGAAAAAAGGAGGTGTGACACTATTAACTTCTACCGTGAGATCTTTAGTTCTCTACATATCCCCTTGGGAATAAATAGCACTCACATATGTCTCATCCCTAAATTTTCCAATGCCAACAACCTAAAAGATTTTAGACCTATCAGTCTTTGTAATACAATCTGTAATGTTATTATAAAAATCATCACTAATAGATTGAAACCTTTCTTGGAAAAAATTATTAGCCCTTTCCAAGCCAGCTTCCTGAGAAATAGGCGAACTAATGACAATGCTATTTTAATCCAAGAAATAATGAATATTTCAGGAAGAGTACCAGCAAGAAAGGCATTCAACAAACTTGAGTGGTCATTTGTTTATAAAACCTTTGTTGTACTTTAATTTCCCTCCTAAAATCACCTCGCTCATTATGTCATGAATCTCAACTAGTTCCATGGCCGTGCTGGTAAATGTTACAACCACAAACTGGTTCATTTCAAGTCATGGAATTAGGCAAGGTGACCCTATGTCACCATATATTTTCATTCTTTGTATGGAGATGTTTACTAGATACATTAACCATCAAG